>NW_006921822.1:3152796-3175329 GCF_000298275.1 Orycteropus afer afer
AGAGAGAGAGAGAGGTTTGATTTATCTCAAAGAAATGGCTTGTGTGGTTGTAGAGGCTGCCAAGTTCCAAACCCATGAGTCAGACCTTAGGCTGGAGGGTTCTCCTGATTTATATAGCTGCAAGGCTTGATGGACCCAAGATCAGCAGGTCAGATGGCAAGCTTCAGGTCAACAGCAAGCTGCTAGCTCACAGCCTACAGAAGCTGATGAATCCAAAGATGGCAGGCTGCTGACTCACGGGCTATGGAAGCTAATAAATCCCAAGATCAGCAGGCAATATTGCCTTGGTTCAAGTCCAAAGAACTGGAGGTCAGATAATGAGCCAGATGCAGGATCCCAGATGAAGCAAAAAGCCAGACAGTTTTGCTAGAATGTCCATATATATTGTAAGTAGGCCATACCCCTTAGGAAACTCCCTTTCAACTGAATGGCTGCTCATAGTAGAACTCATCATGGAGGTGATTACATCACATAAAATCTCATCATGGAGAATGACATCATAGCTGCCCAACCACTGAGAATCAAGGACCAGCTATGTTAACACACAGCCTTCTTAGAGGGTATGTACACAAGACTATCTTTTTCTTAACAGCTTTCTAAGATTCTCATCCAATATATATTTAATTATCATTTATATATGTGTGTGTATATATATGTGCACATATATGTACGTATGTAGTTATCTCTTTGGTAAGCATGAAAACACAGAAGTTATAATATCTCTCTCTAAGCACACATAAGTGATTTTTAAAAGTACTACATTTACCTACAGCGTAGTGTTACAATTTACAAAGATCAGGATACATATTTTAATATTTACATTAGATATATTTTAAAATTTGTACTTGAATGTATGTTATTTACATAAAAAGGTATTTTACAGGAATTGGATACACATAAAACATTAGGTTAAAGATGAAAATGTACTTATAGACTTGAATAATCCTACAAAACGCACTTTAATTCTGTAATCATTTTGAGGCATACATAGGAGAAAAAAAAAAAACTCACCCTCTGTAGCACAAACAACTCCCAAAGAAAAATAAATGGATAATATGAGTTGATATAAACTCCTCAGCTCTATTATTATCAGGAAAGACTAAGTCTGAACACACTTATTAAAGACATTAGGAGTACTTAGGAAAAAAGCTTTTGCTGTTCCACAGTCATCAATTTGCCTGGCAGCAATGGTTAGGCAGATGAGATCAGAAGCACTATAATTAGGCTAAGAGCCAAACACCTTAGTTTCTGGTCTAGGTTCTGTCACATAACCTCTTTGAGTCCAATTTTTTTCATGTATAACTTGAAAAGAATACTCTAGATGATCTCTCAAGTTTCTTTCACTTCTATTTCTAATACCTATTTACACAAGAAGAATAGTATTTAAAAAGCTGAGATTCTTTATTTTCCATTTCTCTTTGGGAATAAAATATCATAAAAGAAACAAACCATACTTTGAGCTATAAATTTAACAAAATATATTCAATTTGAAAAGTTAATCATATAACAAAAGCAAATATTTTCTATTCCTAGCCTGGCATGAACTATTTCTGACCTTGAACACAGTACTTTATATATATGCTTTAAGTCTCTGGTTAGCTCAAACAGTTTGCACTTGGCTACTAACCGAAAGGTTGGTGATTCGAATCCACCCAGCAGCACTGCAGAAGAAGAGCGTGGGGATCTACTTCTGTGAGACTGCAGGCATTTAAAAACCCTGTGGAGCACAGTTCTACCTGGCCCACATGGGATCCCCATAAGTCAGAATCAACTCAGAGGCACCAGCTTTTATGCCTATGTTCACTAAAAAAATAAAATAAAAAACTCAAACTAGATGACCATTTCATAACATTAAATTTGATGGTCAATCTATGAGGAAAAAAAAAAAAGAAAGAAAAAAGCAAAGTCTTATCTTTCCGTTTAAGTTTATTAATAGCACAGTTCCTCCAGACCCTTGTAGGAACATTTGTTTTGTAGCTGTCAGTACTGACTCAACTGCTATAGCTCTGCTTTTACCTTTCACTTTTTAGAGCAAAAAATATTTATCTCAGTTAATAAAAAAAGATCAACGGAGAGTGAAAGGGAAAACCATTGAAGTAGCAGCTGAGTGAATACAAACAGCTGTAAAAAAACACTGTAAAGAAAAGCCTTTTGAAATGTCCAGAATACATGATGCGATATGGTAAAGATTTTTTTCTTTTTCTTTTCTTTTTAAATAGCAGCACTGGTTTTCCCTTTCACCATCTATGAATCTGGTTTGGATCACTGGAAAAGTGACTGCTGGGATCTCATTATAATTTTAAAGTGATTTTAGTAATAGGACCAATCATACCAAATTATATGGCTCCTTTTTGTTTGTTTGTTTTTGGTCTGTGTTGAAAAAGCACAGATAGGGAGTAACAAAGGATTCTGCAGGTCAGCAGGGAGGTGCATTGGCAGAACTGTGCAAGGCGGTTTGCACAGAATCTTCCTGCACAGCATATAGCTCCAGCCAGTGCTACTAAATCTTTTTTTTTTTTTTTTTGAGTACCAAACTATCCCCACCTGCTTTCAAAGTATGCAATATAAACTTAGAATCAAGATCATGAGATATTTTGTTGTCAAAAAGCGAAAGTTAAGAGTAGAGCCAAATCTACTGAGCCAATAGTGATAGCTTCTACTGGTCCAAATTCGTAAAGGGAAATTCTGGAGGTTCTCCTAAAATGGAAAGAAAAGAATAGAAAAAAGTATTACAGTAAAGGACTTTTGTAAAAGTTATAAAAGCTACATCTAAAATTTTCTTGGAAACACAGTTCTATTTTTACCAATATGAAAATACTTTGTTTGATGAAAACACTACCTGGCTAAATGAGTTTTCCCTTAATTTAAAGCATTTCAGTTGGAAAAATTTTTATTTGACCTGTCATCTATTTTTTTAAAGTAAGAAACACTTTTTTCCTGAAGGAATTTGACTCCAGGAGAAAATACCAATACTGCCCCTGATCAAATATGTTGATGTGTAATATCAACAAACCCTCACAAATTTATTTTCATACAAATCTCACTTTCAATCACAACTTTTAAGGATTATTCTCTTTGGTATTTTTTCCCCCATATTGTTATTTGGACAGTATATACTAAAATATGCACTGAAGCAGAGAAAAAGAAAGAAGAGTTGAAGATTTTAATAGGCCTTAGTAAAGTCAAGGTATATGGAAATGAAAAATTATGCCGAAGACTTTATTTCACAGACAAAATTTGTGTTCTGTGTTTCATAACAAAAGAATTTTTCATGACCTCAAAATGAAACCTTCTTTGTTGACTTGGTTGATCTTCCTGTACATGTGTGGATGTGATTTCAAGCCATAGGATACTTGACTCTATATTAACATGGCAGGATAATCACCTCGCAGTATATTCTGACTAAAGTATAGGGAGTTACTGTTAAGAAAGCCTAGTTAAATGAAAACTGGGTACCAAGTCTATTAGCTTCAGTATGCTGTTTTATAAAGTTAAGCAATCTAGACTAAGATTAATTAAGGGTAAAATTGATGTTCCCTTTTCTTTCTATTTAAATATTTACTATTTAAGGCTGTCAAAATTCTTGGTGATCCACTATTTACACTAGACTAAAATAGGACAATGATTCTAATACCATGCTTGTATCTACCTAACCCCAAAACATTCATATAAAAAGTTTGCAGTCACTCATCAACATGATTATGCTTCTACAACGCTACACAGATAAAAGAACTCAGAACTCTTCACATATTTGTTGGATATTGCAGTATTTGTTGAAATTTTCTACCATGCCCCAATTTAAAGTTGATCAGCTTGATACTGTATTGCTGTTGTTTTGTTGTTGTTGTTATGGGCCATCGAGTCAGACCTGACTTGGGTTTCTGAGGCGGTACCACTACAGAAGCAGATTGCCCAACATTTGTTTCAAGGAGTGGCTGGTGGGTTTGACCCACCAGCCTTCTGGTTAGCAGTCAAGTGCTTTAGGCACTATGCTACCAGAGCTCCTTTGATATTGTATTATTAACCCATATAAAAATAATTTTTAAATGGCTGATGAGTTATGAACACCAGAAATAATTTTTCCAAACCACATGATAATGGAAAATTACAGTGACTAAAAATTTAGAAAACAGATGACTTTTAGCTTTCTTTAATACTTTATGGCATTTCAAAGCGTTTGTCAATAAACAATAGATAATGAACTTCTCTAAATGATTTGGGTAATGATCATGAATATCAGTTATTGTACTGGACTGTATTCAATGGCTCTCATATTTCTTCTCTTGCTGTCAGACTGTCAGCTCTCACCTTTGTCAGTGTGCCTACCTCCACTAGGTCAGAGGAATAAAGTATCTTCCCAGCCTATGTTGTGGTCTGTAGGGTGAAGTCACCGACCATTTGGATAGGATTCATTTACCCAGAATGGGGTAGACATTGCTCCTATCAATCATCACGAAAAGCTGGCCCCAAGAAAAGAAATTATAACGTAGAAAGCAGACCTCAGAGAGGCAGAAAAGAGTAATTTCTGTCTGGGATTTGGTTGCTTGGGTCCTTCCTTTAAGTAATCTAAAGTTCCTTAAGGCTATTCATAGATGGTAGGGTTTCAAATAACCATGTCACTAAAAGCTAAGCAAGGATCTTCATGGTTTTACTATTGGCTGAAAAAAATATAAAGATATGTGAGTAGACTAAAAGCTAAGCAAGGAGATTTTGTATGGCAATGTTACTCAAACTACAATCCACCAGTGAATCACAAAATCAATTTAGTGAGCAAATCAACATCTAGAGAGACTAAAAAAATAGCCAGCATCATATGTAATAGAAGTAATATTGTTTTGTGAAAACTGCTTCAGTTGTGTGTGCCCTGGATCATAAGGTAAACTGTATTTCTCACTGTGAATAGTCATCAAAAATGTTTGAGAGTTATTGCTATGCAAAAATAAGCCAAACCTATTGCCACTGAGTTGATTCTCACTCATGAAGACCCTATGGGATAGACTAGAACTGCCTCACATGGTTTCCAAGGCTATAAATCTTTACGGAAGCAAACTGCTACTTCAATCTCCCACTGAGTGGCAGATGGGTTCCAACTGTCAACCAGCCTTTTGGTTAAAGCAGCCAAACCAGAGTGCCACCAGGACAAAGACTCAAATCTTGTCACTGAGATTATATAGTGTCATGTTACTCCTTATTGTTTAGACTTTAGTATAAAGTCGTATACAAAGTTTCCAATCTGTCTCAACTGTGCCACAGGGAATTGTTGTTGTTGTTGTTATGTGTCATTGAGTCAGACCCCTCCTTGGGTTTCTGAGGCAGTATCACTACGGAAGTAGATTGCCCCATAAAGGGCATATGTTGTTGTTGTTGTTATGTGTCATTGAGTCAGACCCCTCCTTGGGTTTCTGAGGCAGTATCACTACGGAAGTAGATTGCCCCATAAAGGTTGAGATTTTATTGTCAAGCTTTAACCAGAGAACTGAGGAGAAAGAGCCCCCTCCTCTGGCCAGCACAGGGATGACATGATAAGTAAATGGTTGCCCAGAGAAGGGACATCTGGAAAAACTGCTGTCGTTAGCTGCCATGGAGTTGATAAATGGAGAAAAGATTGAAGTTCATTGCTGTAGTGTTGGATCCAACTCACAGCGACCCCCCTTGGGTTTCTGAGGTGGTATCACTACAGAAGAAGATTGCCCAGCCTTCTGGTTAGCAGTCAAATGTCTTAGGCACTACACTACCAGAGCTCCCAGACGATGTATAGCACTGAACAAATCTGCTGCAAAAGACTTCTTTAAAGTTCTGAAGAGCAAAGATGTGTCTTTGACGACTAAGGTCCACCTAACCCAAGCCTTGGTTATTTTCAATCATGCCTCATATGCCTATGAATGCTGGACAATTAATAAGAAGATCGAAGAGGAGTTGATGCTTTTGAGTTGTGGTGCTGGCAAAGAATACTGAAAGTACAATGGACTGCCAGAAGAATTAACAAATCTGTCCAGGAAGAAGTGTAGCTGGAATGCTCCCTGGGAGCAAGAATGGCCAGACTTCGTCTCACCTACTTTGGTCATGTTGTCAGAAGGGACCATTTCCTGGAGCAGGATATTATGCTTAGTAAAGTAGAGGGGCAACAAAAAAAGGGGAAGACCCTCAATGAGACAGATTGACAGTGTCTACAATGATGGGCTCAGGTATAGCGAGGATTGTGAAGCTGGCACAGGACTGGGCAGTGTTTGTTCTGTTGTACACAGGGTCACTATGAGTCGGAGCCCACTTGACGGCACCTGTCAACAACAACCAAGTGTTGTAATATACAACTGCCTCTTCCCACATAGAGCTTTGTATTTATACTGTTAGTCTGGAGAATCTGGGTTATTTTATAAAAGAAATCTGGCAATTACTTTATACTTTAGTTCTTCTAATCTACTGCTCCAAATCAGACCTAAGGCATTAGAAATTAGCTAACAGTGGTGGTTAGAACTATACCTAAATTATTTCTGTGTGATTATCTAAGGGCCTCATAGGTACCAGTACTAGTTGCAGTCAAGTCAAATATAACTTATCACTACTTCAAGTGTGTCAGAGTAGAACTGTGCTCCACAGAGTTTCCAATGGCTCATTTCTTTGAAGGAGATCATCAGGTTTTTCTTCAGAGGTGCCTCTGAGGGTACCTGAACCTCTAACCTTTTATTTAGCAGCCAAACATGTTAAACACTTGTGCCACACAGACCACCTTGGGGCTCCCTCTTATAGGTAGGATGACTATTTATATTTATATTATGGTGTCCATGTAGGACACTTGGAGACTGAATGGTGGCATTTACAAAACAGAACACTGGGATAGCAGGCATTCACTGGGATCATCCCAGGCAAGTAGGGATATACGGTCACTCTATTCACAGGAAACACAGCACTTGGCTTATTTTTTACTTTTGTTTACTTTTTTAGGATCTCTTTTATTTTACAAATGGTTAAAAGTAACAGAAGCCTATGCTCTGGATAAATGGTTAATAATAGTATTGGATAGCTTCTCTGTGGCTATGGAAAGTGAGGAAACAGAAACAACAGAACACCAAATATTAATTAAAATCTAGTTTTAAGAAGAATCATGTGATGAGAGATGAAGACTAACCCCCTCCCCAATTATTTTTTATTTAGACTAATCTTAAAATTAATTCCATTTGTAAATTAATTCAGTTTGCTGGCCATACAATGATTAATAATTAGGAGTTAAAGTAAGAGAGGAGGAAGGCCCCAAAAATATTGAATGGTAGGGGAAACCAGCTGGTACTCAAGTACTTGCTAAAGCTAAGCCTTATAAACATGATTAATATGGTCCTATTTTCCAATATTCTTTTCAGAAACTTAGTTGAAACATGCAGAATTGTTTTTTCTAAGAATAAAGTGAACATATTTAAATAAAAATTGTTTCTCTATAATTTAACATAGGTAATTGGGCAAAATACATCTTATTTCAGTTTGAAAACTGCTTTTAATTTTAAATTTTACTTTGATTACTTATTTGCAAATAAGCTATTAAAATACAGAAATTAAATCTGTATATAATAGTTTTTGGAAGTAGCACAACAAATCTAAATTTACCTTGTCTTCATACATCCTTTTGGCTTCTCTTAATTCAGAACGTAGCTGAGAAACAGTGGATTCCAGGTCACTGAGCTGACGCATATACATTGAATTTTGGTTTCTTGCTTGTTCTCTAACAAGGGTTTAGAAAGGGAATAAAAGCAAATAGCAAACTAAGAATAAGAGTGGTATCTAAGGGTATTGTACTTTGTAGACACTATCACTAGTTATTTTATATGGCATTAGACCAATAGCCTTTCATTTTGTAAAACTGCTTTTTAAAAGTTTTAGCTCAAAAATGTTAATTGTTGTAGCTAGGTAATGGGTATTTGGGAGTTCATTATACTATTTTCGTGCTTCTTTTGTGTATGACTGAAAATATCCATACAAAAAGTTTGAAAACATCAACTCAAATAATAAACATATTTATACGCATATATATACTATTTATTTACAATACAGTCATATATGTGTGTATATATGTGTGTCTGTATATGTGTGTATATATATATATATAATATGTTTTATCACAGTTGAAATATGAACAATACTTAAGATATTCAATCCCAAGAGGCCCAAATACTTGCAATAATACTTCTGATATGGATAATATTCTTACCTTTTAAGGATGAACTTTATGATCTTATTTACTTTTATTTTTTTTATTGTTAAGTGGTTTATTAAGGAAGTAACAGGGTACAACTAAAGATCAGGACCAACAGGCTACAACCAGGATCAGGATCAGGAAGCATGTAGACCAAGTCTGGAAGGCTCCTCTGAAGTGGAGAGAGCACATCGCTTCCTTCTTCAGTGCAGGACAGTTCTCTTAGGTCCTTTCAGCCAGGCAAGTAAGTAAGCCCTTCTCTCTGTCCTGCACACCACCTCTCATCTGTGCAGGCTTTTTATCAACCCCCTCAGGACAGGCCTCTCTGTCTTTAGCTTCCATGCTGTCAACTTCTCTGCTGCTAAGTGACCCAGGTCATAGCCAGTATAGTAGTTTTTTTGTTTGTTTGTTTTTGTTTTGTGATTTGGGTGAAAATGTACAGAGCAAATTCCCTTTCCATACAGCAGTTCACATACACTTTGTCTCATGACATTGACTACAATTTACCACAATGAAACAGCTCCCCTCCCACTTCCTCCCAATAGTTACCTTTTCCCTGTGTCCATCCCTCCATGCACTCCTGCCCCCTGAGCTGTCTCCCTGCACATAAACAGCCTTTCTTTCTCCCATGATTATTCTCTCCAAGAAGTGTGTCTACCTCAGGTAAATGTTCAACTCATATGCCTGTCTTTCATTTGTCTGGAAGCACAGGTATGGGTTCAATTCCAGACCTGAAGGGCAGCTAGGGGCTATAGTCTCAGTGGTTCCACCAGGCTCTATCAGACCAGCAAACCTGGTCCCTCCCCCCCTTTTTTTCCCAAATAATTTTGAGTTTTGAGTTTTGTTGCACATTGTTCTCCCTCTCTATCCAGGATCTCCTATACAGATCCCCCTCTGAGTGGTTGACAGTGGTAGTTCTTCTGGTCTCATTGTCATATAGGCTGCAGATTGCATGGTGTACCAGTCACTAGGACTAATGGTTTCCATGAATCTTTAGTTTTCTTCACTATTCTTTGCTCTGGAAGAGGAGAGACCCATCATTGCATCTAGATGGCTGCTTGCAAGCTTTTACGATCCCAGACGCTACTCACCAAAGTAGGATGTGGAACAATGTTTTGTGTAGTAGGTTATGCCAATTGAGCTTGATGTCCCCTGTGATGATGGTCCTGAGCCCACAGGTTTAACTACTCGGTCCCTCTGGGTAGCTGGCTGTGACCAAGAAGTGACTACAACCTTGACCCTTGTCAGCTCCACTATACTCCTGGGAATTCTTACAGAGCATACAAATACACTTATAGGACCATTGTCTGCCAACCCTATACATGGTCTTGGGTACACTTGCTGCTTCATAGACATACCTAATAGTTCAGCCTGTCCACCCATCTATTCACCCATATATCCATGTTTGCCTTCACTGACAACACAGTACTGTATGTGCAAAAGGGTTCATCTTTGTTGTCTGTATCTCCAATGTACCTGTCTACATCTTCCTCTTCCTCAATGGCACCATGTTGATCACTCACATTTGGTACATTGCCCTTGTCTTCACCCAAATCAATAAATTATTTACTTTTTATTGTAGTTTGGGTAAAAGTTTATAGAGCAAATTCGTTTTCTAGTCAACAAATTACTTGCATTTTGTTTCGTGCCACTGATTACAATCCCCTCAATGTAACAACACTCTTTCCACTTCCTCCCTGGATTCCCTGTTTCCACTTTCCTTCCCCTTCCTGCCTTCTGAGCTTTGTTTTTGGGAAAATGCTGTCCTTTTGGTCTCATTTGGTTGACTGAACTGAGGAATAGTTCCTCCCTGGTAGTATTATTTACTTTATAGGCCTGTAGCTGAAAGCTGAGCCTCAGGGTAGGTTCAGTTCTAAGCTTGAAGTGTGTCTAAGGCCATATTCTCAGGAGTTCCACTAGTGTCTGTCAGACCAGTAAGTCTGATATGACTTTTAATTTTGTTCTACTTTTTTTTTCTCCCTTTCTGTCCAGGACTTTTTACTGTGATCCTGATCAGAGTAGTTGGTACCGGTAGCTGGGTATCTAGTTCTTCTGGTATTAGGGTGATGGAAGCTGTGGTTCATGTGGTCCATTGGTCTTTTTGATTGTTTCCTTAAGTCTTTGATTTTCTTTACTTTTCAAAAAATATTCTTTACATGTTATTATCTTTTGTTAATTTGAATGTTAGAAAAATTTTACTTGTTATTAAGTAAATTGACTAATTATTAAGTCATTTTAAAAAGATCTTAGAATAGAAAATTAATTAAAATAATATCTTTAAAATGAAGACAGAAGGCTATCTAGTTCGTACCACTAGAACACATACTGAATGATTTCCAGTTGACTCTGGATGCTATTGGCTTGGCTTCGAGCACTGCTAGCTTTCTCAGTAAGTCCTGCTATTTCGACTTCATGTTCATTCATTAACTGTTCAATCCTATACATATTGGGAAAAAAAATATGTGATGATTGTTATTTGATATAGAAGATTTTTCCTGATTAAAAATTATCCCAAAAATTAGTGATTTTTACTGCTTTCAAATTTAGTATTTTGCTTTGGCTTTGACTATGCTACCTTTTTATGAAAAGTAGCTAAGGTCCTGAATCCCTTATCCAAATTCCTTGAGGGCTAGCTTAGTTTTGGAAACCAGAATTTTTAAAAATTTTACGATGCTTAATAAATTGCAAATACTGTATATTATACCCTCACTGAGATCCAGGGAAGCATCTTGGAAATTAAACAAATAAGTAATGTAAAAATAAGTTTATAAATAGTCACACTAAATCATAAAGATTATAGAAAGTTACATTAGCTTAGGTTTAGCCGATAAATGAATTTGCCACAAATCTATGCAATAACACTTTTGTGTTTCAGAGCCTTTTAGATTTAGAAATTGCAAAGGAGAGTAGACCTGGGGTTTAATTTTCCTATAATTGTCTATGCTTCAGTCAGAACCTACCGATCTTGATGTTGTTGAAGAAGTAGTTCTATTTTGTTCTGTGATTCAGATTTTAATGCTTCAAGCTGATCTTCTACCTGTTTGTTTTTTTTTTAAAAAAGAGTGATATAGGGATTGGAAAAGTTTGGAAAATTTAGAGATTTTGCGACTAAAGAAACATTTTAGAATGATTCAAATATAGGTAATACTAAAATTAGATACATTCTATCACTGCATTTCATTAGATCATTTACTTTGGCTTTACTCTCATGAAGCTATACAGGTAAATCTAGTTAGTTTTCTTTATTTTTATTAACAGAGATCACTGTGGAAGCAACTTCTGTTATTTTAAAGAAACAAAATTGACAAATTGGCTTACTTTTAAGAATTTTAAAAATTACACACCTAATACTATTTTCTTAATAAATTTTAACATAAAATTAAAGTAGTGCTCTCACCACTTACTGGAAATATCCTCCCTTTAAGATAAGAAATCTCTGTGTCTAATTCTCTTAGGATTTTACTAATAGCTGAGCCCAAGTTGCGGAAGTGGAGAGTTGGCATGCTTTCATGATCATATACTTTCTTGCCTGAGGATTCTTCAAAGTCAACTAGGATTGATCGGATTTCTTGAAGCACTCCCTCATGACTAAGCATCATCTTCCTCAGCTGCTCTATCTGTGTGCTGCTGTCTTTTAGCATGTTCTCCTTGAGGCATTTGGCAGCTTCAAGTTCATGAACTGTATTTTGAAGCTGATTTCTTAAATCTTCCTGGGACTGACTCTCCCTTCGTCTATGAAATAATGGAAAGAAAACACATACTGGTAAAATTTATATTCAAACAAGTACTTTTATATTACAAAGAATGAAAACTGAAAATAATTTTGGGTAACAAATACCAACCTAATGTCAGCCATAGCATCTCTCTCCATTTGCATCTCTTGAAGTTTTGTTTGCAAATCAATGACTGACTGCCTTAAGTAAAACTTTTGTTTCTCATGCAATTCACAGCTCTGAAAATAAATAAATAAATAAAATAAAAAGGCATGCAAATTAGTCTTAACTAGACAAATGTATGTCTTTAGTTAATAATATTCTAAAGATTACACCCAGTAATAATTTATTTTTATGTGTACTTTCTTCCCCTCCCACTGTCTTAGTTCAGGGTCTAATTAATAATTTCTCACCTAGGTGACTAGACTACGGCTTAACTAGTTTCCCTGTCTCAAGGCTTGGCTCTTTTTGATTCATTCTCTACAACCAGGACATCCTTTCTAAAATAAATCTGACTTCTGGCTCAAGATGGAAGGTAAAAGTAAGTTTTATTCCTGAAAAGAGAAGAATTGATGAGATTCAATATATAGAAAAGTCATCCTCACCTTTCAATTCACTTACAATACTGTCAGCAGGCAACCCACAGCCAAAAATCTTACTGTTCCCCTACAAAAATAAATCCTAAACATATCTAAAAGCAGGCACTGAAGGATCTCCCAGCCTAAGAGTTGATACTCCACCTAACCATCCTAAAGCAAAGCCACCATGTTCTGCCCGTGGGTAGTGGGCTTGTTGTCAGTATGTTTTTTTTTTTTTTTTTAGTGACTTATCCTTGAGTATAAACTGAATACCAATGATCACTGAATACTTGAAGATTATTTTCAAAGATAGATAATGCAAAGAACAGCAGAACACTTTTGAAACCTTAAATTTGCAGAGAAATCCAAGCTAGCATTACAGTCATAAAACAACAACAGGATGCTATACCAAAGTGATCAGGGAACAAATCTGAAGTGCAAAAGTCTCTAGACAAAAAATGTTCACTTAGTTCACTTAGTGCAGTGAATTAAAGAAAGAAAAAATAAATAAATCCACAATTAATCACATTACTGTGGAATTTTGTTGTTAAATAGTAGATCCTAAAGCTTTCAGAGATTAAACCAACTATATAAAAACAGTGCCTAAAGCATTTATTTGACTGATAACCAGAAGGCTGGAGGTTCAAATCCACCAGCCACTCCTCGGCAGGAAGGTTGGACAATCTACTTCCATAGTGATACTGCCTGAGAAACCCAAGGAGGGGTCGCTATGAGTAGATCCAACTCGACGGCAGCACATTTGGTTTTTGGTTTTGGTTATATAAAAACAGAGTATCTGCAAAGGAACAAGAATCAGACAGATATCTACTTCTCTGTAGCAATACTGAATGCTAAAAGACAAGGGCACACAAAACCTTCAAAATCACTAAAAAAATGACTTTAAGCTTTACCGAGCCAAATTATCAATTAAGTATGAGTATAAAATAAAGTCAATTGAGACATGCAATTAAAGCCAATTAAGACATATCTCCATATATGCTTTCTTAAGAAGTTACTCAAAGACATGCTTTGACAAAATAAGAAAGTAAATCAAGAAAGAGGAAGAAAAAAACCAGTGCATCCTAGACGTGGTGAATCCAACCAGGTGAGCAGTGGTAGTAGTCTCAGGAGAACAGTTATATGACAAACTAAGGAGAAATTAGATCCAACAGAATGTAGAAATTATCAAACAATATCATTAAATAAATATTAATATTATAATACCACACACAAGTAAAGTTTTGCTGAAGATAATTCAAATATGGTTGCAGCACGATTTATGGGAAGAGAAGGGCAATGTACCAAATGTAAGCAATTAACATGGTGGCACTGAGGAAGAGGAAGGCATAGAGAGGTACATGGGAGGTACAGACAACAAAGATGAACCATTCTGCAATACAATACTACATTGTCAGTGATGGCAAACACTGATTCAGTGGATAGATGGGTGGACAGGCTGAATGATTAGGTATGTCTATGTAGGGGGGAGTGTGCCCATGACCATGTATAGGGTTGGCAGGTAATGTTTCTACAAGTGTATTTGTATGTCATGTAATAATTTCTAGGTATATAGTAGAGCTGGAAGGAAAGTTGGGCAATCCTACTTCCGTAGTGATACTGCCTCAGAAACCCAAGGAGGGGTCACTATGAGTCGGGGCCAACTCGACGGCAAACAACAACAACAACAACAACATAGTAGAGCTGACAAGGTTGCACTCATTTCTTGGCCACAGCCAGCTACCAAGAAGAAGCAAGTAGTTAGACCTGTGGGCTCGGAACCATGGTCGCAGAGGACATCAAGCTCCACTATTCATGCCACACTTGAGCCCATCGCCGCTGCCACCATGTCAATCCACCTTGTTGTCTAGTATTGCACTGGGAAAATATGCTACAATAGACCTCTAGTAAAGTGTTCAAAAGCAAAGATATCACTTTGAGAACTAAGGTGCACCTGACCCAAGCCATGGTATTTTCAATAGTCTCATATCCATGAGAAAGTGGACAATGAATAAGGAAAAGACTGAAAAAAGAATTAATGCATTTGAACTATGGTGCTGGCAAAGAATACTGAAAATACCATTGACTGCCAGAAGAACGAACACATCTGTCTTGGAAGAAGTACAGCCAGAATGCTCCTAGGAAGGAAGGTGGGTGAGACTTCATCTCATGTACTTTGTATCAGGAAGGACTCTTGAAGAAGGACATTGTACTTGGTAAAGTAGAGGGTCAGCAAAAAAAGAGGAAGATCCTAAATGAGATGGACTAACACAGTGGCTGCAACAACAGGCTGAAGAACAGCAACAATTGTGAGGATGGTTGTGGTAGAACTAGTTGTGTGTCAACTTGACTGGGCCTAGTTAAGTGGCTGGGCAGCTGGATGTAGTGTTCCCCATGATGAGACTGGTAATCAACTCCATGGTAGAATCTTCTAGGAGCAGCTGAGTAGCTGCCTTAGGGAATAGTCACAGGGGACATCAAGCTCAATTGGCATAACATACTACACAAAACATTGTTCCATATCCTACTTTGGCGAGTAGTGACTGGGATCTTAAAAGCTTGCAAGCAGCCATCTAGATGCAATGATGGGTCTCTCCTTGTCCAGAGGAATGGAGAATAAAGAAAACCAAAGATTCATGGAAACAATTAGTCCTAGCGACTGGTACACCATGTGATCCTTAGCCTATATGACTACGAGACCAGAAGAACTAGACGGTGTCCAGCTACCACTGTCAACTACTCAGAGGGGGATCTGTGTAGGAGATCCTGGATAGAGAGGGACAACAATATGGAACAAAACTCAAAATCTTTGGGAAAAAAAGGGGGACCAGATGCTGATCTGATAGAGCCCAGTGGAACCACTGAGACTATGGCCCCTAGCTGCCCTTCAGGTCTGGAATTGAACCCACGCCTGTGGCTTCCAGCCAAACAAAAGACAGGCATATGAGTTGAACATTTGCCTGAGGTAGATACACTCCTTGGAGAGAATAATCATGGAAGAAAGAAGGGCTGTTTATGCACAGGGAGACAGCTCAGGGGGCAGGAATACATGGAGGGATGGACAAGGGAAGAGGTAACTATGGGGAGGAAGTGGGAGGGGAGCTGTTTCATTGTGGTAAATTGTAGTCAATGTCATGAGACAAAGTGTATGTGAACTGCTGTATGGAAAGGGAATTTGCTCTGTACATTTTCACCCAATTCACAATTTAAAAAAAAAAAAAAAGGATAGCAACAATTTTGAGGATGGTTGTGGTAGTTCAATTTGTGTGCCAACTTGGCTGGGCCTGGGTGAGTGGCTGGGCAGCTGGATGTAGTATTCCCCATGACGAGACTCGTAATCAACTCCATGGTGGAATCTACTGGGAGCGGCTGAGTAGCTGTCTTAAGGAATGTTGGCTGCTTCCTGTATATAAGCAAAGCCTTGGGGAATGGTCTCTAGCTTATGGCACCCTTGGACCCTGCATGTAGCTGTGTCATTGTTCAGCAGCCTGCCATGCTCTGCTGACCTGGGGACTTACAATGGACTTGAATTAATGGCTGGCCGTGTAGTTTGGTAACATCGGGACTGTGCCTTTTTACTTGTCAACCTTGGGCTTGGCAGCTTCAGCAGCGAGCACTGTCTGAGTGAAGAAATGTCTCCAGTTCCAGTGGGCTGGGAGCTGGAGGCAGAGCTGAAGCCCAAGGCTGAGGGGCTTTCACCCAGCCCCTAAAGCCTCAGACTTAAAGCCTCCAAATTTAAGAATAAACTCCTGTTTGTTAAAACCATCCTATTTGTGGTGTATTTTTATCAGAGCGGCACTAAGTAACCAGAACAATGGTGCAGGAGCTAGCAGTGTTTCACTGTTATACATAGGGTCACTATGAGTTGGAACTGACTTGATGTCACCTAACAACAGCAACAACAAAGAGAAACATCTAACTGCATGAAAGGACAGAGGCTGTTAGAGACTCTTGGGTTAAAGGGGGATTTCACAGAAAACATGTATGATCTTTTTTCTTTTTTTTTAAATGAAGATATGATAGACACAAATAGTATGAGAAAAAGGAAAGGCAATTAGGAAGGACAGGAAAAACAAAAAGATACACAAGAGAGGTTATGTAATCAGATACACTGCAGTTGATAATGTTTACAAAGTCACCTTAGCTTCTCCTCTTACAGACCAGGTGAATGACTGCAATAGTCTGACCTTAAGACAGTAGTAATGAAAATGGAAACAAATTTGACAAATACATAAGGTACTCTTGGATGGACTTAGTGATATAATGTATGTGAGGCTGAGGAAGAGGCCTGACAAATGAGTACAATATCTGTCCTGTGCAACTCTGTCAATGTGGCACTACACGTAGCTAAGAACATGTTTTGGGGGAAAGATCATGTATGCGATTGGAAATGTTGAGTTTATGGAGCCTGAAAGCATATCCAGTAGTACTGTCAAGTAGGTACATGGATATATTAACTGGTTGGTTCTCAGAGAAGAGGCTGCACTAGAAGTGTAAACTGAGTATTCACTAGTATAAAAATGGCAAGAGAAACCATGGGAATCATTACGATTGTCTGTGGAGGGCTTTGTTGGAAAAAGAAACTGAAAAAGCTTGAGCTCAAGGAAAATTAGGAGACTGTTTCCGTAAGACCTAAAGGAAAAGAGTGCTTCAAGAGGAAAAGAATGGTCATGTGTATCAAATGTTGTTGAAAAGTCAAATAAGGTAAGGAATGGAAAGCATTAATTGGATTTAGCTTCACTGCTTGCCACTTCTGTAGCACATATCACACCGTTACTATCATTTTCTATTTTAAATATTTCATCAATGAGACCGTAAATGTGTATATGGAAGGGACCAGATACTACCAATCTTTAGATAACTAGTACTTACTACAATGTCTGCTACGTAGAAGGTACACGCTGAAAATGACAATTACTCCAATAGCCCTATTATTCATTTACTGATTTAACACATATTTACTAGGGGTCAACAAAGTGTCACATGCTCTGTCAGGAAAATGACATAAAAAATGAACTAAGACACTGTTTCTTGCCCTCATTGTGATCTCCGTGCTTCCTATATCTGCATATACTTTCATCCGTGTACTTATCATAAGGTATTGCCACTGTTTGTTTATATGACGAGCTCCCCTTCAAGATGATTAAATCCTTATAAGTCCAATCTTACTTATCTTTGCATCCCTGTACATAATTCAGTAGCATATTCAACACTTAATAAAGTCATAAAGAGTTTTGTATAAAATGTTAAGAAGTTTGACTTTCATGCTGTAGACTGCTGGTATGCAAAAAGCAATTGAAAAGGCTGGTTAAAGTCAGCTTGATTCTATGTAAGGTTCACTTGAAATTTTTAGCAACATCTATACACTATTCAGCTACCATGTATACACACACATCTAAAACTTACCCCTACCACTATTTTGTAAAGAGTAACCAGGTTTCTTGGTAGCAAAAACCAATTATTAATTGTGACTACAAATGAATGTTATTAACTAACATTTTGAGCTATCAAATTTACTAAAATTATACTATGAAACCAAGGCATTATAAATAATAATTAACAAGTGGAAAATAGGTATGTAGACTTTTCATTAACTCAAGTTTTTATACTGAAATAGAAAGTTTAGGTTAAATTTAGCAAATGTAACTAACAAATCCATTCATTTTTCTTCTAGGAACTTTAGTTTCTATTCCAAGGCAACACGCCTCTCTGAGTTCCCCAAAACAGCATATTCTGCTTGAAGAGAAAAATCAACTTACTTCATTTAGTTTTCTCTGCAAATCTTTGACTTGATGTGAATATTCTTCCAAAACACGTTCGATGTGTTCCTTTCCAGGGTATGAGATGATTTTTCTGTGAGAATCAAGTTCTACTTCATATTTAGGGAAAAAAGGAATTTGTGTCAAAGTCCCAGTTGAAGATGTGTTTTCAATTATTGTACCACGAATAGATGACATAAAAAATGGACTTGACCCTAAATATTAAAGAACTCATTAATTCACTTATTAATTAACTTATCCATAAAATAATTTTGAGACAAACATTATGCTAGGTGACTCCCTTAAGTCTTTAAACAATTCAGGGTCTCATAGGGAAAAGAGACAAGTGAAAGGATGGTAAGAGCTCTGACAGAGGTGAGTACAGGGAATGAGGGAGGAGAAGACTAGGGGGGTGGAAGGAGTTTTAGCACAAGTGATACGTGAGCTGATGAGATTTGAAGTACATATGATTAAAAAATTAACCAGTCTGAAGGAGGGGTGAAAACAAAGTATTTCTCCATTTCACTCTGCCTCAGATGGGCTTCTGTTGTTGTTGTTAGGTGCCGCCAAGTCGTCTCCAACTCATATGACCCATGCACAGCAGAAGGACACACTGCCTGGTCTTGTGCCAGCCTCACAATCCTTGCTATACCTGAGCCCATCGTTGCAGCCACTGTGTCTATCCATCTCATTGAAGGCCTTCCTCTTCTTCAAACTCTCTACTTTGTTGTTGTTGTTGTTAGGTGCCATCATCTCCGACTCATAGTGACCCTATGCAGAGCAGAATGAAACACCACTTGGTTCCATGCCAGCTCCATGATCCTTGCTATACTCGAGCCCATCGTTGCAGCCACCAGTCAATCCATTTCATTGAGGGCCTTCCCTTCTTTCATCGACCCTCCACCTTACCAAGCATGACATCCTTCTCCAGGGAATGGTCCCTTCTGATAACATGACCAAAGTAGGTGAGACAAAGTCTGACCATTCTCACTTCCAAGGAGCATTTTGGCTGCACTTCCTCCAGGACAGATCTGTCAATTCTTTTTAGCAGTCCATGGTACTTTCAGCATACTTTGCCAGCACTACAACTCAAAAGTATCAATTCCTCTTCAGTCTGCTTTATTCACTGTCCAGCTCTGACATGCATATGAGGTGGCTGAAAATATCTCAGCTCATCTTAGCCCTCAAGGAGGCGCATCTTAGTCCTCAAGGAAACATCTTTGCTCCTCAGCACCTGAAAGAGGTACTTTGCAGTGGACTTGCCCAGTGCTATACATTATCTAAGAAACTCTGGTAGCTTAGTGCCTAAGGCACTTGACTGCTAACCAGAAGGCTGGTGTTCAAACCTACCAGCCACTCCTTGGAAGGAAATGGGGCAATCTACTTTTGTAGTGATACTGCCTTGGAAACCCAAGGAGGCTATGAGTCGGGTCTGACTCGAGGCACATAACAACAACAACAACAACAATACATCATCTAATGTTCTGACTGATGCTTCCATTGGCGTCAATCATCGAAACAAGCAATGTGAAGTCTTTGACAACTTCAATCTTTTCTCCATTTATTGTGATGCTACTTATAGGTGCAGTTGTGAGAACTTTTGTTTTCTTCATATCAAGATGTAATCCATACTGCAGACTGTATTCTTTAATCTTCATCAATAAATGCTTCAAGTCATCCTCACTTTCAGCAAAGTTGTTTTGTCAGTGTATCGCAGGTTGTTAATGATTCTTCCTTCAATCTTGATGCCACATTCTTCTTCATATAGACCAGCTCCTCGGATTATTTGCTCAGCATGTAGACTGAATAAGTATGGTGAAAGGATACAACCCTGATGCACTCCTTTCCTGATTTTAAAGCATGCAGTGTCCCCTTGTTCTGTTTGAACAACAGCCTCCTGGTCTATGTACAGGTTCCTCATGAGTACAATTGAGTGTTCTGGAATTCCCAATCTTCTTAATATTATCCATAATTTGTTATGATCCACAAAATCAAATGCCTTTGCATAGTCAATAAAACACAAATAAACATCTTTCTGGTATTCTTTGCCTTGAGCCAAGATCCATCTGACAGCAGCTACGGACATCCCTTGTTCCAAGTCCTCTTCTGAATCCAGCTTGTACCTTTGGAAGTTCTCTGTCAATATATTGCTGTAACCGTTTTTTAATTATCTTCAGTAAGATCTTACTTGCATGCAATATTAATGATATTGTTTGATAATTTCCACATTCTGTGGGATCACCTTTCTTTGGAGTGGATGCAAATATGGATCTATTCCAGTCAGCTGGCATTGGTGTGTGATTGCCTCCAGTGGGGCAACCGTTTTTTGAAACATCTCAATGGGTATTCTGTCAATTTTTGGAGCCTCGTTGTTCGCCAGTACCTTCAGTGCAGCTTCAACTTCTTTCTTCAGTACCATTGATTCTTGATCATACGCCACCTCCTGAAATGGATGAAGATCGATCAGTTCTTTTTGGTACAGTGACTCTGTGTACTCTTTCCATCTTCTTTTGATGCTTCCTGAATCATTCAATATTTTGCCCATGTCGTTATTGTTGTTATGTGCCATCACATCAGACCTGCCTCATAGTGACCCCTCCTTGGGTTTCCGAGGCAGTATCACTACGGAAGTAGATTGCCCCATCCTCCTTCCGAGGAGTGGTTGGTGGGTTTGAACTGCCAGCCTTCTGGTTAGCAGTCAAGTGCCTTAGGCACTATGCTATAGAATCTTTAAATATTGCAACTCGAGGCTTAAATTTTTTCCTCAGTTCTTTCAGCTTGAGAAATGCCAAGCGTGTTCTTCATTTTTGGTTTTCTAACTCTAGGTCTTTGCACATTTCATTATATTAATTGCCTTTTTCTGCTTGAGCTGCTCTTTGAAATATTCTGTCCGTTCTTTTATCTTGTCATTTCTTCCATTTGCTTTAGCTACTCTCCATTCAAGGGCAAGTTTCAAAGAGTCTTTTGACATCCATTTTCTTTTAATTTTTTATTTTAAGAGTTTGTTTTACAATCAACATTACATGCACATTTAGTTTCACTCCCTATTTGCCATGCCCAACCCTAAGCCAGTCTCCTTCCCTCCCTGCCCAGTAACCCTGCCCCCATTCTCCTTATAGTTATGCACTCCTGTTTGTCCTGCATTTCCTCCATGTGAATGTTGCCCCTTTGGTGCCCCGTGGTCAACTGCTCCAAGGCATGCATTTCCATAGAGTATGTGGGTTTGTCACCCTGGGTTCAGTGGTCTGCATGTACATCTTGTTTACTATTGGGCTGAGAGCCAGCCCTTGGGAGTGAGCTTTATTCCAGGCCCAGAATGTATCCCAGGACCATAGTTTTGGGGGTCTTACCAGACTCTATCTGACCAGTAATTCTGGGCATTATTGAGTTTTTGAATTTTGTTCTATGGTTTTCCTCCCACTCTATCCAGGATCTCCAGATTTAATCCTTTCCTGAGTGATTGGCATTGGTAGCTGGGCAGCATCTAGTTCTTCTGGTCTTGAGGGCTATCTGATGATAGGAGACCATTAGCTGCATCTTAGATGGCTTCTTGAAAACTTTTAAGACCCCAGCCTCACCAATGTAGGATGAGGAACAAGGCTTTTATGTATTTTGTTGTGCCAACTGAGTCTGGTGTCCCTTAGGTACTATGGTCCTGAGATGGTAGATCCATTGGATCTCTCTCCCACAGTGTCTGGGTTTCTGTGAGGGATTATTCTGTGTCTGTCTTCTATTGTTCCTGTAGGGATTGCAGGTATTTTGTATCACTGGTAACATCCATTTTGGTTTTTTCTTGCTTTCTTGTCTTTTTAATGACTTCTTGCTTTCTTCATGGATGATGTTCTTGATGTCATCCCACAATTCCTGTGGTTTTTGGTCACTGGTGTTCAGTACATCAAATCTATTCTTTAAATGGTCTCTAAATTCAGGAGGGATATTATCAAGGTCATATTTTTGCTCTTGTGGACTTCTTTTAATTGCCTTCAACTTCAACTTGAACATGCCTATGAGAGTTGATGGTCTGTTCCACAATCAGCTCCTGCCCTCGTTTTGGCCAAAGATATTGAACTTCTCCAGCACCTCTTGCCACAGATGTAGTCAGTCTCATTCCTGTGTAGTCCATCTGGTGAAGTCCATGTGTATAGTCATCACTTATGTTGTTGAAAAAAAGGTATTCTGCAATGAGTTGTTATGTTGTTGTTGCTATTTGCCGTCGAGTCGGCCCCGACTCATAGAGACCCCTCCTTGGGTTTCCGAAGCAGTATCACTACGGAAGTAGGATTGCCCAACCTTCCTTCCGAGGA
>NW_006921822.1:3176169-3178999 GCF_000298275.1 Orycteropus afer afer
GGTATTAGCAATGTCTCCTCTATGACTCCAGCTCCCTCCCAACAGCCCCCTGTGATTCCAACTCCTGCTTCTGTGCTCCTCTTCTCATTATCCTTCTGGATAATGAGTTCCCTGCAGTTACTAATTTCTGGCCTGTCACAAGCTTCTTGCTCTTTTAACACCATATAACCAATTCCTTGTATTAAATTCCACCTACTTATTGAATTTAAAAATTCAAAGGAGCTCCAGTGGTGTAGTGGTTAAGGCATCTGGCTGCTTACCAAAACGTCAGTGGTTTGAACGTACCAACTGCTCCATGGAAGAAAGAGGAAGCAGTCTACTTCTGTAAAAATTGACAGCCTTGGAAGCCAAATAGGGGGTTGCTATAAGTCAGAACTGACTTGATGCTAGTGAGTTTTAAGTGAGTTACTTATTACATTTAGAGTAGTTTCTGTTTTCCTGCTACTTTCTGAAATAATTCAGGTCAGAGGTGATGGGACCCTGAACTAGGACAGTACTAATGGGAATGTAGAAAGAAAAACTGATTTGGTATACATTTCTGATGGTAGAAACGTAGACACCTGATTGGATATGGAGGTGGGTGAGGAAAAAAAGTCAAAACAACAGTTATCTGGATTAGGTGATTAGGTGGACAAAGAAACACAGGAGGAAAGGAAGGTATCAGCAAAACATAATGATGTTGAAGTTGAAGTGCCTCAAAATTGAAACAATTTTTAAACTAAAAAGGATAATGCAAACATTTTTTTAAAGGTAAATAGGCTATTTTGAAAAGATTAAGACTAAATTAGACCATGGTTTAACTGTGTACTGCAAAATTAAAAACAAGACATGCTAAAAAACAGCAGTTTGCCTAAATATTATAAAGACTGCTTAATTCTAATATTTTTCCACTTTGTTTTATAGAGGGCTCGTACCTCCATTGGACGCAATAGCACTACTTGAAAAAAGATCTTCATTATGTGTTTCACAAGCTTTTTGTTCCATATTAAAAATCGCTACCTCTTCTTAGAGATCTTGAAAATATTAATGCTAACCTGTTGGGTTCTTGTACTTCTTATCTACAAAAGATAGGGGTTTAATCTTTATTAATAATGAATAAATTTAAAAAATTCATAGAATTTTAAGAATTGACTTTACGAACAATTGAAACTTAGTAATAATCTTTCTACCAGGAAAATATTTACATAGAAATATTTTGTCACATGAAATTAAAAAGTTAATAGAATCTTTTTGTCAGAATTATTGATTTTCATGGCCAAGTGACTCGGTAAACACAACCTAAAAATCAAAAACTATTATTCTCATTGCTATGGTAATTAATGCTCTGATTGAGTTTTTTCTTTTCGTAATTCTCCCATAAGGTTACCTTGTCAAAAAAATGAGAGAAAATATCCCCTTAGCAAAAATCATGAATCAGCAAATTAGATATCATTAATAAAAGTTGAAAACCTTCCTTGATATCAAACAGTACTCAGAATTTTATATTAGGTTGGTGGGGACTTCTGAGATTGAGTAACAGCAATGGTAGCTTGAGTCCAAACCTTCCCTCCCCCTTCCCCAAACAACCATAAAATCAACAAGGAGAACAAATAAAATCCCATAGGCATGACACCTTCAGCATTACTAGAAGACAGAGACTATCACAACCTTCAAGTTGCCTGTAAGTAGAGGAACATTTTTTTCCCACAAGAGCTCCCACAGCCCACATCTCAAGCCTGTGGGTATGGAGAAGAGAAGCTAAAAAGCCTGAAAAAAGCAGAGGACTGAGAGGAAGCACAGAAAAATTTACCCTCAGAAAGGGAAAGGGAAACAATAGAAGTCATAATACTAAGGACAGGCCAGAATTTGAGTCTACAGTCCTGGCTATGGGGTAAGGGCTTGAAAGGAGCTTGTGTAGGGCCAGAAGTAGCAGACTCTGAGAAGCAGTGCTTCTAGAGAAGAATCAGATACAGAGAGAAGAGGTAGGACCTCCCTGGAGACATGACAATAAAGGGAAAGAAGGAAATGATCCAGCAGAAACAAAAAACAAGATATATACCAACTCTCCTCACACCCCAACAATGTTGTTATTGTTGTTATTTGCTGTCGAGTTGGACCTGACTCATAGCAATCTATCCTTGGGTTTCCGAGGTAGTATCACTATGGAAGTAGATTCTCCAACCTTCCTTCTGAGGAGTGGCTGGTGGGTTTGAACTGCCAACCTTCTGGTTAGCAGTCAAGTGTCTTACCCACTATGCTACCAGAGCTCCCTCACACCCCAACAATACTTTAAAATAAAAATAACAGGAACTGCACAAAAGAGGGCAGTCTCAAACTAAGAACATTAGTGACAAGAAGTAAAAAGTTAAGTAAGAAAAAAAGATTTATAGGTAGTGCCTAAGGCGTTTGACTGCTATCAGAAGGCTGGAGCCGTTCCACGGAAGGAAGGTTGGGCAATCTACTCCTGTAGTGATACCCCCTCAGGAACCCAAGGAGGGGTTGTTATGAGTCAGATCTGACTCGATGGCAGTGAGTATATAAAGCATTAATACAAAAGTAATCACTAGACTAAAAATACAAATCTTCCTCAATGTCAAAAGAACTTTTAAAAAAAGTAAAGACAACATACCAAATAAACACAATATAATATAAGGGATAAAATAATAATACCCAATAATGTAACAGAACTGAGATTAAACAGAACAGCTATGGTGATAAATGTGAATGGACTTAACACTATATATCAGAATCTTGGCTATTAAATGGAAAAGATTTTCAAAATAGCTCATTAAACAAAACTCAACTCTAAGCTGTCTACAAAAGGTACATTTAAAATGCAATGATTAAAAAA
>NW_006921822.1:3200892-3207074 GCF_000298275.1 Orycteropus afer afer
TCACCTAATCCCTTCGGCTGATTGCTCTTCTCTCTGGCTTCCTGGCTTTTAATCCCCTTTCTCCTGCTCTTCCCACCTGCTACTTTGGGCATCCCTGAGTTGTCTCTCCTCACCTGTAACCCTGGGTCAGTAGAACTGCTCCCTATGATTTCCTTGGCTGTGATCTTTATGGAAGAAGTTCACCAGGCCTTTCTTCTGTAGTTAAGCAAAAGGGCCTTATAAATATCTCCAGGGTTTTTATCCCTTCTTGTTGGAGACCAAGAAAAAGACCCCCAAAAGAACATGATTGCAAGGCACATTGTCTAATCACATTTAAGAGATGGCAAGGCCTCTCTTGTGGTTGAATGTATGCTTTAAGAGATGACAAGGTCTCTCTCACTGTTAAATGCTTAACTGGCAAAACATCAAGTATTAAAAGTAGATATTATTCTAATAGTCCATGTTTTTATCTTATTGGGATGTTACATACTTTGGGTCTTTGTGCCTTAGTAAACATTTATCGTTTTCCACTCCTTATTCATGAGGAGATTTCTGTGATTGTTTTAATGAACACCTGTTGTTCTTGAGCACACAGAGGAGTAAAACTTCAACTCTGTAGAGAATAAGCTGATTGTATGGATTCCAAGACTAATGATGTAATCATGTACAAACATATAAATAAAGTAGAACAAAGGCATCAGGGGTTGCTCTCGCAGAATATGCAGGGCTTTCGCCTGGCCCCCATTCCTTAAATAATAAAGAAAACCATTAATCTTTTTGTGTCACTTCATTTCATGACCTGTGTGGTTTTGCTGGATGCAGCACCTTTCTCTTTGGATTCCAAAATGCCATGGTAGATACATGCCTGTACTTTCTGCAATGTAGGAGCTTTGGTGGCGTAGTGCCTAAGGCTTGTAACTGCTAACCAGAAGGCTTGAGGTTCAAAACCACCAGCTACTCCTCGGAAGGAAGACGGGGCAGTCTACTTCCATAGAGATACAACCTCAGAAACCCCAGGAGGGGTCGCCATGAGTCAGAACTGACTCGATGGCAGTGAGTTTGTTGATTTTGGTTTTTCCCCAATGTGAACAGTTTCACTTTGATTTTTCCCTTGTCCACTTCAGGTGGCCATCTCTTGTGACTGTGACAGAATGAGTGACTCAGCTTCTGTCTAAATAGTTAGCTGATTTAGAATCAATGTCCTATTTTGATTGGGTACAGATTACTTACCAAGTATATTATATTTAGACTCCTGGTTTCATCAACTAATGACTCAAGCCATTAGGATGCTGAACCATCCTGCCTTCCACAGAAATCTGAGACCAGACTTCTTATAGAACTGATCCATTCCTTCCTATGACCAGTTTGCAGGTATACTTTCTGTGGTAGTTCAGTTTGTGTGTCAACTTGGCTGGGCTGGTTGAGTGGCTGGGTAGCTGAATGTAGTATTCCACATGATGAGACTGGTAATCAACTACATGGTGGAATCTACTGTGAGCAGCTGAGTAGCTGCCTTAGGGATGTGGTCTCCTTCCTGTATATAAGGAGAAGTCTTGAGGATAGTTTCTAGCATATGATACGCTTGAACCCTGCATGTAGCTGTGTCATTGTTCAACAGCTTGCCATGCTCTGCCAACCTAGGACTTCCAATGGACTTGAATAAATGGCCTGCTCTGTGGTTTGGTAACATCGGGACTGTGTCTTTGTACTTGTCAACCTTGGGCTTGTCAATCTCAGGAGCCAGAAGCTGTTTGAGTGAAGAAAAGCCTCTAGCTTCAGTGGGCTGGGAGCAGAAGGTAGAGCTGAAGCCCAAGGTTGAGGGGCTTTCATCTAGCCCCTAGATCCTTGTACTTTGAACTTGGACTTAAAGCCTCCAAATCATAAGAATAAACTCCTGTTTGTTAAAGCCATCCCATTGGTGGTATATTCTTGTCAGAGTGGCACTAAGTAACCAGAATACTTTCCTTGAGGAATCCTGAGATACCCCTGCATTAGTAATCCAAGTAAAACATATCTGGGCAGGAACAGTCTCAGAAACACAATAAGAAGAATAGTTAATGCTGAAGAGCACTTTACTGCCTGAGTTATTGTTAAATGTTTCTTAACTTACATCACTCTTAGTGTCTGCTTTCTCAATCACATTCTTTCTCTCTAGATGCTGTCATTGACTATTAGGGTTCAACACCTAGCTCTACGATTTACTAGCTAGGTGGCCTTAGGAATTGTACTTAACCTCTGTAAACTCAAACTCACTGCTATTGAGTCGTTTTGATCCATAGCAACCCCTCCTTGGGTTTCCGAAGTGGTATCTCTATATAAGTAGATTGCTCAGTAGAGCTCTGGTGGCATTAGTGCCTAAGGCATTTGACTGTTAACCAAAGGACTGGCAGTTCAAACCCACCATCCACTCCTTGGAAAGGAGATTGGGCGATCTACTTCCCTAGTGATACCACCTCGGAAAACCAAGGAGCAGTTGCTGAGAGTCGGATCTGACTCAACGGCAGTGAGTTGTTTTTTTTTTTTTTTCCTTCTGAGGAGTGGCTGGTGGGTTTGAACCACCAACCTTCTGGTTAGCAGTCAAATACCTTAGGCACTACGCCACCAAGAGTATCTACTTCAAAAGAATAAGGGTTAGCTAAGATAACATGTACACGCATTAGTATACCATACTTCTCTCAATCTATATGTTTATAGAACTACATAATAGGATGCTAACAACAGCAACTACCACTCATCTGTCAGTCTATAGTCTATAATGGATTGCATGTTGATTTGATGCTGGAAGCTATGCTACCGGTCGGTATTTCAAATACCAACAGGGTCATCCATGGTGGACAGGTTGCAGTTGGGCTTCCAGACCATGACAGACTAGGAAGAAGAACCTGGCAATCTACTTTGAAAAAATTGGCTAGTGAAAACTTTATGAATAGCAGCAAAACACAGTGCCAGAAAATGACCCCCTCAGGTTGGAAGATACTCAAAATACAGCTGGGGAAGAGTTGCCTCATGAAAGTAAAATTAACCTTACTGAGGTAAATGGAGTAAAGTTTTTAGGACTTCATTTGCTGATGTGGCATGAATCAAAATGAGAAGGAACAGCTGCAAACATCCATTAATAATGGATATGCATGTAATGTACAAAGTATGAATCTAAGAAAATCGGAAGTCATCAAAAAGAAATGGAACACATAAAGATCAATATCCCAGGCATTGATACTGGACATTTTGAATCGGACAATCACATGGTCTACTATGCTGGAAATGAAAAATTGAAGAGGAATGGGGTCAGAAAGAACAATTCAATATCTATTCTGAAGTGCGACCCTGTTGGTGATAGGATAATGTCCATATTCCTACAAGGCAAACAAACAGATGCAGCACTGGAGGTACTCACTCATTTATGCCAAAAAATCTGGAAGATAGCTACCTGGCCAACTGACTGGAAGAGATCTGTATTTGTGCCCATCCTAAAGAAAAGTGATCCAACAGAACACAGAAATTATTGACCAACATCATTGACATCACACACAAGTTAAGATTTTGCTGAAGATAATTTAAAAATGATTGCAGCAGTATATTGACAGGGAACTGCCAGAAATTCAAGCCAGATACAGAAAAGGGCATAAGATGAGGGATATTATTGCTGATGTCAGATGGATTTTGGCTGAAAACAAGGAATACCAGAAAGATGTTTACCTGTGTTTTACTGACTATGTAAAGGCATTTTACTGTGTGGATCATAACAAGTTATGGAAAACATTGTGAAGAGTGGGAATTTCAGAACACTTAATATACTCATGAAGAACCTGTTACATAGACTGGGAGGCAGTCATTTGAACAGAACAAGGGGATAGGGAATGGTTTAAAATCGGAAAAATGTATGTGTCAGGTTGTACCCTTTAACTATACTTATTCAGTCTGTATGCTAAGCAAATAATGCAAGAAGCTGGGCTATATGAAAAAGAACAAGGCATCAAGATTGAAGGAAGACTAATCAACAACCTGCAATAAGCAAATGATACAACTTTCCTTGCTGAAAGAGAAGACTTGAAGCATTTACTGATGAAGATCAAAGACTTTCAGCCTTCTGTATGTATTGCATCTCATCATAGAGAAACCAAAAATCCTCACAATTGGATAGAAAAGAAACATTATGATAAATGGAGAAAAAATGGAAGCTGTCAAGGATTTCATTTTACTTGTATCCACAATCAATATCCATGGAAGCAGCAGTCAAGAAATCAGACATCATATTGCACTGGGAAAATCTACTGCAAAAGATCTCTATAAAGTGTTAAAGAGCGAAGATGTTACTTTGAAGACTAAGGTGCACCAGACTCAAGCTACGGTGTTTTCAATAGCCTCATATGCATGTGAAAGCTGTACAATGGTACAATGGATAAGGATGACCACAGAAAAACTGATGCATTTGAATTGTGGTGTGGTAAAGAATGCTGAAAATTATATGGACTGCCAGAAGAATGAACAAATCTATCCTGGAAGAAGTACAGCAAGAATGGTCAGACTTCATCTGGAGTACTTTGGTGATGTTGTCAGAAGGGGCCAGTCCTTAGAGAAGATATCATGCTTGGCAAAATAGAGGGTCAGAGACAAAAAGGAAGACCCTCAACAAGATGGACTGACACAGTGGCTGTGACAATGTGCTCAAGCATAGCAAATACACAGGACTGGGCAGTGTTTTGTTCTGTTGTACATAGGGTAGTCAGCACCAACTCAATGACACCTAACAATAGCAACAAGAAGGAAAACCAGTTAATATGATTATTACTCAAATTTACACACCAACCACTAATGCCAAAGATAAAGGGATTGAAGATTTTTACCAACTTCTGCAGTCTGAAATTGATCAAACCTGCAATCAAGCTACTTTGGTAATTACTGATGATTGCATTGTGAAAGCTGGAAACAAAGAGGGGTGCATAGGTGGAAAATATGGCCTTAGTGACAGAAATGATGCCAAAGAGTGTGTGATAGAATTTTGCAAGTACCGTTCTCAACAACATAAACGTAAACCTTTCACATAACCTTTCACAAATAAACATAAACCTTTCACAAATACCTTTCTCAACAACATAAACAGTGACTATACACGTAGACTTCGCAGGATAGAATACACAGGAATCAAACAGACTATATCTGTGGAAACAGACAATGAAGAAGCTCAATATCATCAATCAGAACAAGATCAGTGGCTGAGTGTGGAACAGACCATCAACTGCTCATATGCAAGTCCAAGTTGAAGCTGAAGAAAACAAGGCCATAAGAACCAAAGTACTACCCTGAGTATATCCTACCTGAATTAGAGGCCATCCGAAGAACAGATTTGATGCACTGATGGGTATGGGAAACATTAAGGACATCACATATGAAGAAAGTAAAGGGTCATAAAAAAGACAGAAAAGGTAGGAAGAGTGTTGTTACAGTATGGAGATTGCAATTAATATCACAAAACAAAATGTCTATAAATTGTTGAAAGGAGAACCAACTTCCTCTATTAATTTTAATGTTCCTCCCCAAAAAAAAGAAAAAAAAGACCAAAATGTATGTCAGAGAAGACTGTGAAACTTCCTCTTGAATAGAAAGTAGTTAAAGGAAACAGAAGAAAAGATGAAGCAAAAGAGCTGAACAGCAGATTCTAAAAGGTGCCTCGAGAAATAAAATATTATAATGAAATGAGAAAAGATCTGGAGTTAAAAAACCAAAATAGAAAACATGCATGGCATTTCTCAACCTGAAAAGAAATGAAGAAAAAAATTCAAGCCTTGAGTTGCAATACTGAAGGATTCTATGGGCAAAATAGTGCAGAACGCCTCAAACATCAAAAGAAGATGGAAAGAGTACAGAGTCACTATACTAAACAGAACTGGTCAACCAACCATTTCAGGAGGTAGCATATGATCAAGAACTGATGGCACTGAAGGAAGAAGTCTATGCTGCACTGAAAGCACTGGAGAAAAACATTGGCAGTGTATTCTAACTCACTTTCTCATCATAAATGGACAGCTATCTTATTTATCTAAAAAGAAGATAAGCATCTAAGTGTTTCACATGCGCACTGAAAGAAAGTAGATTTAATATGCACTGAGTAAACATGGGTAATAGGAGCTCTGGTGGCATAGTGCCTAAGGCACTTGACTGCTAACCAGAAGGCTGGCAGTTCAAACCCACCAGCCACTCCTCAG
>NW_006921822.1:3207814-3208645 GCF_000298275.1 Orycteropus afer afer
GTATCACTACGGAAGTAGATTGCCCCATCTTCCTTCCAAGGAGTGGCTGGTGGGTTTGAACCGCCAGCCTTCTGGTTAGCAGCCAAGTGCCTTAGGCACTACGCTACCAGAGCTCCCATTGATCTCTGGGGGGTGGGTATTGTAAGATTGCTTATACATATATTTCATTATCTGAAGTTTATTATTTTTAAAAAGTTCCATCCATAAATTCATTCTCATCTTAACTACACCTAAAACACACAAAACACAATGACCAAAACTTTTCTTTAAACTATCTTCCCTTTGGGCTTATCTTTTATATAAAGTATACTTTAAGATAAGCCTATAGTACTTATCTAGTCTATGTTTATACAACAAAACATGCTCAGAAAAAATGCTTCCATTTGGTCCCATGCTTAATTTTGTTGATACATATCTTACTGGTATTAAGATAACTCAGTAGATAAAGCTATAGGCACATGATCCCAATATGTATATTCTCATACCTGACCTCTTAGCATGTACAGGCCAAACTGACTTAAATAAGCCAGTTGAATATCTTCTGACAATTTAAATGGCTTTTCACTGCTTGTAGAGGCTTTGGGTCATGCAACAGCTCTTGTATTTGGTTGGAGAAGTTACTGGATAGAGGAAATTTTGTCTGGTGAACCAGACTGGTCTATAAATTTTAAGCAAGGGGGCTGTCACAATCAAGATTTATGGAATATCTCAATGGAATCTAAGTAAGGAATTACCACATTGAAGAATGAATGGATATGTTCTATGTGCATAATTAGGACTGATGAACGAAAGTAACAGGAGGCAAATTCTATTTTGAACTAACAACTAAAG
>NW_006921822.1:3210005-3217610 GCF_000298275.1 Orycteropus afer afer
AAAATCGTTGCAGCAGTATATTGACAGGGAACTTCCAGAAATGTTCTCGAAATCCAAGCTGGATTCAGAATAGGACGTAGAAAGAGGGATATCATTGCTGAAGACAGATGGGTCTTAGCTGAGAGCAAAGAATACCATGAAGATGTTTACCTGTGTTTTATTCACTATGCAAAGGCATCCGACCATGTGGATCATAACAAATTACGGATAACATTTTGAAAAACAGGAATTCCAGAACACTTCATTGTGATCATGAGGAACCTGTACATGGACCAAGAGGCTGTCATTTGAAAAGAACAAGGAAATACTGCATAGTTTCAAATCAGAAAGGGTGTGCCAGGGCTGTATCCTTTCACCATATTTATTCAATCTGTATGTTGAGCAAATAATCTGAGAAACTGGACTAAATGAAGAAGAACAAGGCACCAGGATTGGAGGAAGAGTCATCAACAACCTGAGATACGCAGATGACATAATCTTGCTTGCTGCAAGTGAAGAGGACTTGAAGCACTTATTGATGAAGTTCAAAGACTACAGTCTTCAGTATGGATTACACCTCAACATAAAGATCATCACACTGGACTAGTAAGCAACATCACAATAAATGGACGGAAGACTGAAGCTTTCATTTTGCTTGGATCCAAAAACAACACCCATGAAGCCAAATAACTAACTAAATAAATAAATAAAACCCACTGCCATCAAGTTGGATCCAACTCATAGTGACCCCTCCTTGGGTTTCCGAGGCGGTATCACTACAGAAATAGACTGCTCAACCTTCATTCCAAGGAGTGGCTGGTGGGTTTGAACCACTAAGCTTCTGGTTAGCAGTCAAATGCCTTAGGCACTACACCACCAGAGCTCCCCCCATGGAAGCAGCAGTGAAGAAATCAGACATCATATTGCACTGGGCAAATCTGCTGCAAAGGACTTCTTCAAAGTGTTGAAGAGCAAAGAAGTCACTTTGAAGAGCAAGGTGTGCCTTACCCAAGCCGTGAGATTTTTAATTGCCTCTTAAGCCTGTCAAAGCTGGACAGTAAATATGGAAGTCTGAAGAAGAATTGATGTCTTTGAATTGTGGTGTTGGTGAAGAATACTGAAAATATCCTGGACTGACAGAAGAACAAACAGAACTATGCTGGAGGAAGTGTAGCTGCAATGCTCCTTAAAAGCAAGAATGGCCTCACTTTGTCTTACCTACTTTGGTCATACGGTCAGAAGGGACCAGTCCCTGGAGAAGGATATTGTGGTAGTTAAGGTTATGTGTCAAGCTGGGCCTGGTTTTGAGTGGCTGGGCAGCAGGATGTAGTTATTCCCCATGATGAGATTGGTAATCAACTCCATGGTGGAATCTACTAGAGAAGCTGAGTAGCTGCCTTAGGCATGCGGTCTGCTTCCAGCACGTGGTCTGCTTCCAGCACATAAGGAGAAGTTTTGAAAAAGGTCTCTGCAGCTTTATAACATGCTTGGACCCTGCATGTAGTGAAGTCTTCATTTAACAGCCTGCCATCATTCCTGCCGATCTTGGGACTGTCTCTGAACTTGAACAAGAGGCCTGCTGTATTGTCTGGTAATATTGGGACTGTACCATTTTATTTGTCAACCTTGGGCTTGTGAGCCTCAGCAGCCAGCAGCTGCCTGACTGAAGAGACACCTCTAGACATTTCGAGAAAGGTCTGTGAGCTTTTTGGCATGTCTGGACCCTGCATGCAGCCAAATTTTCATCTCATTGGCCTGCCACATTGTCTGTCAATCCTGGGACGATTCCCGGACTTGAACTAGAGGCCTGCCATGGTGTTTAATAATCCTGGGAATGTGCCATTTTACTTGACGACATTGGGGCTGCCAGCCTCTGCAGCCAGCAGCTAGTTCAGTTAAAGAAACCTCCAGTTCCAGTGGGCCTGGAGCAAGAAGCAGAGCTGAAGGGCAAGGTCGAAGGGCCTTCACCCAGCCCCTAGAGGTGGCACTTTGAACTCAGACTTCTAACCTCCTAAACTGTAAGAGAATGAACTCCGGTTTGTTCAAGCCATCCACTTGTGGTACTTCTGTTAGAGCAGCATAAGAGGACCAAAACAAGTATCATGCTTGGTAAAGTGGAGGGTCAGAGAAAAAGGGGAAGACCCTCAACAAGATGTATCAACACAGTGGCTGCAAGGATGGGCTCAAGCACAGCAGGGCTTGTGGGGATGGTGCAGGATAGGGCAGTGTTTCATTCTGCTTTACATGAGTCACCAAGGGTCAGAATTGACTTGACAGCACCTAACAACAAAAGACAAGTGAAATGTACATGGATTGGAAGATGTCAATTCTCCTCAATTTGATATGTAGGTTTAACACAATTCCCTAGCAAGCTTTTTTGTAGATATGAACAAGCTGATTCTAAAATTTATACGGAAAGGCAAAGGAACTAAACAGCCCAAACAATTCTGAAAAGAACAAAGAGAATTCACCTTATCTGATTTCAAGATTTACTGTAAAGCTACGATAATAAAGACAGTGTGGTATTGGAACAGAACCAATGTAATCAATGGAGGAAAATAGAGAACCCAGAGACAGACTCACACAAATAGTCAACCGAGTTTGATAAGAGTGCAAAGGCAATTCAATGGAGACAATCCCCTCAACAAACAGGGCTGGAACAATCTGATGCTCATATGCAAAAAAAATGAACCTCAACAGAAACCTTACAAAATTATTAAAAACTAACTCAAATGGATTACAGACCTAATGTGTAAAACATAAGGCTATAAAAAGGAAGACTGAAGAAGAGTTGATGCTTTTGAGTTGTGTTGATGAAGAATGCTAAAAGTACTATGGACTGCTAAAAGAACTAACAAATCTGTCCTGGAAAAAGTGCAGCCAAAAAGCTCCTTGGAAGCAAGAATGGCCAGAGTTTGTTTCACCTACTTTGGCCATGTTGTCAGAAGGGACTGTTCTCTGGAGCAGGATGTCATGCTTGGTAAAGTGGAGGGTCAACGAAAGAGGGGAAGGCCCTCAACAAGATGGATTGACATGGTGGCTGCTGTGATGGGCTCAGCAATTGTAGAGATCATAAGGCTGGCACAGGACCAGGAGGTGTTTTGTTCTGTTGTACATGAGGGCGCTATGAGTCGGAGATGACACGATGGCACCTAACAACAACATACAACTCCTAGGAAAAAATTTGTGTGGCTGAGGGTTTGGCAATGAGTTTTTACATATGGGACAAAAAGTTTGAGCCATAGGAAAAAAAAATTGATAAATTGGACTTAATGTTGAAAATTTTGACCTAAAAAGACACTTTTAAGAGAATACAAGGTGAGACACAGACTAGGAGAAAATATTTGCAAACCCATATCTCATAAAGGACTTGTATACAAAATATATAAAGATAAGAAAGTTGGCAGAATACCATTGACTACAAATATTTAAGTAGTTATTCTTAATGGCACAGTGACAGTGAATGGCAATTCCTCTTAAGAACAAACATCTGCCAGAGACTACAAAGAGCAGAACATTTGACTGCTAATCAGAAGGCTGGTGGTTCAAACCCACTAGCCACTCCTCAGAAAGAAGGTTGGCCAATCTTCTTCCACAGTGATATCGCCTTGGAAACCCAAGGAGGGGTTGCTATGAGTTGGGTCCGGCTCCATGGCACACAACAACAACAACAACAGTATTGGTACAAGGAGTTCTGGTGGTGTAATGCCTAAGGCATTTGACTGCTAATCAGAAGGCTGGTGGTTCAAACCCACCAGCCACTCCTCAGAAGGAAGGTTGGGCAATCTACTTCTGTAGTGATACCACCTTGGAAACCCAAGGAGGGGTCGCTATGAGTCAAAATTGACTTGACGGCAGTGAGTTTGGTTTTGTTTTAGTATTGGTACAAGTAAGACAGTCACACAGACCAGTGGAATAAATCCATCCACCTATAGACAACTGGGTCAAATACCAGCAGGGTAACCCATGGCAGACAGGTTTCAGCAGAGCTTTCAGACTAAGACAGACACAGAAGAAGGAAGGGTCCATCCAATTCACAAAGAATTGGCCAGTGAAAACCTTACAAATAGCAATCAACATCAACAGAAGCAGCCATCAAGAAATCAGACAATGTATTGCACTGGACAAATCTGATGCAAAAGACCTCTTTCAAGTGCTGAAGAGCAAAGATGTCTTTTTGAAGACTAAGAGCACCTAACCCAAGCCATGGTATTTTCAATCGCCTCATATGCATGTGAAAGATAATGAATAAGGAAGACAAAAGAAGAGTTGATGCTTTTGAGTTGTGGTGTTGGCGAAGAATACTGAAAGTACCATGGACTGCCAGAAGAACTAACAAATCTGTCCTGGAAGATGTGCAGCCAGAGTGCCCCTTGGAAGTGAGAATGGCCAGATTTCGTTTCACCTATTTTTTTTTTTAATTGTGCTTTGGGTGCAAATTATAGAGCAGAATTCGTTTTACATTCAACAGTTCATGTACATTTGATTTCATACCCTGATTGCTATCCCCAGCCCTAACCCACTCTCCTCCCCTCCCTTCCCTGTGACCCTTGCCCCCTCCCTGTGCCCTTCTTAACTATGCACTCCTATCTGTCCAGCTTTCCCTCCACGTGAATGCTTCCTCTCTGGTGCAACATGGCCAATTGCTCCAAGGGGTGTATCTCCCTGGAGTAGGTGAATGCATTGCCCTGGGTTGGGTGTTCTCCATGTAAGTCTTTCTACTGTTGGGCTGAGAGCCAATGTTTGGGAGTGAGTCCTATTCCAGGGCCGAAGGGTATCCCAGGGCCTTAGTCTTGGGGGGGGGGGACAGGGGTGTGCTATCATACTCCATCTGACCAGTAATTCTGGTCATTATTGTGTTTTTGAATTTTGTTCCATGTTTTTCCTCCCGCTTTATCCAAGATCACCAGTTTTGATCCCTTCTCAAGTGGTTGGGCACCATCTAGTTCTTCTGGTCTCGAGGTCCACCATATCCTTGGACTAATCATTTCCAAATGCCTTTGATTTTCTTTACTCTTCACTTCAGATGAGAGGAGACCCTTAGCTGCATCTTAGATGGCATCTCACCTACTTTGGTCATATTGTCAGAAGGGCTCATTCCCTGGAGAAGGATATCATGCTTGGTAAAGTAGAAGGTCAGCAAAAAAGGGGAAGGCCCTCAATGAGATGGATTGACACAGTGGCTGCAGTGATGGGCTCAGGGATAGCAGGGATTGTAAAGCTGGCACAGGACCAGGCAATGTTTCGTTCTGTTGTACATAGGGTCGCTATGAGTCAGAGCCGACTTGACTGCACCTGACAACAACAGCAACAACATGGACAGCTGATCTTTAACAAAGGGCCAGTACTCATTAAACAGGAAAAAGAGATTCTCTTTAATAAATGGTGCTGGGAAAACTGGACATCTATTTGCAGAAAACTGAAACAGGACCCGTATCTCACACCATATACAAAAACAAACTCAAGTTAGATCAAAGACCTGAACGTAAAACTTAAAACCATCAAGATCATCAAAGAAAAATTAAGGACAAACTGAGGGGCCCTAATTCAGGGCATAAATACATTATCAAACATAACTAAAAACTCTTAAACACCATAAAACAAAATAGGTGACTGGGACCTCCTGAAAATTATACACACATATCAAAAGATTTCACCATGACTAGAAAGAACCCACAGACTAGGGAAAAAAAAATTGGCAATGACATATTGAACTAGGGGCTAATCTCTAAAATTTATAGAAAACTTCAACAACTCAACAACAAAAAGACAAATAATCCATTAAAAAATGGACAGAGGACACAAACATTTTACCAAAGAAGACATTCAGGCAGCTAAAAAACACATGAAGAAATTCTTGAGATCATTAGCCATTAGAGAGATGCAAATCAAAACAAGAATGAAATATGATCTCACCCCAGCACTAACAATAAAGTACAAAAAATGAAAACAATAATGCTGGCTAGGGTGTGAAGAGACTGGAACCCTCATACACTGTTGGGACTATAAAATGTTTCGACCTCTGCGGAAAATAGTATGGCACTTCCTTGAAAAGCTGGAAATAGAAATACCATATGATCCAGCAATCTCATTCCTAAGTACATATCCTAGAAAATAAGAGCCATGACATAGACAGATATATGCACAACAATGTTCATTGGAGCACTATTCACAATAACAAAAAGATGGAAACAACCTAAATACCCAACAGAGGAATGGATCAACCATAGTTTGTTACCTATGGTGCATACACACAATGGAATACTATGCAATGTTAAAGAACAATGATGAATCTGCAAAACATCTCCTAACATGGATGAACTTAGAGGACATTATGCTGAGTGAAATTGGTCAATCACAAAAGGGCAAGTATTGTATGAGATCACTATTGTAAAAAGAAAAGTGTTGCACAAACAAAAAAGTGTATGATGGTTACTCGGGCTGGGTGGGGAGGGAAGGTAAGCCAGTAACAACTAGAGAGTAGACACATACTACCTTATGTGAAGGGAATAAAACAAATAAATAATTTTAAAAAGAGAGAAAAAAAGTAAACTGTGTATTCAACTAACATTTTTTAAGTGTTTTTTTATATTTTTTAATGAATTCATAAATGCCTTTTGCTTAAAAAAAAAGCAGCCTATTTAATAAATGGTGGAGCTTTAAAGTGAGTCACCCTAACATACTAGACATTAAGTCTATATTGTAAAAGCACAATAGTTGGGGCTTTGAATACATATCTAATTTGTTGTCAGCCACTGCCATTGATGTATTTTGGGATAATATCTCTATGGTATGAAATCCAACACAAACAGATAACTGTATACGATTAAAACACTAAGTGTGGTACAGAGGTGGTCATGACTTCACATGTAGAGAAAGGGTCCTGCCCAGCTGGTCTCTGGGATTATATGAGAGACAGTCGACCTCTATTCCTTGAACTAAGCTCAGAGAGGCAGCAAAAAGCCCTGAGAAATAGCTGACCTTAGTCCTCCTCTGCTTACCCCTGACCTCAAGGTACAGCATGAACATTAACAAAACACCTGGAACAGCCTAAGTGGTGACTCAAGCAGAGTTATATGGAAAAGAATGACGTCTTCTGAGAACTCATTATATGTGTCCTATTGGTGCTGACAATGATGGAAAGCTCAGATTCCTCCTGTCACTTAGAGGGTTCAGGGTAAAAGGGCTTTTCCAGAGCCCTTGTGGATGAGAGTTGGTGACATTCCCAAGGCTGGCCACTCCTCTCTATCTCCATGTTTTCATCTACGCACCCCCCACCGCCGCCTCAGGCAAGTGGGGTAGGAACAGGAGTTAGCAGTAATGCTGGGGCAGGATCCGCGGCTATCCCCTCAAATTAAATACCCTGTGATCTTCGAGGCCACAGTTTTACAGCAACAGACTCTGGTGCGCTCCCGGTTACCTGGCAGTCCCAGTCATACCATTCTGGTAACAAAACAACCGCACGCTTACTATGTGCAAACGAACACAAAACGCCGAAAAAGATCCAGAAATGAACCAACTGCTCAGGGTCCTCTTAGGGAGACACCCCCACACACACCCTGTCCCCCAGGCAGCGCCTCACCCTGTACCTGTGATCAACCACCTCATCCTAAGAGACCAGCCGCA
>NW_006921822.1:3218194-3219448 GCF_000298275.1 Orycteropus afer afer
TAAGAGTCAAGCCCACTCTTGGCCGTTACACGTCAGGCCTTCACCCTGCCCCATCTACTGGCACTCCCATCATGGCACAGACAACCTACACATCTAGCAGAAAGCTTTTTATGTAAAATGGATTAGAAATATTAAAAAATTCTTAAATTATATAATTTAGTTACAAATATTGATTAAAAACTATTAAATGCCATTAAAGTTTTTTTTTTTTTAATCATACCCATAATTCATTTCACTTATTGGCTCGGAGAGATCTAAGATTACTTATAGAATTAAACATTTTAACATGGAATGAAGCTGTAAGTATTAAGTAGAAAGGTGAAGGGTTTCAGTTTTGTGACCAGACCAGACAGAAAGCAGCCTCTGATTTTTTCATTCTAATCTTTTTTTTTTTTTTTTAATGTAAGATTATTGTTACTTATGGCAAGAAAATAGTTACCTCAAACATGATTTCAATTGGTTTTTTATATTTGTATTTGCACTCTGGGCCCACGAACTAGAAAAGTTCTTTTCCTTTCTATTCTTTTCAAAGTCTTTAATTAAAAGAATGTGTGTTACTTAGAACAATAAAAAATTGTTTAAACCCACACATATATGATGTTATGTGCGCCTGACTTTATTATACAATTATTTGCATATTGAAGTGTCTTGTAGTATTACTTCACAGCATTTTTTTTTTACATGTGGCAAAAAATATATATAACAAAATATTTGCTAATTCAATTTTTATAAGTACAATTCAGTGAAACTGATTACATTCATCATGTTGTGCAACTATTACTGGTATCCTTTTCCTAATTAGGAGCTATGGTGGTGCAGTGATTAAGGCATTTGGCTGCTAATTAGAAGGTTGGTGGTTCAAACCCAACAGTCACTTTTCAGGAGAAAGATGGTGCAGTCTGCTTCCAGAAAGATTTACGGCCTTGGAACTCTATGGGGCAGCTCAGCTCTGTCTATAGGGTAACTATGTGTCAGAATTAACTGGATTGTAGTGGTTTTTCTTTTTTTTCCCTCCAAATTATTCCATCATCATTTACAGAAACTCAGTGCCGTCTAAGCAATGGCTTCTCTTTTCTCCATCTTCTCACTCCTGATGTTGTTGTTGTTGTTGTTGGTAAGTGCTGTCGAGTCGTTTCCGACTCATAGCGACCCCATGTACAGCAGAACAAAACACTGCCCAATCCCGCACCAGCCCCACAATCCCTGCTATACTTGAGCCCATCATCGCAGCCACCGTGTCAATCCATCTCGTTG
>NW_006921822.1:3220875-3230448 GCF_000298275.1 Orycteropus afer afer
CATCATTCAATATTTTGCCCATAGAATCTCTCACTATTGCAACTCGAGGCTTAAATTTTTTCTTCAGTTCTTTCAGTTTGAGAAATGCCGAGCATGTTCTTCCCTTTTGGTTTTCAGACTCCAGGTCTTTGCCAGCCACTAATAAACTTCAGGCTTTATACATTTCCGATTTATATGAGTGGGATCATATAATATTTGTTCTTTTGTAACTGACTTATTTCTCTCAGCATAAGGTTTTCAAGGTTAATCTATGTTGTGGCACTCCTTAGGACTTTATATCTTTTTCTGCTTGAGTAATATTCCATTATATGTAGCACATTTTATTTACCCATTCATTTGTTGACATACATTTTGATTGTTTCCACTTTTTGACTATTGTGAATAGTGCTGCAATGAACTTTGGTGTACACAGCAATATTTTCATTTTTAATTAAAAACAGTTTCTTAACTTTCAAAATAAAGAATTTAAAGATAAGGATGGAGGTCCAGAGTCACTACCATTCATTCACTCATTCCACAAATATTTATAGGGCAACTGTCATATGCCACATGTAGAAGTTGAAAATATAGCAGTGAGCAAAATAAAGCCCTACCCTTAAGAAATTTATGTTCTTGTGGAAGAAGATGAGTGATACACAAATAATCAAGCTCAAATATGTCAAATGGGGATAGTATTATGGAGACAGGGTAAGAAGACTAGGGAGTGCAGTACCATTCCATAGTGTGGTATGAGAAGGTCTCATTGATAAAGTGACATTGGAGCATAGGACTGGAAGGAGGGATCCATGTTAACATTGGGAGCAGAACTTTCTGAGCAAGTACATAGTTAGTGTTTTTGAAAATCAGGAGGCCGTGAAGCTTGAGCAAAGTGGACAAGTGAGAAGAGGTTAAAGGGTCATGTTAGGCTCAAGTCAGTAGGAGTTCTTTATTGAGAGACCACACCTAGGTCTAGGGTTGTTATATATTTCCCTTCACTGGGTTCTTAGGAACCTTGTTGGTTCAAGCAGTTTGCTAACCTTAACCTAAAGTTTCGCCATCTGAAGCCACACAGCAGTTCCACAGAAGAAAGTCCTATTGAAATGCTTCCATAAAGATTACAACCAAGAAAATCTTTTGGAGCTATTCTACCTTGTAACACATGTGGTCCCCACGAGTGGAAATAGACTCAATAGCGAAGAGTTTGGTTGGCTTTCACTGGGAACCCACCCTGGACCAGAACCTCTGCTGGGCATTGGGAGAAATACAAAGAAACTCCACAGTTTCTGCCCTCAGGGAACCAGTGTCCTACTTAGAGTTGTGAACCAAATCCACTGCTGTCCAGTCGATTCTAACTCACAGTGACCCTGTAGGATAGAGTAGAAGTGCCTCATATGTTTTCCAAGGCTATAAATCCTTACAGAAGCAGACAGCCACATCTTTCTCCCACACAGTGTGGCTGGTGGGGTCGAACCACCAACCTTTCAATTAGCAGCCAAGTGCTTTAATCACCATTCCACCAGAGCTCCTTGGCTTTTGTGAGGATGTAGTCAAAAAAAGTCAGTCAATTTGAGAATGGACAGGGAATAAAAAAATAGGCCTGGTCTGAGCTTTGGCACTAGCTATATAACTTGAGCAAGCCATTTAAACTTTGAGTGCATTAGTACTTCACCTCATAATTTAAGATTATTTAAAGGGATTTTTCTAATGGGGGCAGGGAGGGGATGGCCTATGTATGATTCTATAAAAATCTTAGTATATATATTTGATTTGAATTAATTCAAGAAATAGTTATTAAGCAGAAACATTCATGAATAAAACATACCAAAACCCTGCCCTCATGGAACTTACATTCTAGTGGAGAGAGACAGAATAATTACTATATGATCAATATATTACAAGGTAGTAAATGCTATAGAAGCAAACGAAGCAGGGAAGGAATACAGGAAGTATGAGGTAGTCAGGAAAGGACTCACAGAGATTGTGACAAATGAGCAAAACCCTGTAACAGGTGACAGGTGAGGGAGCAGCCATGGGGCTCTCTGAGGAAAGAGCAAATCCAGCAGTCACTGTGATCAGATTTCTAGAAACACTTCCTGGCAGTAGAGACTGAGAAGATCTCCTGGACTTTCTTCCCAGGTGTCTTTGAGCAGACTCAAACCTCCAACCTTTTGATTAGTAGCCGAGCATGTTAACCTTTTGCACCACTCAGGGACTCCCCTTTCTAATAGAACCCTGGCTTTGTTTGAGTATTCGATCCTCCTCTACATGGTCATGTCCAGGGGAAGCTCTAGCAGGCAGATCCTGATTACTTTAAACTAAGATTTGTACTCTCACTCCTCTTCTAAATGTCTGACTGGTTTTAGCCGAGGCCTTTAATCCACATCTTGTCCCATAAAGGTGAGGGATGATAAGCTGGGAAAGGTTTCTTCAGTTTTAAGGAAAATCATACAGAGATGATGCCTTTTGCCTCTGAAAAGTTACCTGGAGAGATTGTGCAAACTTTTAAATAAAGTTGATTTCTGTCTATTTGGAATGGTTCTGAGGAGTTCTTTCTAAGAAAGACTAACTAACCTTTCAAACTCCTAATTTAACAATTGTTACTACCACTGCCACCACGAATTGCTATCAAGTTGATTTCGACTCATGGAGGCTCTTTGCAGGTCAGAGTAGAACTGTGCTCCGTGGGATTTCCAAGGGCTGATATTTTTGGAAGTCGACCACCAGGACTTTCTTCTGAAGCACCTTTCAGTTAGCAGCTGGGTGCTTTAACCATTTGCACCATACAATTACTTTACTTGAGTAGTTAGTTACTGATCCAGAGGAACCACTAGATGTCACTCTGACTTTAATTACAGAGGTAATCTGGTAACCTTTTTGGTCTTTGAAATAATGAATTCAGAAACATTTTTAGAATCCAATAAACTAGAAATCACGTATAAAACACGAGCAAAGATGAACAGGAAAACATCAGATGATTATACTAGGGAAAAGCAAAATCATGAAGTAAAAATTTAGAAAGAACAGATTAATTTTTCCTTAAGTGAAGATGACATATAGAATGATGCATGATTTCTAAGACGTCAAAACAATAATTGGGCAAATAACATTTTAAAAAATGTTTTGGTACAAGAATGCCCAGACAAATGGCAGAGTGATTACGATTGAGATTTTTTCCTGTCCTAGGGCCATATTCACAGTAACAGCGCCATCTGAACTCAATTATTAACAGTGGGGACTTTCCACAGAAAGACAGAAAGTAAAGTAGTTGTATCTCTTTGTCATGAAGGGAAGAATTGGATTAAGAAAGTAGATGTAGTTCTAGGTTACAGGCAGAAGAAAGGAGGGAAGCATTAGAAAGAGAGAAACAAGACACAGCTTCATCTGTGAGACCGCACCATTGTTGTTAGGTGCCCTGGGGTAGAGTCTGACCCATGGTGACCCCACATGTGCAGAGCAGAACTGCTGCATCTGGTTTTCAAAGCTCTGATCTTTCAGAAGCAGATTGCCAAGTCTGTTTTCTAAGGCTCATTTGGGTGGGTTTGAACCACCACCTTTTGGCTAGTAGTAAAGTTCTTAACCATTTGTGCCACCCTTGAGGCACCCCTTTGAGACTGCTCTGTTATTGTTGTTGCTGTTAAGTGTCACTATGTTGGTTCCAACTCTTAGCAACCCTATGCACAACAGAATGAAACACTGCCTGGTACTGTGGCATCCTCACAATCGTTGCTATGTTCGAGCCCATTCTTTCAGCCACTGTGTCAATCCATCTTCATGAGGGTCTTCTTTCCTGCTATCTACTGTACCAAACAGGATATCTTTCTCCAGGGACTGGTTCCTCCCAATAAATGACCAAAGAATGAGAGGCGAAATCTTGCCATCGTTGTTTCTAAGGAGCATTCTGGTTGTGCTTCATCCAAGACAAATTTGTTTGTTCTTCTTGTAGTCTATGGTATATACTCAGTATACTTTGCCAAAACCATAATTCAAATGCATCAATCCTTTTTCAATCTTTCTTATTCATTATCCAGCTTTTGCATACATTTGAGGTGATTAAAAATACCATGGCTTGGTTCAGATGCACCTTAGCACTAGGGTCCCATAAACTTTCTCCTAAATCAGGAAGAACTATGACAGGTTGCATTGTGTATTGCTCAGAACTCAGTTAGATGCAGCTAGCAGAAACCCAACTCCAGTTGGTTTAAGGAAAACTAAATAGATAAGTAATAGGCATTTATGAGCTCACAGAGCTGATCATTGTAGGAGTGGAATGGCTACAGGCATGTTTGTATCTACTTATGACAGAGGTTCTCAAAGTAACCTGGGACACTCTTGGGGTACTTGATACCTTCTTGGGTCCTTGAAATAGAAATTATTTTCATTAATAATACTAAGACATTATTTACATTTTTTTCTCTTACTCTCTTACAAGTGTACACTGGAGTTTTCCTGGAACTACATGATATGGGATATCACAGGAGATTGAATAGAAGCGTAGCTTATAAAATCCAGCTGTCTTTCATTAAGGCAGCCATTAAAGAAATTTTCAAATACATTAAGCAATGCTATTTTTCTCAGTAATTTTTTTTTGTTTCATAAGATAGAGTTACTTTTCATAAAAATATATTAGTTCTATTAACATGCAATGAATTTATTATTTTCAACAATTTAAAAATAAATATTAACAATGGGGATGTTTCATACAGAGACAGAAAATATTTTTAAATGTTCTTTTTGGTGTTAATCTTGTAATGTGATAAATATCAAAAGATATAAGAAACATAAATAGAAGTTCTTTGGAGTCCTCAATAATGTTTGAGAGTATGAAGAGCTCTTGAAGGAGCCTGGGTTGTGCAATGGTTAAGTGCTTGGTTGCTAACTGAAAGGCTGGTGTCTTAAACTCACCCGATGGCTCTGTTGGAGCAAGACCTGATGATCTGTTCCTGTAAATACTTGTTGTTGGGTCAGTTGTTTGAATCAGTTCTTACTCAGCAACCCCATGTCTAATAGAATGAAGTATTGCCCAGTCCGGTGCCATCCTCACAATAGTAGGTATGTTTGAGCCTATTGTAGCCACTGTATCAATCCATCTCATTGAGGATCTTCTTGTTCTCTGACTCTCACTTTAATAAGCATGATGTCTTTCTCCAGGGATCTGTCCCACCTGATGTCCAAACTAAGCAAGACAAAGTCTTGCCATCTTCACTTCTAAGGACCATCTGGCTGCACTGCTTCCAAGACAGATTTGTTTGTTCTTCTGACAGTCCATGGTATATTCAATATTCTCCACCAACACCATAATTCCAAGGTGTCAATATTTCTTCAGGCTTCGTTATTCATTCTCCAGCTTTTGCATGCCTATGAAGTAATTTAAAATATCATGGTTTGGGTTAGGCACACTTTACTGATCAAAGCAATATCTTTGCTTTTTAACATTTTAAAGAGGTCCTTAGCAGAAGATTTGCCAGAAGTCTGGCAGTTCAAACCCACCAGCCACTCCTCGGAAGGAAGGTTGGGCAATCTACTTCCATAGTGATACTGCCTCGAAAACCCAAGGAAGGGTTGCTATGAGTCAGGTCCGACTTGACAGCACATAAAAACAACAATATGTTGTCTGATTTCTTTTTCTAGCACAGTATGTTAAACCATTTAGTGAGTAAACAATTCTTATTTTTAGTGGTTGCCCTAAGATTTATAATATACATCTTTAATGAATCAGAGTTTATTCTTAACTAATTTTATAACTTTTCACATGTGCTGTAAGGACTTTGTAACAGTATATTCCCAATTTCTCCCTCCCATGCAACATTTTACTTTTACATATGCTGTAAGCACACAATGTGTTGTTTCTATATTATTTTAGGCAGTCAGTTATCTTTTATAGCAATTAAAAATTTTTTAATGAATTTTTATTTCTTTTATTCTATTTCTAGCACTCTTCATTAATTTGAGTAGATCCAACTCTGTCTTATGTTCCTTCTTCCTGTAACATTTCTTGTAGTGCAGTTCTGCTGGCAATGGAATGTCTTAGTTTTTGTTTGTCTGAAAAAGTATTTCTCTTTTATTTTTGAAATATGCTTTTGCTGGGTATAGAAATTTGTTTTTTCTGAACATAATTTTTGTTCTTTTAGTATTTTAAGATGTAACTTTATTGTCCTTTGATTAGCATGATTTCTGATGAGAAATCTGCCATAATTCCTATTTTTGTCCTTCTGTGTATAATGTGTCTCTTTTCTCTGGTCATCTTCAGTTTTTCTCCTAGTCTTTTGGTTTTCTGCAGTTTAAATAAGATATTCCTGGGTAGTTTTTTTTTTTTGTTGTTGTTGTTGTTAAGTCCTGCTTGATTTTTTTCCTGAGTTTGGCTCTGTGCTTTGGTATCTGTCACTAATTTTGGAAAATCCTGCACCATTATTTTTTCAAGTATTTCTTCTGTGTCTTCATTCTCTCTTTCTTCTCCTTCTTGGGATCTAATTACATCTATATTAAACTATTTGATATTGTCCTGCAGCTCTTTGATGCTCTGTTCTGTTTCTCTCCCTAAAGCTTTTCCCCACTAAACTCCAAAAAGCAAAACTCATTGCCATCAAGTTGATTCCAACTCATAGTAACCCTCTTTTTCTGAGGTGGTAAATCATTGCTGAAGTAGATTGCCCAGTCTTCCTTCTGCAGAGCAGCTGGTGGGTTTGAACCACCAACCTTCTGGTTAGCGCCACTCTTTGTATTTCAGTTTGGGTAATTTTCATTGATCTACTTTCAAGTCAGTTGATTCTGTCCTCAGTTACAGTCAAGTCTCCTGATGAGCCCATTAAAACACAAGAGTGTTTTTCATTCCTAGCTTTGCCATTTGATTCTTTTTTAAAGAGTCTTTATTTCTCTGCTTAAATGACCCGCCTGATTGTGTATGTTGTCTACCTTTCTACTAGAGTCAGTGTCTGGTAGCTTCTGCCCTGGATCAAGGGCTCGAATTTCATCTTTCCTTGGAGTGCATATCTTTCCTTAGAGTTCAAGTTAGTTGGTGCCCTAACTAACTCCCTGATGAGTTCAAGAAATGTGAAGTAAATTCATCTACCTATGGACAGCTAATCTTTGACAAAGGGCCAAAACTCATTAAATGGTGAAGAGACGGTCTCTTTAACAAATGGTGCTGTTAACGGCATATCCATTTGCAGAAAAATAAAACAGGACCAATATCACACACCATACACAAAATGAACTCGAGTAGATCAAAGACCTGAATGTAAAACTTAAACCATAAAGACCATCAAAGAAAAAATAGGGACAAACTGAGGGACCTTAATTCAGGGCCCTATTGAACATAACTAAAAACACACAAACAGCAGAAGACAAAATAGATGACTGGGACCTCCTAAAAACTGGACACTTACACACATCAGAAAATTTCACCAAAAGAGTAAAAAGAGAACCCAAAGACTGGGAAAAAATTTTGGCAACAACATATCTGACAAGTGGCTAATTTGTAAAATTTATAGAAAACTTAAACACCTCAACAACAGAAGGTAAATAATCCAATTAAAAAATGGGCAGAAAATGTGAACAGACACTTTACTAAAGAAGACATTCAGGCAGCCAACAAACATATGAAGAAATGCTTGGAGTCATTAGCTACTGTTGTTGTTGTTGTTGTTGTTGTTGTTATGTGCCGTCGAGTCGGCCCCGACTCATAGCGACCCCTCCTTGGGTTTCTGAGGCAGTATCACTATGGAAGTAGGATTGCCCAACCTTCCTTCCGAGTAGCTACTGTTAGAGAGATGCAAATCAAAGCAAAAATGGGGTATCATCTCATGCCAGCATTTGTTTTGGTTACCTAGTGCTGCTCTGACAGGAATATACCACAAATGGGATGGTTTGAACAAACAGGAGTTTATTCTCTTACAGTTCAGGAGGCTTTAAGTCCGAGTTCAAAGTGCCAGGCCCTAGGGGCTGGGTGAAAGCCCCTAGACTTTGGGCTTTAGCTCTGCCTCTTGCTCCTGGCCCATTGAAGCTAGAGACATCTCTTCACTCAGACAACTACTGGCTGCTGAGGCTAACAAGCCCAAGGTCAACAAATAAAATGGCACAGCCCTGATGTTACCAAACCACACAGCAGGCCATTAATTCAAGTCCATTGAAAGTCCAGGATTGTCAGAGTATGGCAGGCTGCTGAACAACGACTCAGCTACATGCAGGGTTCAAGCATGCCATAAGCTGGAGACCATTCCCAAAGCTGTTTCTTATATACGGGAAGCAGACCACATCCCTAAAGCAGCTACTCAGCTGCTTCTGTTAGATTCCACCATGGAGTTGATGACCAATCTCATCATGGGGAATAACTACCACCAGCTGCCTGGCCAGGAGCTCTGGTAGCATAGTACCTAAGACACTTGACGGCTAACCAGAAGGCTAGGGGTTCAAACCCATCAGCCACTCCTCAGAAGGAAGGTAGGGCAATCTACTTCCATAGTGATACCACCTTGGAAACCCATGGAGGGGTCGCTATGAGTTGGCTCTGACTTTATGGCACATAACAACAACAAGCTGCCCAGCCACTCAACCAGGCCCAGCCAAGTTGACACACAAACTTAACCACCACAAGCACTAATAGCAAAGTTCGAAAAAGCAGAGAACAATAAATGCTGAGAAGGGTGTGGAGAGACTAAAACCCTCATACTCTGTTGGTGGGATTATAAAATGGTGTAATTTCTGTGGAAAATGGTAGGGCACTTCCTTGAAAAGCTGGAAATAGAAATACCACATCATCTAGCAATTCTACCACTATGTATATATCCTAAAGAAATAAGAGCAATGACATGAACAAATATAGGCGTACCTGTGTTAATTCACAATAGCAAAAAGTTGGAAAAAACCCTAAATGTCCATTAATGGATGAATGGATAAACAAACTATTGTACATACACATAGCAGAACACTATGCAATGTTAAACAACAATGATGAATCTGTGAAATATCTCATAACATAAATGAAACTAGAAGACGTTATGCTGAGTATAAATAGTCAGTCTCAAAAGAACAAATATATGAGACTACTCTCATAAGAAAGTCCAAGAAAAGATTTACACACAAAAAGAAATATTATTTGATAATCCCCTCGCAGGTGTAGGTAGGGAAGGGAGAGTAAACCAATAACTAGTTTAGATGCATATTAACTTGGATAAAGAGGCAGGCGATGTACAATAAGGGGAATATTCATTTTTATAGATTACTTATTAAATTTAGAAATGTAAAATTATGTATTTACTTTAGGTTGCTTGAAAATGATTCTGCCATCAAAATAGCATGTGTCCCATGCTGTTGTTATGTGCCATCAAGTTGTCCCTGACTCATAGCAACCCCTCCTTGTGTTTCTGAGGCAGTATAGCTACAGACAGCAGGGAGAAGAGCAGGAGAAAGGGGATTAAAAGCCAGGAACCCGGACAGAAGAGCAGTCAGCCCCAGGGTTACAGGTGAGGAGAGACAACTTAGGGATGCCCAAAGTAGCAGGTGGGAAGAGCAGGAGAAAGGGGATTAAAAGCCAGGAAGCCAGAGAGAAGAGCAATCAGCCAAAGGGATTAGGTGAGGAGAGGAAACTCAGGCCCACCC
>NW_006921822.1:3233983-3252270 GCF_000298275.1 Orycteropus afer afer
TACTGCCTCAGAAACCCAAGGAAAGGTCGCTATGAGTCGGGTCTGACTTGAAGGCACTTAACAGCAACAACATCCTAAGTAGGCTAGTTCTTTTGAGAGATGTGCTTCCACAGAGAAAACACAAGAATAAGTTTTGTGCACATTTCCTAGTTTCTTTCTGATCCCTGTGCTGCTGCTGCTGTGTGTGTATGTGTATAAATACCTAGTATTTAGTTGGTGGAATTTAAAAGAAAACAGTCTCTGTAGGACTGGCTTATTGGTAGTGATAAATGAAGATGACTGAGCAAACTTAATATATAATCCTCAATGGCAGATGTGGTAGCATCTCGAAAATAGGCCCTAGTGAATCAACGTGTCTCTCAGTGTTCATTCTTGGTGTTTTTGTAGCTCCTTCCACCAAAAAGATGGCTTTATTTCTCTACCCCTTGAATCTGGGCTTGTCTTGACACTTGTTCTGATCAGTAGAATGTAGCTGAGGTGATATTGTTTTTTGGGGGTGTGTCTTACAGTTTTCACTTTTGGTTACAGGGATTTCTAACCACCATGCAAAGAAGTCTAGGGTATCCTGCTGGAGGGAGAAGCCACTAAAGTGAGAACGGCACCCCTACACATATTTGTGAACCTTGCTAACACAATAATAAAGATCTAGCCATTCCAGTCAGCTCGCAGCCATTTGAGTCCCCAGCCATTTGTGAGGCCATCTTGGTTTTCAGCTTCACTTGCGAGACCTCTGTCAACATCATAAGGAACAGAGATGAGCTATCCATGCTAAGCTTTGACAAATTCCTGACTCAAAGAGTCATGGAAAATAGAATGGTGGTTGCTTTAGGCTACTAAGTTTTGGGGTGCTTTGCTGCATAGCAAATTGTAGAACAATTAGAAGTCCATGCTCTATTAGTTATCTAATTGTTCTACAATATTCCTTCTCTTCTATTTCTTCTAAAAGAAAAGCTGACTTGCTAGCTGAATGCATGGGTATCTGAAATAAAAATTACATTTTTCAACTTTCAGCACTTAACAACAACAACAAACATGACTATATGATTATCTTCTGGCCAATGGGATGTCAGTAGAAAAGGTGTATGCAATTTCCAGTTTTTGAGGCTTTGATCTATTTTCTTTTTTTTGGAAACATTTTATTGTGGTTTGGGTGAAAGTTAACAGAGCAAATTAGTTTCCCATTCAATAATTTATACACATTTTGTTTTGTAACAGTAGTTGCAGTACCCTCAATGTAACAGCACTCTTCCCACACCCTCCTTGGGTTCCCCATTTCAATTTGCCCACCTTTCCTGCCCCTTCCTCCCTCCTGGACTTTGTTTCTAGGCAAATTCTACCCTTTTGGTCTTGGAGCATTGATTATTCTCAGGAGCATGTTCCCCATGGGTGGTAGTGTTCACTTTATAAGGTTGTCTATTGTTTGTCTGAAAGGGAATTTCTGGGAGTGGGTTCAGTTCCAGTTTTAGAGGGTGTCTAAACACTTCTGGTGGCGTAGTGCCTAAGGCATTTGACTGCTAACCAGAAGGCTGGTGGTTCAAACCCACCAGCCACTCCTTGGAAGGAAGATGGGGTGTGGTAGTTAAGTTTGTGTGTCAACTTGGCTGAGCCTGGTTGAGTGGCTGGGCAGCTGGATGTAGTATTCCCCATAATGAGACTGGTAATCAACTCCATGGTGGAATCTACTGTGAGCAGTTGAGTAGCTGCCTTAGGGATACAGTCTACTTTCTGTATATAAGGAGAAGCCTTGGGGAATGGTCTCTAGCTTATGGTGCACTTGAACCCTGGCATGTAGCTGTGTCATTGTTCAGCAGCCTGCCATACTCTGCCAATCCTGGGACTTTCAATGGACTTGAATTAATGACCTGTTGTATGGTTTGGTAACATCAAACTTGTGCCTTTTTACTTGTCAACTTTGGGCTTGTCTGTCTCAGCAGCCAACAGCTGTCTGAGTGAAGAAAAGCCTCTAGCTTCAGTGGGCTGGGAGCAGAAGGCAGAGCTAAAGCCCAAGGTTGAGGGGCTTTCACCCAGCCCCTAGAGCCTGACACTTTGAACTCAGATTAAAGCCTCCAAACTATAAGAGAACAAACTCCTGTTTGTTTAGCCATACCATTTGTGGTATATTCCTGTCAGAGTGGCACTAGGTAACCAGAACATGGGGTAATCTACTTCCATAGTGATACCGCCTGGGAAACCCAAGGTGGGGTCGCTATGAGTTGGATCTGACTTGACGGCAGTGAGCAAAGACCATCATCTTGGAGTTTTCTACCATTTCTATCAGACTAATAAGTCTGGTCTTTCTTATGATTTTGAATTTTGTTCTACATTTTTCTCCCCTCTGTCCAGGACCTTCTATTGTGATCCTGATCACAGTGGACAATAATGGTAGCTAGGTACCACCTAGTCCTTCTGATCTCAGGCTGGTGGACACTGCAGCTTGTTTGGTCCACTTGTTCTTTGTATTAATTATTTCCTTGAGTTTTTTATTTTCTTTACTCTTCTTTGCTATGGACAGGAAGAGACCAATAGTTGTATTTTAGATGGCTGCACACAAGCTTCTAAGATCCCACTTGCTACACAACAAAGTAGGATTAGAATATTACCTTTATGGACTGTGTTAAGCCAATTGATCTAGATGTTCCCATAGACTATGATCCTAAACCTTTGAGTCAGTTGACTCAGACTTTCAAGGTGTTTGGTTATGACTAAGAAGTTTGCATAAGTTTGCCCCTCACCTTTTAATTTCTTGATTGCTGCTTCCATGGGTGTTGATTGTTGATCCAAATAAAATGAAATCTTTGACACTTCAATCTTTTCTCCATTTATCATGATGTTGCTTATTTGTTCAGTTGTGATTATAACTTAGATTATAGCCTAGAAAACCTTATGAGGGAGTTCTTCTCTATTACATTGGGTTGTTGTGAATCTAAATTGAGCAACAGCACCTAACAGCAAAAACAAAGGAGTCCCAAACCTCCCCCCAAAATTTGGAACCACTGACTTAAAGAAGGAATAGCTGGGCCCAGGGCTATGATATCACCAGAACGCTGTCTCCTTTTCTCAGGCTGAGCTCCTCCTTCCTCGTTGTTGTTATGTGCCATTAAGTCGGCCCTACTCATAGCGACCCCTCCTTGGGTTCCCAAGGCAGTATCACTAAGAAGTTGATTGACCAACCTTCCTTCCGAGGAGTGGCTGGTGGGTCATCCATTCACTCAGGGATTGTAAATCCTACATTCATGATTTAAAAAGACAACAATCCTGGTCTTAGTTAGATTTGTGCCCCTTCCACTGTCAGGATCTTGAAACAATAAGAATTTTCTCTCTTTAGGAAGAAGAGGGGTTCTGATTTCATTTTTCAATTAGAGTTTGGGTCCAAATCGAATACCTTAACAGAAGTTCTCCTTATGGATTAGCAATACTGACCCAATAGGAATTTTTTTGTTGTTGTTGTTGCCATCAGCTATGCAATGACCTGCCCTAAAGCTAAGATTCCATCCCTGAATGTCTTAAGACATTGCTTGCATCCGACTCCAGTCAGATGGTTTAACCTCTTCAGGCCTCTGTGTCTTACCTCTGACAATAATGTGGAGAAGGGGGAGCTAGTCTCCTGCAGCTTTAACATTCTTTGAACGTGAGCAATGAAAGATGGGGAAAAAAGTTGTCCCAACCTTCGTCTATCAGTTACTATAATGAATAACCACATAATAAAGCGTTACATAATTTACTTTCAAATTATATGTACATTTTCATTAAATATTTATATTTCTTAAATATTTGATGATAATATAGAGATTTCATCAGTTAACAAACACCAGCTTCTATTATTCACCACTTATATTTTGCTTATTTCCTTTGCTTATTGTTTTCAGTTTCATTATTTTAAATATTAAATGTTGATTCTGTAAAATCCCATTTTTTTTTTAACAAAGATTATCAAGAGCAAGGTCATAAGGGTTACAAAAAATAATTTTTCAAGAAAAACTGTTCATTAACTTAGGAATTTTATTTTTAAAAATATGTATGCTTTGAATAATGGAGTGAAAGAGAAGTCAATATTTCTCCTTTTATTCTTTAAAATTAAGCTTTAAATGGAAACCCTAATAAAAGTTGCATAAATTGCTCTTAAGAATCAGGCAATCTTCACCATATATTTTCATTTTGTACACCTTATGTTTCTACTAGAATACTAATATTAAATAAAGTAAGATTTTATTTTTTTGTCTTTGAGCCTTTCAGAAATGACTACTGAAAGTTAAATAACACATGTCTTGTGTTGTACATCAAATATTACCTAGTCTTGTTTGCATATTGTGTCTACTTCTTTTTAACTTTTCATTAATTAGAGGCACCAATGCAAAATTAAATTGTTACCAAAACCCACAGTAATTTTAACCTCAATATCCAACACAATTCACGTTATCACATACTTTTAAAAGGAAAACGTTTTAGTGAACACATTCCTTGAAAAGGATTCTAATTTATTCCAGTAAGCTAATAAGTTGGTGCTTCTAGTCAAAATAAAGTTATTTTGTACTGTTCAAATTTTTAAGTCATTGTTAGTCGCCATTGAATCGATTTGGACTCACGTCATGTTCAATTTTTACATAGCGTTATTACAAAATTACACTGATAATCTGAAATCAGAAATTTCAGCCTGAATGTCTATTATTTGCCAAGCATTATGTATTTCTTTTCCTTTAATGAGTGAATAACAACAATCTTGGAATAAATAATAAGCAATTAAAATATAGAAGAAAGCCTGCTCCTGTGTTTGTATTGAGACAAACAAAACTTGATAGGAGAGTCCTATTTCAAGAGGTATGGCTGGTGATATACTATACTTGATATTTTCTTCAAACATTGCGTCCTCATCTTGACATTTATAAAAACCACTCAAGGCACCGCTTCTCAAACTTGGCTGCACAGTAGAATTTCCCAGAGACTTTTCAAAAATTCCAATGCCTGGGTCTCACCCCTGGAGATTCTGCTTTAATTGGCATGAGATGGGGCTATTCTGTCAACTATTTTCTACCCCTTAGTAATTAGCCATCTGTATGGTATTTCAACTTACACGTTTCATCAACTGTAAGGCTGTTTTGATTGGTCAGTTCTTTATGGTGAACTGAATTCTGCACAGCAGTGCTTACTGTGCAGAAAGGCGGCAATGCCTCTCTGCCTTAATCCTTTTTCCTCTCACTTCCTTACTCTGTCTCTCAGAGGAAGCTAGAGGCAGCAGCAGCAGCAGCAGCAGTTGATGATCGTGAAAAGTACCAAAGAAACCAGCTGCCTCCTTGGTATTCTTCCCACTAAGGGTTCATCTACCAGGGTGGTGTTTTTTTTTTTTTTAATATTCTTTACATCCTGCCACAACTTTATTTTTTTTCAAGAAACAAATTACAAAGTTACTGCTGAAAAAAAAAAAAAAAAAAGTAAGTGAAAAGTTTCAGCACAGCTTTTCTCTCTCTTTGGGAAAAGTCAGAAAATTCTGGAGCCAGCAGAAGCATAGTAAGTGCTTTCTTTCTTTTAAAACTACTTCTGGGGAGGGAGGAGGCTATTGTAATGGTAAATTTCACTGGGCGAGGAAGAAAAGGCTAATAATCAATCAAATATGAGGTATTCATTTGAATTTTTACCATTTTCTTGCTGTATCATAAGACTGTTTTAATTTCCTGGGTCAAATATACAGAAAAAATTTTTTTGGTGTGTGTATGTGTGAAATGCAAGCAATCTTCATAGTGACATAGAAGTTTTTTTTTCAAAAGGAGTGGAGAGATCTCCACCACTCGGGGGCTTCAGTGAGACCTGGAATTCCTGGAGGAGGATTTACTTTGAGAATCGTTAAAGTGAAAAATCCCCCTGGGTCAGCATCCTGGAGATAAGCTTGGAGCATTTTACATCCGGAAGAACTCCTTTCTGGAAACCTTTCTTTTGGCTGGCGTGTGTCATGAAGGATGGGATAACTGGCGCTGTACAAGTACTGCTTTTCTGAATCTGCTCCAGGCATTTTAAATTTAACTCGAGGGGACATGTGTTTAGCATGATGAGGACCACGGAGAACTTCCATAAGAGCAGTACCACGCTAAACCCTAAGGCAGCTCCCAAGGGAAGGTACATTTATCTGGAAGTGTTCCTGCAGGGAGGAGCTCCCTGGGGTTTTACTTTGAAAGGTGGTCTGGAGCACGGAGAACCATTAATCATCTCTAAGGTATGATTCTTTTTCCCCATATTGTTTCTTATTCAAATTGTTTCTTCAATTTCCATACTTTTGACAGATTTTGTCAAAAATGCAAAATAATGCTGAGGGTAGCCTGAATAGCTGTTTCATTCCTTTCTGATTATCTGGAAATATTTTGCATAGCTTGGTGATTGAAAGAAAAAATGTGTCTCATTTACTCTATGAAATCCTGGGAAAAATGTGCTTGTTCAATGGATAATCTTCTCTTTTTGTGAATGAAATAGTGTAAAACCCATCACCACACGATCTTTTCAGTTATAAATCGGATTAAAGATTAAAACAAGGTTAACATGGTGGCATGGTATATGCATGAATTTATTTAGATACGGCTAGGAAAATACCCACTATTTTTTCCTCAACTGAAAATATCTAGCATTTACTTTTTTTTTTTTTCTTAGAATTTGTTAATAATCTAGATAATTGATGGCTTAACTATTACTGCTTTTTTCCTACTCAGGAGAATTAAATCAGTGTTCAGTATAGTTCAAGAGCAAAACACTATTTCTGCCTATCTATCTGTACATTTAAATCAGTTTTTAAAGACAATGATCTTGGAACATGCCTCAATTCTTCATTTATCTTTTGGTATGAGTAAGCATACTTAGTGAATGAATCCTTTGTGTGCTCTAGGGTTAGTATTTTTGTGTTTCTCTTAAACTGCAGAGCTTAACATGACCTTTTGTAATATTTATTTTAAAGTTTCAGGACATTACCCAGTTAATATAACAGAGTGTAAGAGCCTTTCATACATATGCTTTACTCAAGGATAAACATGCATTTAATTTGAGTTCTGTTACCTGTTTAAAGTTATTTTTCATACCCCCAAAAGTCTATCTTTTCAGGGAGATCAAAGAGATTCTTACTGTGGATGAGCCAGTGGGAATTTATTTCCACAGCAAATCAGTCAAGAGTGTGCAGGACACCACTGCTAGCTGTTTGACTTTTCCCAAGGAAAACTAAAGATAATGTGTGTATGTGTATCAGCTAGGGAGGCTTCCAGCTATAGATAACTGAAGACCTGCTTTATGGTGGCTTAAGAAAATTGGGGTTTGTTTTTCTCATATTACAAGAAGTCTGGAGGTAGGCTGTGCAGGCACAGAGCAGAAACTCAAAAATGTCCTCAAGGAGCTCACTTGTCTCTCCATCCTTACAGTGTTGGCTTTTGTCTTCATGGTTGCATGATGGATACTGCACCTCAAGCATTGCGTCTTCATTTCAGGAATAGTTTATTTTTGTTTGGAAGGAGACACCCTCACCCTAAGACTTTTGCTTACATCTCATCAACAGAACTGTGCCACATGCCTGTCCTTAGACAGTTGCTGGCCAAGGGAAATGAGATTACCATGACTAGTTTAGGCCAATAGGATTTATCTCCTGGGTTCTCCAGTAAGGACCTAGGAATCTCTGCCTACTATTTGAAACAAAAAGGGCGGGGGGAGCTCTGTTTGCAGGAAGAAGGAAGAAATGGCTGCTGGATAGACATCTGGGAATATCTGCCACAATCATAAATACCATCTCTGCATTTTGAAAGCCTGATTGTGTGTTCAGTGTGCCTGGCGTCTAATGACAAAATATTATGTCGCTTTATATTAGAATACAGTTTGCTATCAGACAGACCTAATCTTACCATGAATAAGCCAGCCTCTCTAAACCTCTGTTTTAACTGCAGAATAGGAGCTCTGGTAACGTAGTGCCTAAGGCACTTGACTGCTAACCAGAAGACTGGTGGTTCAAACCCACCAGCCACTCCTCGGAAGGAAGGTTGGGCAATCTACTTCCGTAGTGATACTGCCTTGGAAACCCAAGGAGGGGTCGCTATGAGTCAGGTCTCATATAACAACAGCATAACAACAACAACAACACATAACAACAACAACAACAACAACATGAGTCGAGTCCAACGCAACGACACATAACAACAACAACTATCTATATATCTTAGCGGGCTGTGTACGGAAGGATTAAATGAGACCATATGGGTGGGGCATTTAGCATAGCGCCTAGTACATAGAAGGAGCCTGATATATCTTTTTTCTTTTTCTTTTCTTTACTCATCTCATTTCATTTATTTAGTTTTAAATTTTATTTTATTTTTAGTAAAAATACAAAAAAAGCTACACCATTTCAACAAATTATACATGTACAGTTTACTGACATTATTTACATTCTTCAAGTTGTGTAACCATTCTCTCTATCCTTATCCAAAGTATTCCACTTCTATTAATGTAAAATCACTGCCCACTAAGTGTCTCTTCTAACCTTTCCAGATGTTGTTGTCAATTTGATCCTACATAGATAAATCCTTGAGACAGCACAAGGCTCAAGGCAGAAATACTTTAACAATTAGGCTAAATTGTTTGGTTCAAAGCAGAGGGAAGTTTTGATCTGAGGTTTAAGGATTAAAAATTATCTCTCAGGGCAACAGTTTCAGGTAGGTGTTCACCTAGCCTCAATGGCTTCAGAAGGTCTGGATAACATTGAGAGCTGAAAACAATCTTAACAAAGATTAAAGTTGCTTTTTGTTGTTCAAGGAGACATTTGCATTAGACTACAGGTTTGGCTGCTATACAAAGATCCAGAATAAGAAATAAGAATAACTTAAAGCTGTTTTTGTTCGTTGCTGACAAGTCAATTCCAATTGATGATGACACCATGTGTTAGGGAGTAGAACTGCTCCACGGGATTTTCGTGGGAAGGATTCCCTGGGTGGTGCAAATGGTTAAGCACTGGACTACTAACCAAAAAGTTGGTGGTTCAACCCACCCTGAGGCACATCAGAAGTAAGGCTTGATGATCTGCTTCTGAAAGGTCACAGCCTTGAAAACTCTATGGAGCACAGTTTCACTGTGCAAACTTGGGGTCACCATGAGCCATAATCGACTGAGTGGCAACTAACAATAATCTTAATGGAAGCAGATTTCAGGTGTTTTCTCATGCAGCTCCAAACCACCAACCTTTAGGTTAGCAGTGGAGTGTAAACTGCTTGTGCCACCTAGGGCATAAACCAAACTGAAATATGGCTCTATGGTGTCAGAGTCAAGTTCTTTCTATCTTATGGCTTCCATTCCTGGGATGACGTCCTGTCTGCATGGTCCAAGGTGATGTGCTGCCAGAAATGCTTTCCAATCAGTGATAAAAAGGAAACAGAGGAGAGAAGACCATCTTCTTTCCCTCTAAGGTAGTAGTAGCTAAAACTGCTTTGTCCACTATGGTAGCTATTTCCATTTAAATTAAAATTAATTAACATTATTAAAATCCTTAGAAATTTAGGTAAAATAAAAATTTCAGTTACTCATGTGTGCTATCCACATCTTATGTGCCACATTGCTCCAAAACCCTTGAACATCTCCTCCCATCTTCTCTGTTGGGCAAACTCCTGTTCATGAAAGCTCCACTTCTTTCTCCCTGCAGTATTCCTGATTTTATCAAGTTGACTTAAGCCATCCCTCTTCTGTACTCCTATACCATGTACTTCTTACACTGAATTGTCGTTTTTTATTAATGTTGACTGACTTCTCAGAAGTCTGCAAGCCTCTTCAAGGCATGGACTATTTTGTTTATTTTCTTCTCCACTGTATCTAACCTGTGGAGCTCTGGTGGCATAGTGCCTAAGGCATTTGACTGCTAACCAGATGGCTGGCAGTTCAAACCCACCAGCCACTCCTTGGAAGGAAAATTGGGCAATCTACTTCCATACAGACACTGCCTTGAAAACCCAAGGAGGAGTCACTATGAGTTGGATCCGACTCCACGGCAGTGAAGTTTTTTTTTTTTTTTTTTAACATCTAACTCAAAATTTGGGTAGCAATGAAAGACAATATGTTGAGTAAATGAAAGGAAATGGACTTTGCATTTCCAGTATCTAGCACATGCCTGACACTGAGTATGTGCTTCATAACTTTTATTGAATTGATAAGAAAAAGGCAGAATGATGAACAAAGGAAAAAGTGCAGGTTAGCTATACCCTACTAACCAAATGTCCACTCTACCCCCAAGGTAGGGTGGCCCCATTGTAGGAGAACAGAAAGTATAGTACACATTGAGTCATACATATGAAAGACACGTGCACATTATATAAAGCAGTTGTAAGTTCCCAGGTTCTGGATGACAATATAATGAATGAAGTATCATTTTTCTTTAAGTACAAATGAGGTTGGAGAATGAATGGGGGAAAAGGAACTACAAAAGGGTGGCAATAAAAGAAATTATTTTAAAATTGCTTTCTTGAGATTTAATGTCCTTGAAAAGGAAAGGTGTGGTTGAGGAGAGGGAACTTCAAAAAGAAAGGGTGACATTTTTCTAAATAGTGATAATAAGTGGAAGCTCAGGTAACTCAATAGTTCAGGAAGTTGGCAGGATGATTTTATTATGACTCACTCTGTTTGTGGCTGAGAAAAGCAGTTCCACCTGCACCTCTAGTGCTCAGTGAGGATACACCTGCCACCAAGGTTCTTAAATAGAGTAACAACAATGATGACAACAAACAACAAGTTCTGGTACTTATTGAGCACTTACTATGTGCCAGGCTCTATTCTAAATTTTCCACAAGTATTAACTTATTTAATTTTTACAACTCTATGAGGAAGGCAGTATTTTATATATGAAATACAGAATTTGAGTAACTGTCGAAGTAATAATTTGTGCCATCTAAGGACTTAAACAATATAGGACTCAAACAATATAGGACTTAAACAATATAGGAGTTTATATATCTTTCACATAATAGTCTGAATCAAACTGAAAAAATGATTCTGCAGTGTCAGGGACTCAAGTTCCTTCTATCCCCTTTCTCCCATCCCTGAGACGATGCCCTGTCTACATGGTTTAAGATGTGCCACAAGATCTACTTTGAGTCAGTGAGACACAGGAAAGAGGGGGAGAGAAGCTATCCTCCAGTAAGTGACAGAGCTGGCATTTGAAGCCAGGCATTCTGGTTCCAGAGTCCATGCACTTAACTCACTACACCATTTAGCTACTGTTGCCTTCCAAATATTGGGCTCTATTTGTATTGTAGAACTATTGTCTGGGTAATATGGGTTTGATCTTTATGTATATGTACTTAAATATATAAAGCTCATACATAGAGAATTTATATATAAATATAAAATTTTATGCACATAAGTATATATAAAAAATGTGAAGTCTTTATACACAGATATTTTGCACCACCAGAGCTCCTAAAATCTATATGATAAATGTATAGATTTATATCGAAAGATACAGATATATAAAGAAAGGTTGGCAGTTTGAACCCACCCAGTGGCTCTGCAGGAGAAAGCCCTGGCATCTGCTTCCGTAAAGATTACAGCCTAGAAAACCCTATGAGGCAGCTCTATACCACCACCGTCTTCTTCCTGTCCATCTAAACCACTGCCTTGCTGTACACCTTGCCCACCATGGCGCCTCTCACTAACCTCATCCCATTTCTGTTTTTTCATTCTTCATCTAAATGAGGAGGTGTGTGTGAGGTGAAGTCAGAGACACTCCAAACAGATATCCTGAGGCTTCCTGTTGTCTGCCATCACTGATTTTAAACAGATCCTTTCATTGAGTTATTTTAGCCTTAGAGTTAGCAGAAGAATTAGTAGGAGCTCTGGTGTTGCAAGGAGCTCTGGTAGCATAGTGCCTAAGGCACTTGATAGCTAACCAGAAGTCTGGCAGTTCAAACCCTCCAGCCACTCTTCGAAAGGAAGGTTGGACAATCTACTTCCATAGTGATACCGCCTCGTAAACCCAAGGAGTGGTTGCCATGAGTTGGGTCCGACTCTACGGCACATAACAACAACAACTGGTGTTGCAGTGGTTAAAGCATTTGGCTGCTAACCAAAAGGTCAATGGTTCGAATATACCAACCACTCCGTGGGAGAAAGATGAAGCAGTCTGTTTCTGTAAAGATTTACAGCCTTGGAAGCCCTATGGGGCAGTTCTATGAGCTCTGGTAGCATAGTGCCTAAGGCATTTGACTGCTAACCAGAAGTCTGGTGGTTCAAACCCACCAGCCACTCCTTGGAAGGAAGATTGGGCAATCTACTTCTATAGAGATACAGTCCTGGAAACTCAAGGAGGAATCACTATGAGTTGGATTTGATGGCAGTGTGTGTGTGTGTGTGTGTGGGGGGGGAGTTCTACTTTGTCCTATAGGGTTGCCATGAGTTGGAATCGGCTCAATGACAGTCACGTTTTTTGCTTTAGCCTAGAATCCTCTTAGAATTCTCTTTATGATCCTGTTTCTGGAGAGAATCATCCAAGGCACAGTAGTCAACTACCATTTTAAAATGAAATGAACTGCTTAAATAAACTGTGAGAGACTTTGGGAATACAAGCAATACATAGGTTAGCAAATTACTCATCTGCAACATGGTTAAATTGTCTGGATGACTATGTTGAGATTTTCTCATTTCTATGTTTTCTATATCCATTTGTCCAGATTCAGCACTTTTCAACCTAGCAGCCTTAGTGCTCCTTGGTTTCAACACTAGCTTGTTGTTGTTGTTGTTATGTGCCGTCGAGTCGGCCCTGACTCATAGCGACCCCTCCTTGGGTTTCCAAGGCAGTATCACTATGGAAGTAGGATTGCCCAACCTTCCTTCCGAGGAGTGGATGGTGGGTTTGAACCGCCAGCCTTCTGGTTAGCAGTCAAGTGCTTTTAGCCACTATGCTACCAGAGCTCCTTCAACACTAGCATCAGCCGTATAATCTCTCTGGGCCCATTTGTTCTGCAGGAAAACAGTCTTACTTCACCAGTTCTTCAGCCACAGTCTCTAAGTTCAATTTTGAAATGGATTTTTTAAGCAGTTCCCCAAGATGGAAGCCTGGTTAATTTTGTTTACTTCAAAATCATCATCCCTGTCTCTTTCCAAGTCCCAAGCTGTAATCCATTTGTTAGTTCTGATGTTTTAAAATAGTCACTCTCTTCTGAGGTTCACTTTTCACCTTTTTTATTTTTCCTGTTAACATTTTTTGCCCTTCATTACCAGGTCTCCGGGTGGTGAAGTGATTTGAACTTAATTACTCATCTAAAGGTTGGCAGTTTGAAACCACCCACTAGCACCATGAAAGAAAGTCCTGGTGATCTGATGCTGAAAAGATTACTCACTGCCATTGAGTTAATTCTGACTCACAGCGACCCTACAGGACAGAGTACAACTGTCCCATAGGGTTTACAAGACTATGAATCTTTACAGAATCAGACTGCCTTATCTTTCTCCCACAGAGCTGTTGGGGGGGTTCAAACTCTTGAACTTTTGGTTAGCAGATGAATGTCTTCACCACTGCACCAAAGATTACAGCCAAGAAAACCCTATGTGGCATAGTTCTACTCTATAACACTTTGGGTTACCATGCATTGGAATCAACTCAATGGCAGCAGGTTTGGTGGTTTTTTTTTTTTTTTTTTTTTTTTTCCCTTCATACTAGGGTATCTTCATCTCTGTGCTGCCCTGAAACTAAATTCTTTCTCATCGTTCAATCCACCTTCATTTGCATTAATTCCTCTTTCCTCTCATCCTCCAAGCACCATTATTCACGCTGTCTTTTAAAACTATTTACATGTCAGCATCCTGCCAATAAATAGTAATCCTTTTAAAATCAGGGAATGGGTTTTTACTCATGCTGTACTCCTGTTTTCCTAGCAAAACACTTTTCATTTCACACACAGCAAATTCTCAATAACTGTTAAATGAATCATAGGAGTTTAGAGCTATAAAGAATCTCAGCAATCATCGAATCCAACTTCCTCATTATTTTCAGAGATAAAACTGAGATACAAACAGTTCTCTTATTTTGTAAGATGGTTTCTGCCTCAGCAAACAAATTATGTGTGTGTGAACATGTAACACACAACTACCAGTTGCGTGGAATTGACTCCAACCCATGGTGACCTCATGCATGTTAGAGTAGAACTGTGCTCTATAGGATTTTCAATAGCTGATTGTTTGGAAGTAAAATGACCAGGCCTTTCTTCCAAGTACCACTTGGTAGACTTGAACTTTCAATTTTTCCGTCAGCTGCCAAAAGCATTAACTATTTGCACCACCCAGGGACTCTGAGAGCACAACTAGTAAGGAATTAATTGTTCTCTAGTTGTGTCATTCGTACTTTCATATGAACTGCAGCTCTCCAGTCAGGCTATTAACTTCTAAAAGCTAAGGATTTTTTCCCCCCTCCCTACCTCCCTTCTTCCCTTTCTTCCTTCTCCTTCTTTTCTTTTTGTTATCCAGTGCTTAGGCTATGCATCACAAAAAGAAAAATATAAATGGATGTTACTGGGGACCTGTCTTTGTTAGAAAGGTGTTTAGGGCCTTATGCGATCATGATGCTAGAAAAACCTGTAAAAGTTTTTTTCTTTCTTTTTTTTTTTTTTAAAGACATGTAGTTGAGTTTGGCTTTCAATTTAATGATGCCTTGCGCATATTTAAGGAACTCTGGTAGCATAGTGCCTAAGGCACTTGACTGCTAACCAGAAGGCTGGCGGTTCAAACCCACCAGCCACTCCTTGGAAGGAAGGTTGGGCAATCTACTTCCGTAGTGATATCGCCTTGGAAACTCAAGGAGGGCTCGCTATGAGTGAGGTCCGACTTGATGGCACATAACAACAACACCAGTGCCTAAGGCATTTGACTGTTAAACAGTGAGTCAGATTGGTGGTTCAAACCCAACAGCTACTCCACAAAAGGAACATGGGACAATCTACTTCGGTAAAGATTTACCACCTCGGAAACCCAAAGGGGATTGCTATAAGTAGGAAGCAACCCGATGGCAGTGAGGTTTTTCTTTCTTTTTTTTTTTTTTTTGGTTTGGTGATGTAGTGGTTAAGGAATTTGGCTGCTAACCAAAAGGCTGATAGTTCCAATCCACCATCTGCTCCATGGAAGAAAAATGAGACAATCTGCTTCCATAAAGATTTACATCCTTGGAAACCCAATGGTGGGTTGCTGTGAGTCAAAATTGATTCGATGGCAGTGAGTTTGGTTTGGCTGCACATATTTAATGCTTAGTAAATATCTGTTGAATTGAATTAGAATGGAGAAAAAAGGAGAAATTTCTATTTTTTTTTAATCTTTAAAAAGTTACCTAAACTTTGGTTACAGTGTTATGTGTTCTCAGACACAACTAAACTTGTTATCCTGTTAATGGTGTTGAAAATAACTTTTATTTAAGTAGCATACTGAGGTGGTGTGACAGATGGGCTTTACCATTAACAAGAACTTTGCTTTTCTTTTGAGCTAATAGATTCCCAAGTCATTGCCTCCTACACTGAAACCAAACCAAACCAACTCACTCCCGTCAAGTCAGTCCTGACTCATAGCAACACCTCCTTGGGTTTCCGAGATGGTATCTCTAAGAAAGTGGATTGCCAAGTCTTCCTTCCTAGTGGCTGGTGGGTTTGAACCGCCAGCCTTCTGGTTAGCAGTCAAATGCCTTGGGCAATATAGAAAGTCCCTCATTATATGTGTCTAGTCACATTGTGGGCTCCCTCAAATGAGATTCACAACTGTTTCTGAAATTAAATTGTGTTTCCTTTCCTACACAGGAATCACAATTCAATTTCAGAAACAGTTGTCAGTCTCATTTTTAGGAAGCCCACAGTGTGTGACTGGAGATGAATAATGAGGGACTTTCTATCAGTCTTTGGAAAAACAAAATCTCAAAGGCCATTCTGGATCTTAACTAACTGATAGACAGATTCTTCCAAGTCTCTCCCTTTCATCTAGTTCTAAACAGAGAACATTTTGATTCAAAGAGCTGCAGAACCAGAGTTCTTGCACTTGGTCCATCGCTGGAGTCCATCCATCTCTTGCTGTGACATCCCAGGCACTTCCAAATGAGGCAAAGATTCTTTGCTCCATCCAAGCACTGTTTTCCCCCTCTTCTAATGGTTTTCCCACAAAAGATAAATTGATAAACTGTTTGTGTACCTCAATCTGTAGAATAGAAGGGACAATTCTTTCCTCCCTTCAGAGGAAGCTTTCCTAACTTGGCAGATGGATGTGCAGAGCACATCGTTCTGGGCATTTGAGCCTGAATTTGCTCTTGCGTCAACTGCACTTTTTTCATTCCTCAGCTATTCATGCATCTATTCATTATAGTCTTCTCCATTTTGAATGGCATTTTTGTCTTCAAAATTGATGGGACTTTTACCTCAAGTCTTTTTTTTTTTTTAAGTGCTCAATTTTTCTTTCTTTTCTTTTTTTTTTTTTAGCATGTTTATGTTAATTTAGGTTTACCATTTCTACATTATCTTTTTTTTTCTTTCATTTTAGGCAGGGCAGTCCAGTGTGGCAAAATATACATCTTAGACAATATAGGGCTTGAAATGATGATAAACAAGTTCATTTCTGCCATAGTCTTTGCTGACTATGTGACCACAGTCAAGTAACTTAGGCTTAACCTCAGTTTCTTCAGCTTTAAAAAATCCCATTCTCAAAAAGTGGGGTTGTCATTAAGCATCCAATGGATTAAACAATACAATAGTGCTTTGAAATGACAAAATGCAATCCAGATGTTGGCTATGATATGATGATATTCACTGGTGGTAGAATAGTAGAAACCAAGCAGAAGTTAGCAACTCATATAACAAAGATGACATTTGGTTGATTATCTGTATCATAACCAATAGCTGCTACCTCATACTGATACACTGAACAGATAATTCCCTGTCTTTGTGGAGCTCATATTCCTGTAGAAAGACACTGGCAATAAATATGTTTGTGCATAATAATTTCAGAGTATGGGAAGTATTTTGAATGGAAAAATAACAACAATATGATGGCTTCCAAGTGGTACTGGATGTTGGGGTGGGGGATGAAGAGCAGAATTTACTTCTTGTTGTTAGTTATCATTGAGTTATCTCCAACTCATGGTGACCTTATGTATAACAGAATGAAACATTGCTCAGTCCTATACCAACTGCATGATCATTGATACATTTGAATCTGTTGCTGTGGCTATTGTGTCAATTAATTGCAATGGATTGTTCTCCCTGACACTCTACCATATATGATGTCTTTTTCTAGCAATTGGTCTTTCTTGATGACATGCCCAAAGTAAATCTTGCCATCCTCACTACTAAAGAGCGTTCTGATTGTAGAAGAAATGCAACTAGGATTTTACTTAGAGAAGGGTTTCCTGAGGAATTGACATTTTGAGCTAAGACCTGACAGATGAGAAATAAGAAGTCAGACATGCAAAGAGGTTTGGAAGTTGGGTTGAGACAGGAAAGTCTTAGAATGTTCCAGAACAAAAAGAGTATCAATTATTGGAGCACAGTAAGCAAGGGAAAAGGAGCTCTGGTGGCATAGTGCTTAAGGCATTTGACTACTGGTTAGCAGGCTAAGGGACAACTTTAGAAGGCTGGCAGTTCAAATCCACCAGCCACTCCTCGGAAGGAAGACTGGGCAATCGACTTTCATAGAGACAGTGCCTCAGAAACCCAAGGAAAGGTCACTATGAGTCAGAATCAACTTGACGGCAGTGAGTCTATTTTTTTTTTTTTTTTTTTTTGGTTTTAAGCAAAGGAGAGAGTGGTATGAAATGAGAGCAAGGTATAGGTCATATAGAAACTTGTAGGCTGTAGAAAGGATCTTGGATTGGATTTAAATGCAGAGTGTAAGGGTACATGATACTAACAATCTTTCCCTATTCTTAATGAGATGGACCAATTGCATACATTTAAACACTAGGAGATTTTTAGTGCTGGCTCTTTAAGCCATCTTCTTTTCTCTCTATCATAAATGTTTCTTACATAATTCCTGAGGCTACAAGAGGACAGGACCTTCTAAAAGATAGTTGTCAATATTCATTGTAACATATGGAATGATGCACAAATAAGCAGCAAATATTCTTTTTTTAATGAGTTGAAAGAAGGTTATCCTTGACTCCATAACTGTTGCTCTCTTGGGTTATTTTTCAGTTCTAAGTCAACAAGATTTGCTAAGGTTGCTTCTATTTGGTAATATGACTATCTTTACTGAAGTACTGCTCACTGAAGCTTCACAAAACCCTCTCAGGTGTAAGTCCTATGATTATTTCCATTTTATAGATGAAGAAACTGGAA
>NW_006921822.1:3255129-3256445 GCF_000298275.1 Orycteropus afer afer
GGACAAACCGACAGACGAGTTTGTCTTGCTGTTGGAGACCTCTTGTATCACCCCCACCTGGGTCCCTGTGGCTGACTGTACCTCTGTCTGGCTTCCTGGCTTTTAATCCCCTTTCTCCTGCTCTTCTGGCCTGCTGCTTTGGGCGTCCCTGAGTTGTCCCTGGGGCTGTGCATGGGGTCGCTATGAGTCAAAAACGACTCGACGGCACTTAACAACAACAACAACATTTAGAAATGCACTAATAATAAGAAAAAATAACAGAAGAACAAACCATTTTTGATAGTAATAAAAACTAAGAACTATCTAGGAATTAACTTAGACATCAATGTGAAAAAAACTAAAAAACTTTACTGAGGGTCATAAAAGAAGACTTGACCAAATAGAGAAATAACATGTTTTAGGATGTTGTTGTTAGGTGCTGTCAAGTCGTCTCCTCCAACTCATGTGACCCTATGTACAACAGAATGAAACACTGCCCAGTCCTGCGCCAGCCCCACGATCCCTGCTATGCCTGAGCCCATCATTGCAGCCACTCTGTCAATTCATCTTGTTGAGGGCCTTCCCCTTTTCTATTGACCCTCCACTTTACCAAGCATGATATCCTTCTCCAGGGAATGGTCCCTTCTGACAACATGACCAAAGTAGGTGAAATGAAGTCTGGCCATTCTAGCTTCCAAGGAGCATTCCAGCTGCACTTTTTCCAGGACAGATTTGTTTTAGGATAGGAAGATTAAATATTATCAAGATGCCAGTTTTTCCCAAATGAATCTTTCACAATTCCAAAAATTCTTAAAGACGTGCTTGGCGGAACAATGTGAAAAATTGCCAAGAGTTTTTTTTTTTTTTTGAGAAAATATGAGTGATAAGTGAAGAATTTTCCTAGTATCTATTAATACTTACTATAAAGGAGCTCTGGTAGCTTAGCAGTAAAGCCATAAGCTGCTAACCAAAAGGTCAACAGTTTGAACTCATCAGCCATCCTGTGGGAGGATGAGGCAGTCTGCTTCTGTAAAGAGTTACAGCCTTGGAAAACCTATGGGGCATTTCCACTCTGTCCTATAGGATAACTCTGAGGTGGAATCAACTTTATAGCAGTGGGTTTAGTTTGGGTTTATAAAGCTATAGTAATTGAAAAGTATGATTCTCAAAGGGAAACTAAAACGTATGTCCACAAAAAGTCTTGTAAAGGAATGTTTGTAACAGCTTTTTTCATAATAACCCCAAACTAGAAACAATTAATCAAATGTCTAATAACTAAGCCAAAAACCAAACCTGCTGCCATCTAGTCAATTCTGACTCATGGCAATCCTGTGTTA
>NW_006921822.1:3256545-3264162 GCF_000298275.1 Orycteropus afer afer
AGGAAGACTGGGCAATCGACTTTCATAGAGACAGTGCCTCAGAAACCCAAGGAAAGGTCACTATGAGTCAGAATCAACTTGACGGCAGTGAGTCTATTTTTTTTTTTTTTTTTTTTTGGTTTTAAGCAAAGGAGAGAGTGGTATGAAATGAGAGCAAGGTATAGGTCATATAGAAACTTGTAGGCTGTAGAAAGGATCTTGGATTGGATTTAAATGCAGAGTGTAAGGGTACATGATACTAACAATCTTTCCCTATTCTTAATGAGATGGACCAATTGCATACATTTAAACACTAGGAGATTTTTAGTGCTGGCTCTTTAAGCCATCTTCTTTTCTCTCTATCATAAATGTTTCTTACATAATTCCTGAGGCTACAAGAGGACAGGACCTTCTAAAAGATAGTTGTCAATATTCATTGTAACATATGGAATGATGCACAAATAAGCAGCAAATATTCTTTTTTTAATGAGTTGAAAGAAGGTTATCCTTGACTCCATAACTGTTGCTCTCTTGGGTTATTTTTCAGTTCTAAGTCAACAAGATTTGCTAAGGTTGCTTCTATTTGGTAATATGACTATCTTTACTGAAGTACTGCTCACTGAAGCTTCACAAAACCCTCTCAGGTGTAAGTCCTATGATTATTTCCATTTTATAGATGAAGAAACTGGAAACTTGCTCAAGGTCATAGAACTAGTAAGGGGCAGATCTAAGACCTTTTAAACTTTAAACCTGAAAAACTGTAGTTAAAGTAAAAACTGAATTTCAATTTGGTAGGTCCAAAGAACCCTTCAATCTACTTTACTCTGATAAAACTAGTAGAAGAACTGGGATTTGTGAACTGTGTGAAAAAGTCAGGGAACTCAGTAGTGAATTTAAGATAACCTATATAATGGAGAATATTCCTGGCCAGATGTCAAACTTCCAGTATTTAATTGGACTTCCTACATCTTCTCAGACTCTTGCTTCCTGCTGCCCTTTACTTTTGTTAGATTCTAATTTGATCTCAATTCACCATTTTATTGTTTTTCAGTTGGGATCTTGTCTTTCATCTTCAGGCTCAGTAATCATCTTTGCTTTGTTTCTTTCTCATGACTTTGCCTCCTCAGAAGACTTAAACTTTTGTTGTTGTTAGTTGCTGTGAAGTCATCGCCAACTTAGGTGGCCTTGTGTATGTTGTTGCTATGTTGTTATGTGCCCTCGAGTCAGACCTGACTCATAGCGACCCCTCTTTGGGTTTCCGAGGCAGTATCACTATGGAAGTAGATTGCCCCATCTTCCTTCCAAGGAGGAGCTGGTGGGTTTGAACCGCCAGCCTTCTGGTTAGCAGTCAAGTGCCTTAGGCACTACGCTACCAGAGCTCCTGCCTTGTGTATAGCAGAATGAAACTGCACCATCTTCATGATTTTCTGTATATTTGTGTCCATTGTTGTGGCTCTTGAGTCATTCCAGCTCATTGAGGATTTCTCTCATTTTCTTTTTTCTTTTTTGGTAATGTTTTATTATGATTTGGGTGGCATTGTACAAAGCAGATTTGTTGGGTTTCCCTAAGTTTCGCTGACCTTCTACTTTACCAAACAAACTTAGCTTGAGTCTAAACCCTGGAGCTTACTTCCTGGGCTGGATACATTCCATCACATGGATAGGCACGAAAGAAGCTCACTACAAAAATCAGTCATGTTACCCAAAGGAGAAACACTAAACAAACATTAAGCAGTTAGTTTAAAACTAAAAGGGGGATGAATCCAATTAATATAAGGAATCAGACTTGAGCTACAAATTGACAGACCACTGATCTGGAGTACTTCAAGTTCATGCTGTCCAATTTGGTGAAGAGACTTGGTTATGTGATGAGCATCCAATAGATAGTCTTTTATGGAGGACTGTCCACTGTTATCCAATTTTATCTGTTTTGTGTGTCCCTTTCTATGTCTTGCTTAGTTCATAATATAGTATATCTGCTCTGCTCTTCCAGCTTGATTACTTTTCAGCTGATTACCTCATACTCAATCTATCTGCTCTGCCTCCCTGACTCTCATTAGCATTCACCTTCCCTGAAAGGCATTCTTTCTGGTTCTCCTGATTGCACACTCCCTGTGTAAAATTCTGAGAATTTACACACACTTGTTAGCCTCAAGGCCAGTGCTGACCTCACCCTTCAACCATTCTTAGCCCTGAAAACTTGGTTCAGATAGATCTTAGCATTCTGAAGGTCTCAAAATATAAAAATAACAAAGACATGAATTTGGAATCCAAACACACACATTTTAAGTGGAAACAACCATTCCTGATGTTAATACGTACCTAATATTTTGTGTATTGAAGTATAACCTGAGCTAGAAAGTGGGAAGAAAGGTTGGCCTTCTACCACTAATTAATTGTCTTACTCTTTTCCTTTGAAAAGTTAAAATTTTTAATTGAGGAAGTTGTATGAGTTTAATTTAAGCTTTTATCATCTTGTATGTATTTTCTGAAATGTTCACATTTTTTAGGCCTTGTCTCATGGAAACTGGGAAATGAGCTGTAGGAATTCAGGCCAAGAATCTGGCTGGATTTCAGAAATAAATGCACATGTTTGATAGAACTTTAAAAGAATAAGAGAGTGGGTAAACTTTTGGGAATAGAGAGGCAGAAAATAGTGACATTTTCCTCTTATGCCTTGGTTTTTGTTTGTTTGTTTTTTGTATTTTCACTTTCAAGTATTTGCTCGTGAGTAGCAGGTCAGTAACAAGGCGGTCATTGACCTAAGTATAAGACACCAGCAGGAAGGTTAAAAGAATTAGTCTGTTCTTCAGGATTGCATTCATAGTTGCATAGTGGTGCTCTTGGCTCAAAGTCTACAATTAAATAAATTGTTGGCACTCTCTTGAAAGAATTACTTTCACAATTTTCCCTACATATGTAAGTCAATGAATTTGACCTTTAAGAAGAAACAGTTGGTGTGGGCCCCTTCCAATGCGCCAAGATGTATCACAAATTTCTGAAGTCAGATACTATACTGTGCTACAGTGGTCTTTAACAGATGAAGCAAAATAAAGAAGGAAGGACTACATGGTAGAAAGAAAGAAAGGGATATCGTGATAACAATATTTATATTTACTCTGTTCCCTCTGTAGGTCAGGCACTATGTTAGGTTCTTTAATTTATTATTTCATAGAATGAGATTTGGTTTTAGCTCATAAGAAAAGAGGTTTTTCATAAATGATGGAGCCAGGATTTAAACTTAAGTCATTTCATTCATTTACTAAGACATTTAGTCAACAAATTATTTACTGAATGCCTAAAATATGACAGCAGTGGGGAAACAACAGTGAACAAGATCCCTGCATCCAAAGAAGGGCATGTTTTCTCTTTTTTTACACCACTGAAGCTGACCCAGTTATTGCCACTGTACACTGGTTGAACTTCCAGCTGTTGGCACCTGCATTTCTTTGTTTGAAGGCTTTTTCTGGACTCCCATTTGCTCCCAGAGTTAATGACTCTGGAAACAACCCTCAACCAATGACTGACTGAGTTGGTACAGAAAAAGCGTAGCTCTTGTCCTTTGTACAGGATAACATGGAAGTGTGTGGTTTCTATTAGCTCTTAGTTTGTCTGCCAGAATTAAGACTGTTGCCCGTAGCTGTAACTGGCTTGATAATGTATCTGTATTGACTGGCTTTCCTTCCCTGCTTCACTTGCTCACTCCCTATCAGCTTTCTTGCACTTGAATTCTGTGTCAGGGTCTGCTTCTGGGGAAACACAAACCAAGACAACTACCACTTAAGGAGTGCATCCTGGGTGGTGCAAATGATTAAAGTGCTTGGCTGCTAACTCAGAGGTTGGAGATCAAGTCCACCCAGAGGCACTTCAAAGAAAGGCCTGGTGATCTACTTTCAAAAGTCAGCCATTGAAAATCCAGTGGACCACAATTCTACTCTGACATGCAAGGGGTCACCATGAGTTGGAATCAACTCAATGGCAACTGGTATTTTTTTTTTTTTTTTCCTAAATGAGAGCCAGAACCTAAAGTCTAATGAAGATCTGTCTGTTTCCAAAGGCCATGGTAGTTCCAATCTGCTATGGAATTCAAGCAAGAGGAATCCCATAATATCTTAGACCTAATCATATTTTGAATGCTAAGAAAAAGAGAAATCTAGATATGATACTTTGCAATTTTCTCTTTCATCCTCTAGCCCCTCACAGGATGGGCCTGTGTTTCTCTTTTTCTCCACTGAATGGTTGATAAGCCACACTGTATTTTTATCATCATTTCCTTTCTCTGTATCAGTCAATTACCAAGAGATTTCCTTCCTCCCCTCTGAGAATAGGATCTAGTTTCTCTTCCACTGCCTCCTTTTGTTGAACAGGTTTGTGATTAAGGAAGATGTGGCTCCCTGAGCAGAATAGATAGAAAATAATATCCTCTTCTTTTGAGGATTGTTAGGCTGGGTTCTCTAGAGAAGCAAAACCAAGAAAGCTTATATAGAGAGAAAGAGAGAGAGAGAGGGAAATTTATCTTAGGAAATGACTCACACACTTACAGAAGCTGGCAAATCCCAAGTTCTTGGATCAAACATCAAGCTGGAGGCTTTTCTGGACTCACGCAGCTGCAAGGGCTGACGAGCTCAAGGTTGGCAGGCAGTATACTGGCTGTTGACTCCAACAAATGACGAATCCAAGATCACCAGGCTGAATGGTGGACTGTTCGCTCACGGACAGTTGTAGGCAGCACAGTAGGACCGTGATCCACAGAAAAGTGTCTCATTTTCCAAGGATGTCCATAAATATATTGGAAGCAGGCCACACTCTTAGGGAAATTCCCTTTCAACAGATTGGCTGCTCAAAACATATACATTCAATCTCATCATGGGAATAACCTACATCACAACTGCTTAAACCACACAGAATTGTGGTCCAGCCAAGTTGTCATGCAAGTCCAATTTTCACAGGGATAGTGTTCTTTTCTAGAAATTTATTTAGGTTGATTTTTCTCTTTATCAGTGCATACTATAAACATAGCACAAAAGGAAAAGTACACAACACATTGTTTTTAAGTCTAGGGTATTTGACAATATAACATGGCAGCGGTGTTAAGCAATAGATTATAACATCATTTCTAGCCCAACTAAAACCCAAAATAACAGAATAACTTTTCAACAATAAAATGCAACTTGCTTATATAAATTGTACCATTGCCAAATTCAATACAAGACACTTCTTTTCTCTTAAGGCTGTTTTCCCACAATATGAATATTCTTTAACTCACTATGCTGTCTATTCCCAATTGCCTCGTTTTTTGCTTGAGTTCACTGAAGACTGACAGACAGTAGCTTCATGTGACAGCTATTAGGCTGCTTTAAATCTTAACTTGATCTTGAATGGGTAGAATAGTGAATGGATGTTGTATAATATAATTCATGTTGTCAATCATATGAAATTTGAAGTTAGCAGTTCAAGAGAAATGAAATATGCTTCTAGTCTTCTTTTCCTAAATTCATCTTTGAATGTAATAATGTAAAAGACATTGTTCCTTCTTTCAGTTCAGGCACTTTTTATAACTAAATATAAGCTGTATTAAAAGAGATAGGTGAGGAAAATAAATGTTTCTTCTCTTGTATTAATGAGAATTAACAAGGATTTTTTTAAATTTGTATTTTTTGTATGTGTGTATATGAGGACAGGGAAGAGTGTTCTTGCATGAGGGAGGTCTTGACTAGTCAGTGTTCATTTTAACCTCATGACATTGATTGCTGAGCACATTCACTGCCCACTCTAGCTCTCAGGAGACTGCGGAATTGGAAATAGGAGATTCAGAACACAGTGCAGAAGAAAACCCTCTCCCATACTGGCCTCTCTCAGACAAGTTGGGGAAAAGATGTATTGTTCTTAGTCAAAATTCCCTGATTTGTCCTACTTAACTGTCATTTGAGGGAGATTAAAAACACATATTTTCATACATTACTGATAGGAATGTAAAATGGTACACCTTCTTAGGAAAACAGTCTGGCAGTTCCTCAAGACATTAAATATAGAGTTACCATACGACCAAGCAATTCCACTCTGAGATCTATATCCAGGAAAATGAAACTGTATCTCCACACAAAGACTTGTACTCAAATGCTCATAACTGCATTAGCCACAATAGCCAAAAAGTGGAAATAACCCAGATGTCCATCAGCTGGTGAGTAGATAAACAAAATGTAGTATAGCTATACAATGGGATGCTATTTGGCAATAAAAAGGATCTAAATACTGATATATATTACAACATGGAGGAAACTCAAAAAATTATGGTCACTGAGAGAAGCTAGACACACAATACATATCATGTAACTTCGTTTATATCAGATATCCACAAAGGGCAAATTCATAGAGATAGAAAATAGGTTAGTGGTTGCCTAAGGCTAGGAATGGGAATATAGAGTGACTATAAGGTTGGGCAATCCTACTTCCGTAGTGATACTGCCTCAGAAACCCAAGGAGGGGTCGTTATGAGTTGGGGCTGACTCGACGGCAAACAACAACAACAACAAATAAATAAGTATATGGGGTTTTTTTGAGGTGATGGAAATGCTCTACAATTAGATTGTGGTGATGTTTGCACAACTCTGTAAGTATACTAAAACTCATGGAATAGTTAAAACAAACATTTTTATTCTGTTAATAAAAAGGTGAAGAAATAAATCATAGCAACCCCTCCTTGGTTTCTGAGGTGGTATCAGTATGGAAGTAGATTGCCCAACCTTCCTTCCAAAGAGTGGCTGATTGGTTTGAACTGCTAGCCTTCTGGTTAGCAGTCAAATGCCTTAGGTACTACGCCACCAGAGCTCCTAGAAAATAAATAAGAACGAAAATATAGACAGTTAACCACAATGTTAAGTATTCAATATGGATTTAATTAATGCAAAGTTAAAGTAGATGAAGAAGGTGACCAAAACGAAGCTCTAAAACCATTGTAGATTATTTAAGGAATTTGTATAATCTAAAAAATTGTTCATAAGGCAGCTTGGGAATGAGACAGAAAATGACTCATTCAGAGGACATAGTCAGCAGATTCTAGGCTGCTCTGTGAAGGAAGAGAGCCTTCCTGGTTGTTAAATACCAGAATCTCAAATCTCCATGGTCAATTCTGCATTTATATGTCTTTGGAGAAATTAAATGTTGTATCCTAAGAAAGCAAAATAATGTACATTACTTTATATATATATACATATACATATACATATATATATATATATATATACACACACACACACACACACTACGGATGGTGTTTCATTCTTCAGTACAGTTTGAGAACATTTAATATTCTAATAGAGAAAAAGAAATGGTAAATTTGCAGAAAGGTAAGGGTGCTTGAAATTAAAGTTTGAGAAATTTTCATTCATCAAGACTATGGCAATTCAATGGAGTTTCATAATTTTAGGGGATATAAAGGTAAATAACCTGTTAAGCTGATTAGATTCTAAAGAAGGCAAAGACAAAGAAGCATTTTCAGAGTGAAGAGTGAGGAAGGAATTGTTTTCCAAGGGTCATCTTACACTTGGTGAAGCCTTGTGGGGGCATGTGGTACTTGAGAGTGGGAGCCTCTTAACCAATGATGTGCCCAACTGCTCTCCATGCCACGTGGTAACTGCC
>NW_006921822.1:3266732-3274872 GCF_000298275.1 Orycteropus afer afer
TGTGATTTGGTAATATCGGGACTGTGCTTTATTACTTGTCAACCTTGAGTTTGTCAGCATCATTAGCCAGCAGCTGAGTGAAGAAAAGCCTCCATCTTCAGTGGGCCGGGAGCAGGAGGCAGAGCTGATGCCCAAAGTTGAGGGGCTTTCACCCAGCCCCTAGAGCCTGGCACTTTAAACTTGGACTTAAAGCCCCCAAACTGTAAGAATAAACTCCTGTTTGTTAAAGCCATCCCACTTGTGGTATACATTCCTGTCAGAGAGGCACCAGGTAACCAGAACAACAGGAGAATAAACTCTCACTGCTGTCGAGTTGATAGTGACCCCTCCTTGGGTTTCCGAGGTGGTATCTCTACAGAAGTGGATAAACAAATCATGACATATCTGTACAAGGAATACTACTCAGCTATGAAAAGAAACAAACTGAATACATGCATCAACATGGATAGTCTGCAGAAACATTGTGGTGAGTGAAAGAAGGCAGACACAGTAGAGTACACACTGAATGATTCCACTGATAATGACTTTCTAGAAAGGGCAAAAAAAAAAAAAAAAAAAAGAGCTCTGGTGGTGTAGTAGTTAAAGCTACTAGCCAAAATGTCAGCAGTTCAAAACCGCCAGATGAACTATGGGAGAAAGATGAGGCAGTCTACTTCTGGAAAGATTTACAGCCTTGGGTAAATTTACCTGCCTTACAGGGTTGCTCTGAGTTGGAATCAACTTGATTGCAGTGGGTTTGGCCTGATTTAGAATAGGCAAAACTCCTTGGAAGGAAGATGGGGCAATCTACTTCCGTAGTGTTACTGCCTCGGAAACCCAAGGAGGGGTCACTATGAGTCGGGTCCGACTTGACGGCACATGACAACAACAACAACAATCAATGTGAAAGAAATCAGAACAAAGGTTGTTTCTGGGGTGGAGGCATTTGGAAATTGGCAGAAGGCATCTTTCTTGGATGATGGAAATGTTTTATATCTTCATAGTGGCATGGGCTATATGATTATGCATTTGTCAAAACTCACTCAATTGTCAAAACTGCATATAAATTATGCCTTAAAAATATGTGTGGTGGTAATAAATTGACTGGCCAATGGGCCCATGGAACAAAATAAAAGATTTAGAAATTAAGGTGATGCTGAAGAAAATTAAAACAAGTCCACAAGAGCCAAAATATGACCTTGATTACATCCCACCTGAATTAAGAGATCATCTAAAGAATAGATTTGAGAAAAAGAATACAATGGGAAAGGAGTCTTGGTGGCACAATCATTAAATGCTTGCTGCTAACCCAAAAAGAACTGATGGTCTGCTCCAAGAAAGATTACAGCCTAGGAAATCCTATAGAGCAATTCTACTCTCATACAGTGTCACTATAAGCCAGAATGGACTCAACAGCACACAACAACAACATATAGCAATAATTTAGAGAAATTTCAAATCAGTAGAAAAAGATAGGATTATTTATAATGGTACTGGGATTGTTGTTGTTGTTGTTAGGTGCCATCCAGTAGGCTCCGACTCATAGTGACCCTCTGTACAACAGAATGAAACACTGCCTGGTCCTGCATCATCCACACAATCCCTGCTACACCTGAGCCCATTGTGGCAGCCACTCTGTCAATCCATTTTGTTGAGAGTCCTCCCCTTATTCGTGGACTTCCCACTTTACCAAGCATGATATCCTTCTCCAGGGACTGGTCACTTCTGACAACATAACCAAAGGAGGTGAGGCGAAGTCTGACCCTTCCAGCTGCACTTCTTCCAGGACAAAATTGTTCATTCTTCTGGCAGTCCAGGGTATTTTCACTATTCTTTGATAACACCACAATTCAAAGGCATCAATAGATTGACACGGTGGCAGCAGTGATGGGCTCAAGTATAGCGAGAATCATGGAGCTGGTTCAGGACTAGGCAGAGTTTTCTTCTGCTACGCATGGGATTGCTATGAGTCAAAGATGACTCGATGGCACCTAACAATAACAACAACAACAACAATTCTTCAGTCTTCCTTATTCATTGTCCAGCTTTCACATGCATATAAGGTAATTGAAAACACCATGGCTTGGGTTAGGTGCACCTTAGTCTACAAAGTCACATCTTTGCTCTTCAACACTTGAAACAGGTCTTTTGCAGAAGACTTATCTAGCACAATACGATGTCTGATTTCTTGACTGTTGCTTCCATGAGTGTTGATTGTGGATCCAATAAAATGAAATCTTTGACAATTTCAATCTTTTCACCATTTATCAGGATGTTGCTTACCAGTTTAGTTGTATTTTTGTTTTCTTTCTTTGAGGTATAATCCATGCTGAAGACCGTAGTCTTTGATCTTCATCAATAAGTGCTTCAAGTACTCTTCACTTTCAGCAAGCAAGGTTCTTAGCTGCATATGGCAGGTTGTTAGTGAGTGTTCCTCCACTCCTATCAGTGACAGCATTGTACTTCAGGGTAGATCTCGAAACATTCTTTGTGATGATGAATGCCACGCCATTCCTCTTCAATTTGTCATTCCTGGTGTAGTAGACTGTATGACTGTTTGATTCAAATGGTCAATACCAGTCCATTTCAGCTCACTGATGCCTAAGATAGTGATCTTTATGTGTTTCATTTCATTTTGACAGCCTCCAATTTTCCTAGATTTGTACATCATACATTTCATGTTCTGACTATTAGTGAATGCTTGCAGCTGTTTCTTCTCATTTTCCGTCGTCCCCCATCAGCAACTGAAGATCCTGAAAGCTTTATTCCATCCACATCAATAAGGTCAACTTTACTTTGAAGGGGCAGCTCTTCCCCACTTGTATTTTGAGTGCCTTCCAACCTGAGGGGCTCATCTTCTGATAATATATCAGACTGTGTTACATGGCTATTCATAAAGTTTTCCAGTAATATATTAGACAGTTTCTGACTGATATTCATACGGTTTTCAGTGGCCGATTTTTTCAGAAGTGAATGGCCCTGTATTTTTCCCTTCCCCAGTCTATCATAATCTGGAAGTTCTGCTGACACATATCCACCATGGGTGACCCTGCTCGTATTTGAAATACCAGTGGCATAGCTTCCAGCTTCACAGTGAAATGCAATCCACTACAGAATGACAAACTGACAGATGTGTGGTGGTGTACTGAAACTAGGAAAGATAAAAGCTGAATCTGCTTCATTCTAAAATAAGGCCAGATTCAGTTCCTTAAAAAGTTGGGATTAAAAATACCATTCTAGCAATCTCGTTACTGGGTATATATCCTAAGGAAGTGAGAGTCAGGACAAGAACAGATACATGCACACCCATGTTCACTGCAGCACTATTTGCAATAATAAAAAGATGAAAACAACCTAGGTGCCCATCAACAGAAAAATGGATAACCAAATTATGGTATATACACACAATGGAATACTATGCAACCCTAAAGAATAATATAGAATCAGCAAAATCCCACATAACATGGATGAACTTGGAGGAGATTGTGCTGAGTGAAATAAGTCAATCACAGAAGGACAAATGTTGTATTAGTCATTATTGTAAAAAGTCAAAGAAAGGTTTATATATGGAAGGAAACTTTCTTTGTTGTTTACCAGGGATGGAAGGGGAGGGGAGAAAAAATAAATACAGAAAATAAAGTAAGGCCAGATTAATTAAAGATTTAGATGTAAAAAGTGATATATATTTTTGGAATGTTTGGATTCTTTTACACCAAACACCCATAATTTAAAAAAAAATCTATATGAGTACTAAACAAAATATAGATAAATATTTATATAATTTATATATAAAGGGGGGGCATGATGACTAAAAGGAAAAATTATAAAGAAAAGAGCAAATATTTGATTAAGTAAAAAACTGAAAATATCTGCATTACAGAAGCTCCTTAAACAAAAATAGGGATCATATCCTTAATATAAAAAATGCTGTCATGCAAAAATAAGAAAAAAAAACTCATGCACAAAAGAAAATGGAAAAGGATATGAACATTCAATTCTGTAGAATAACAAAAAGTTGTGAAATATATGGAAAAAGTTTTTTTTCTCCCTAGTAAATGAGGAAATTAAAATTGAAATCAGGTAAACAAAATTTTAACTGAAGGTCTGAAAAGGATGAGACAGAGTAATAATATGCACTTGTTGATAGTAATTTCATATATATTTGATGGGAATACAAATGAATACAGTCTTTTCTGGAGAGCACATCATATTAACTCTCTTAAAAATGTGAATATCCATCAGTTATGTATCTCTAGGTTTATCCTAAGAAAATAATCATGCAGGATGTATGCACTGTTACATTACCTATAAAGGAGCAAAAATTTGGGGCTATTAAAAATAATGATGCAGATATAATACATATATTAGCATGAAAAGATTTCATATACATTTGTATTTGTATATTTTTTGGTGAGAGAAGCAGATTATTAAACAATATGCCTAGAAAATCCCAGTTTTATGTACATATCATTGAAATATGTGCTTTGACAAAATCTTGTAGGGTATATATATATGAACGTATTATGTGTGATTATGTCTGGTTAATGGTATTTTAGGTGATTCATATTTTATATATTTTTTTAAATTTCTGCAATGATTGTGTAATCCCATTGTAATAATGTTTTTTTGTGAATTAAAAAATAGTTTGTGGTAACTTTAAAATCTGGAAAATTTTATATTCCACCATGTTTATACATTCTTTCCTTGATTACATACACACTTAAATATATTTTTTAAAGCATTATTGAGATATAATTCATATGCTGTGCAATATATGCACTACACATACATTTTTCAAGCACTGCAGGTCTCTCTGTCTTTGCTTCTTTTTCTTTTATTAAAAGCATTTTAACCGCACATGAAGTACAGTGTTTTAATTTATTGGGGAATTTATAGAGGAATAATTATAAATGAATTTTACTTTCCTTGTGTGTGTATGTGTGTGTGTGTGTGTGTGTGTGTTTGAACAAGCTCTGGGTACCTTCAAAAACTGTTAAAAGTGAGAGATATTTTGGTTTTAGGTCCAGCTCTATTGTGAAAGTTGAGTTAAGCTCAAGAGCAGGAATCCATTCATAAGGTCAACAGCAGGAAAGGAAAGGGGAGGGGAGGATTGGAAAGGGCCTAGAGCGGCTGCGGTTCATTTGGGAGTTTAAAATTGTCTTTTCTTTTATTCTCTTATTCTTGCTACCTCCATAGAATCCATGAAGAATAGGGATGTTTTCTCATACATATTTGATTATAATAGGTCAAGGTTTTTTCAGACATAACCAGTGAAGAAAAGACGCATCCATGGCCATCAAACTTGGTAAAACAGTAACATAATATACAGTTCGTTGTTTGAATCCTATCAGTTATAATTGTATAGAATTGTACAGTGAGAATGCTTTGGGAGTTTTTAAAGTTAGATTTTCAATGACTGCATTCCTCATTAGACCTTCCCCATTTAGACATGCTTGAATAATGCTACACAGACGAATAGTTGGGATTTTTTTCCACTCCAGTCATACTCTGAAGACAAAGGATTCTTCCGCTTGCCAAAGTTCCAGGAGCCTAGGTTGAGCGGCTTTGACAGCGCTTCAGCGGGGAGCTTTTTATTCACCCTTCGACTTGCCATCAGGCCTCATTCACTAAACAGGATCAAGTTGGAGCAGTACATGGAGGGAAAAATTCAGTGGAGGAAAATCTCACACATCTATGGTGCCATGGATCCAGTTTTCGCTTTCCCTAATGCTGGGTCACGATGCGGTCTAGGCTAAGACACAGAAAGCTATAAAATCCTGGTCTAATAGCCTTGAGTACCCCAGTATTCTCAGTACTTCTGCCAAAGCCAAAATAACCAAACCCACTGTGGTAGGGTCAATTCTGACCCATAGCGACCCTACAGCACAAAATAGAACTGTCCCATAGGGTTTCCAAAGCTGTAAATCTTTACAGAAGCAGACTGCCACATCTTTCTCCTGTACAGTGAGTTAGTGGATTCAAACTCTCAACCTTTTGATTAGCAGCCCAGCTCTTTAACCTTTGTGCCATCAGGTCTCCTCACCTTTGCTAAAGGAGATAGTAATTTTGCAACATTTGAGCAAAAGCTTGTATTAGTAGTGCAGCTTGACTTCTTTGAGAAGAAACGAAACCAAAAACCAAACCTGTGGCCGTCGATTCATGGTGACCCTGTGTGTTTCACTGTAGAACTGCTCCATAGGGTTTTCAGTGGTTGTGATCTTTCAGAAGCAGACTGCCAGGCCTTTCTTCCAAGGTGTCTCTGGGGTAATTCGAACTATCAACCTTTCGTTAGTAGTTAGGTGCTTAACCGCTTGTATCACCCAGAAGCATCAAGAAGGGTATAAAAGAACACTGGTCCTATAGTTACTAGCAAAGGTGCCTTCTTTCTTTTTTTCTGCAGAAGGATTCACAAGGTGCCTTCTTTCAACCTTGCTAGTTGTTGATTTCTCCTAGTCTCAATCTCCTCATTTGTAAAGTGTGGATAATATATGTGTTCCTTCTAACTCTCAACGTTCTTGTGAAGATCAAAATGGAGTTAATGTATATGAAAATGTTTCTTACAATATCAAAGCATAATTTTTTTTTCATTATCATTACAAGTTTTATATTTGAGATTAGAAGTTGTATGTGTGTGATAGTTTCTGGATTATATGTATATAGACTTCAGCCATTACCAAAAGAGATGACTTTTTAATGAGATGGATTGACACAGTGGCTGCAACAAAGGGGTCAAGTCAAGCAGAGCAAGGATTGTGAGGATGGTGCAGCACTGAACAGTGTTTCATTCTGTTGTACAAAGGGTCACTGTGAGTTGGAGTTGACTCGGCAGGACCTAACAACAGCAGCAACACTCAAGGAAAAGAATCTGTTGAAGCTATGTAAGTTTAAAAGCAACTTTAACTTTGGTATAAAATATAATGTATTTGCTCCATTTGACAACAATTCAGTGAAAATAGCTTATTTTGGAATGGCTATATATATCCATAGACATTCATCCCTTTTGTGTAAATTCTGGCATAGTGCAGTGATTAAGGGTACAAGCTCCAGAACCATAGAGTTTGGGCTCAAATTCTAGCCCCATCACTTGCTTGTTCTCTGTTCTTCTGTTTTCCTGTTTGGAAACTGGGACAAAAAGTGGTAATTACCTCATAATTTGCTGTGCAGTTCAAATGAGTTAATGGAAATAAAGCTCTTACAGGGTGGTTAACACAAAGTAAGTATCGTCATTAAATATCATTAGTATTATCTAGTTCAGTGACAGCTTTGAGGAGAGAAGGAGAAAGAGAACATCAAGTGAAAACATCAGGAAGAGTCCTCAGGAGAGGGAAAAACAGTGGGGAAGATAGGGACACAGACGGAGATGCAGATGTACAAACACGCTGAAACAGACACAGAGACACTTCACCCCTGTCTTGTGACATTTATATATGTTACTACTGAAGTTTTTTTTTAAAGCTATATACATGTTTATATCACACACTATTAGAAATGCTTTTTGTTCCATAAGCAACTTTGCCAGAGAACCAGAATTGACTCTGCTATCATATAAAGGAGTGAAAGGCAATTGTGAGTCTATTAGCAAAATTTATTTGAATATCTCATTTAGTACTTATATCAATTATACAAAAGATGTCCACCTTTTATGGAGAAACATAGACTTTCACAAAAAAACATTGACATTTAACAACACTTCATAAATATTGACCTCTCAATAGCAGTGAGTGCTTTTACCACTGTGCCACCATGCACCTTATAAAGAGTGTAGAAATGGAATTTGAAATTGTGTTATGTAGGAAACAGAATCCACACAAGTTATTTCAACAAGGGAAAATTAATATAGGGAACAAGCATAAAAATATTCATTACTACTTGCTCATCAAGTGAAATGAGCATAGTATCACCAATGATGTGGATACATGTGATGTTCTCTAAGATGTCATGATGACTAAGATCTCTGTGAATTAGAACATAACTCAGAGAGTTGCTGTATCTCTGAGTTCAAGGAATGAAGATGTATTGCTCCACCTGTTAAGAAAAAGCAAAAGTTTTGGAACATAGAATGGATGGAATCCTCCCTAACTCATTTTATGAAGCAAGCATAACCTTGATACCAAAACCAGGCAAAGACATCACTCAGAAGGAAAACTACAGACCAATATCC
>NW_006921822.1:3281592-3283541 GCF_000298275.1 Orycteropus afer afer
AAAAAAAAGTTTTGGGGTACCACTAAGAATTGTTTGAAGGAAAAAAAATTCATATCGATAGCCATAAACTGTATGCCAGATAAACCAAAATGAAGTCAAACTCACTGCCATTGAGTCAATTCTGACTCATACCTCCTTTGAGGTGGTAAATCTTCATGGAAGTAAATTGCCCAGACTTTGTTCTGTGGAGTGTCTGGTGGGTTTGAACCACTAACCTACTGGTTAGCAGTCAAATGCCTTAGGCACTACACCACCAGAGCTCCTTGTTAGATGCCAGATACTTGTGTTGACTTGCTCAAGTAAAGTTATCACATCTAGAGTAGCATCTGCAATTGGAATGGCCGGATTAAGTTTATAACAACAAAACAAAACAAAAAAACTCACAGCCATCGAGTCAGTCAAGTTAAATGGGAATATTATGAATTCACCATGTCTACATCTTTTAAGTCTTTAGTGGTGGAATTAATCTGGTAATTCTACCAGGGATGTGGTAGTGCTTTTAGTTTACTATCCAGGGTGGAAGAGAGGGAGTACCAAGTTCTTCCACTTGGCATTCCTACAATCATAGTTTTCTCTACATCCCATTGTAGAGAAGCCACCTGGTTTCCAAGCTGTCTACATCAATTATACATTCAAGAACTGGGGAAATACCATAGGATGGGTCCCTGATTTGGGCACCAGAAACCTCTTTTTTGACGACTGATCTCCAGTGGTGTTATAGATCCTCAGGATTTAGCATCCATTCAGAACCAATGTATAAAATTCTTCAAAGTTCTACAGAATTCTTAAATTCTTTCAGTACAAAGGCCAAGACTTCACTTGAATCTTATTAGCAAAGTTGATTCCTATCACTTGTTTATCCAAAGAGCTGGTATAATGCATGTGTGTATGCATGTATATATGTATATCCCATCTTATTCCAGAATAATTTAAAGTGATCACTAGTATAAAAAGTTGTGGCAGCCAAGGAGGTATACTGCTCAGATCTCCCTTCAAGAGAACCTACTGCAAGTAGAGTAATTGTCAGACGATCTCCAGCTGATCAGCTGTAGTGTTCATGCCAAGATCATGTTCACCCTAGGCTGAAACTAACCAATGGCTGAGCGTGGTAGGTACGCCAAAGCCAGGCCATTCCTGTCTGATGCCTGCTGTGATAGGCAATCTTTACTCTGGGGGTTCCCATCAGCCTGATGAAGATTATCTCAGAACTGCACTGCAGTCTGATGATCCTCTTCCCCAGTCCTTCTTCCTTCCTTCTCTCCCTTCACAGGTGTTAGACCTATACTATTGTCAGAAGGCTCTCCCCTCCTACTCTAAATCCCTTTCTCCTTTATCCTTCACAGATGTTTCTTCTAATACATCTCTTGCATGTTTAACTCCCCTGTGGCATCTCCTTTTCAGAGAACTTGAACTGATGCAGAAATCAATTAATCATGCAAAAATGACTATCTTTTGAATTAGATTGTTGTCAAATATTAGATTACTGGGCTATGGGGAAGGACTCCCCAGGTGACACAAATGTTAAGCACTCAGCTACTAACTAAAATGTTGGTGGTTTGAATCCACCCTGAGGTGCCTCAGAGAAAGTTCTGGCAATTTACTTTCAAAAGATCACAACCATTGAAAACCCTATGGGAGTAGTTCTACTTTGACACATATGGTGTCACCATAAGTTGGAATCAACTCACAGTAATTGGTTTGGTTTTATTTTTTGGAGGCTGTGGGAAGCATAAATTTACTCTTTCCTAGTAAGTTAATTTTTAAAAAAAAAAATAACTAAATATGGCATATATAAAAGAGCTGATCGAATTGTTCTTTATTCTTAGAAAAATACCTATGCCTTGACAAGTGGGAAGATGTCCCCTTTGAAAATAAAGTTTTAAAGTGGATCTAAGGAAGAGGTTAAGTTCCTGGGATTGTGAGCAGAAAATAAGAACATGGAGAGCCTT
>NW_006921822.1:3283776-3285392 GCF_000298275.1 Orycteropus afer afer
GGGTCATACTCTTGTCTGACCTATGCTTGGAAATGATGGACAGTTCTGTAGAGGGCATTATCACAGCCTAATCAGATAAACTGAAAGCAAAATTGTTTTTCTCTTCTCCCATGGTATTTGCTACTTCATTTTCTTCCTTTTTTATATTTTCTTCTTACTTGTCCTGTGAATTTTCAAGACAGAATACAATTTATTGTTATTAGCGAGATAAAGATTTTGGCTGCAAGAATTGTTTGAATAGAATGTCTTCTGCTTTCTAGACAAGTTTCCTCAAGAATGAAGACTGACTCCCTGCCAACTTTGTAATATTTTTTATCTGCTGCAGAAACATGGTCTATGCTGTTTCCTGGAAACCTTACCTCCTCAATCAATAATAATAATAATAATGTATTTTATGATGGAAGAATCTAAAATATTCATCTTGTAATAATAGTAATAAGTCTAAGCTACAAATCAGCAGAAGACTTGCAAAAAATACTCAAATGAAATATAAGTAACAATAACAGTGGCAAAACCAAATTCTAAGAGCAAGAAAAGAATCTTCTCCTTTGTTTGTTTGTTTAATTTTATATTTTATCAATAATAAGAAGCAATTTTAACTATATAATCCTCTAATTCCTCTAATTTTTTCACAATTAACAGCAATGGAAGCAACAGTCCAGAAATAAAATGATGTATTGCATTGGGCAAATCTGTTGACCTCTTTAAAATGTTAAAAAGCAAAGATGTCACTTTGAGAACTAAGGTGCACCTGATCCAAGCTTTGGTATTTTCAATTGCCTCCTATCCATGCAAAAGCTGGACAATGAATAAGGAAGATAAAAGAATTATGAATTATGAATTATGTTGTTGGCAAATAATATCAAGTATACTATGGACTGCCAGAAGAACAAACAACTGTCTTGAAAAAAATACAGCCAGAATGCTTCTTAGAAGCAAAGATGGCAAGACTTCATTTCATGTATTTCGGTCACATTATCAGGAGGCACCAGTTCCTGGAGAAGGACATTATGCTTGCTAAAGTAGAGGGTCAGCAAAAAAGAGGATGACTCTCAACAAGATGTATTGACACGGTGGCTGCAATAATGGACTCAAACATAGCAACCATTGTGAGGATGGCTCCAGATAGGGTAGTATTTACTTTTTTTGTAGATAGGGTTGGTAAGTCAGAATTGACTTGATGGCACCTAACTACAACATTCCTCTAATTTGCTGATTCTTTCTTTGGGTTGATTAAATTTGTCAGTAAGTCTATTGTGTTCCTCATTTCAGTTGTTGTCTCTTTCAGTTTCAGTATCTCTTTTCTTAAGATCTTCATTTTGTTCTTGCATTGTTTTCTTATTTCTTTTAGCTTTTGTCTATTTCTTCCCTTAGGTCTTTGATTATATTCAATGTCATTGTATTATATTCTCCCATTTTTGAAATTATTTGGTCATCCCTAGATGCACTTTCAGGAGCTCTGGTGGTGTATATGCCTAAGGCATTTGACTGCTAACCAGAAGGCTAGTGGTTCAAACCCACCAGTCACTCCTCAGAAGGAAGGTTGGGCAATCTACTTCCGTAGTGATACTGCCTCAGAAACCCAAGGAGGGGTCGCTATGAGTTGGGTCCAACTC
>NW_006921822.1:3285972-3301255 GCF_000298275.1 Orycteropus afer afer
TGTGTGTGTATGCAAGGAGCTTGGTGTTGCATTGCCTAAGGCATTTGATTGCTAACCAGAAGGTTGGAGGTTCAAATACCAGCCACTGCATGGAAGGAAGAACAGGCACTCTACTTCTGTATAGATTCACTGCCTCAGAAACCCAATTACGGTCACAATGAGTCAGAATTGACTTGATGGCAGTGGGTTTGGTTTGAGATATATATATAGCCTTTTTTTTCCCAAAAAAAAATGTATAATAAATATTTCAAACAGAAACAAATACTAGTACAGTGAACTCCTATGTGCCCATAGCCAAGCTTTAAAAACTATCAACTAATGGCTGTTAGATATTTCTTATTTATTTATTAAATCCTTCCACCCATATCAAGCCTATCTCTTAATTACCCATCTTTTTTTCCCTTCCTTATCCTCCCCACCTTACACAGGGAAGGAAATTTTATTTATTGGTTACCAAGAGATTGGTCTTAATGGAGAAAGATTGAGAGATTTCCCCTTGAAATTTGGAGTAAGAGATGAATGTCTCCTCTCACCACTTCTGTTCAATAATGTATTATCAGCCCTAGCCAGAGCAATAATATAAGAAAAAGAAATAAAAGTTATCCAGATTGAGTGCAGCTGGACCAGTATGCAACATCACAATAAATGGAGAAAATACTGAAGTTGTCATTTTACTTGGATCCACAATTAACACCCATGGAAGCAGCAGTCATGAAATCAGACAATATATTGCACTGGGCAAATCTGCTGCAAAACACTCCTTAAAGCATTAAAGAGCAAAAATGTCACTTGGAAGACTAAGGTGAGCCTGACCCAAGCTATGGCATTTTCAATAGCCTCACATTCATGTGAAAATTGAACAATGAATAAGAAAGACTGAAGAAGAATTGATGAATTTGAATTGTGGTATTCGCAAAGGATACTGAAAATACCATGGACTGCCAGAAAAACAAACAAATCTGTCCTAGAAGAAGTACACCCAGAATACTCCCTAAAAGTGAGAATGGTCAGACACTGTAATATCTACTTTGGTCATGTCAGAAGGGAGCATTTCCTGGAGAAGGATAGCCTGTTTGTAAAGTTGAGGATCAGCGAAAAGGGGGAAAACCCTCAATGAGATGGATTGGCACAGTGGCTGTGACAATGGTCTTAAGCATTGCAAATAATGTGAGAATGACACAGGACTGAGTACTATTTCATTCTGTTGTACCTTGGGTCACTATGAATCAGAACCAACTTGACAGCACCTAACAACAATGACAACAAATTAGAAAAGAAGAAGCAAAGTTACCTTTATTTGCAGATACGATACTATATAGAGAAAATCCCAAAGAGTCCACAAGAAAACTTCTAAAGCTAATGGAGGAATTTAGTAAAGCTGAAGGGTACAAGGTCAATAAACCAGTTGGGTTTCTATATAGCAAGAATGAGAAATCTGAAAGAGAAATTACAGAAACAATTCCATTTACATTAACATCTAAGAGTATAAAATGTTGTTGTTGTTGTTATGTGCCGTCGAGTCAAACCCGACTCATAGCGACCCCTCCTTGGGTTTCTGAGGCAGTATCACTACAGAAGTAGGATTGCCCAACCTTCCTTCCGAGGAGTGGCTGGTGGGTTTGAACCACCAGCCGTCTGGTTAGTAGGCAAGTGTCTTAGCCACTATGCTACCAGAGCTCCCTAGGAATAAATCTAACAAGGGATGTGCAGGACATAAACCAAAAGCAAACTCATTGCTCTCAAGTTGGATCCGACTTACAGCAACCCCTCCTTGTGTTTCGGAGGCAGTATCACTATGGAAGTAGATTGCCCAACCTTCCTTCCAAGGAGTGCCTGGTAGGTTTGGTGCCTCTGGTTAGCAGTCAAATGTCTTAGGTACTATGCCACCAGAGCTCCTGTGCAGGACATATACAATGAAAATTATAAAACACTGCTAAAAGAAATGAAAGAAGACTTAAGTAAATACAAAGATGTTCCATGTTCATAGATTGGAAGACTTAATACGGTTAAAATGTGAGTACTATACGAAGTGGTCTATAGATTCAGTGCAATCCTGATTCTTTACAGAAATAAAAAAAATCAATCCTCAACTTCATATGGAAAGGCAAGAGGCTGTGAATAGCTAAAACAATGGTGAAAGAGAAGAACAAATTAGGAGGATTCATACTCCCTCATTTTAAAATATACTATACACTGAACTGAAGAAAAAATTCAAGCCTTGGTTTGCAATATTGAAAGATTCTATGGGCAAATTCTTGAATGATGCAAGAAGCATCAAAAGAAGGTGGAAGGAATACACAGAATCACTGTACCAAAAAGAATTGGTCAATGTTCAGCTATTTCAATGTTCAGCATATGATCAAGAACCAAGGGAACTGAAGGAAGAAGTCCAAGGTGCACTGAGGGAATTGGTGAGAAACAAAGTTCAAGGAATTGATAGAATAACCATTGAGATGTTCTAACAAAAGGATAGGCTGGAGGTTCTTACTTGTTTATGCCAAGAAATTTGGAAGACAGCTACCTGCCCAATTGACTGGAAGAGATCAATATTTGTGCTTATTCCAAAGAAAGATGATCCAACAGAATGTGGAAATTTTTGAACAATATCATTAATATCACATGCTAGCAAAATGTTGTTGAAGATAATTCAAAGATGTTTGCAGCAGTATATTGACAGGGAACTTCCAGAAATTCAAGCTGGATTCAGAATAGCATGTGTAACAGGAGTTATCATTGCTGATGTCCAATGGATCTTGGCTGAAAGCAAAGGAAATCAGAAAGATGTTTACCTGTGTTTTATTGACTGTGCAAAAGCACTCAACTGTGAGGAGGATAACAAATTATGGATAACATTGTGAAGAATGGGAATTCCGGAACACTTAATTGTGCTCATGAGGAATGTATGCATAGACCAAGAGACGGTCATTCAAACAGAACAAATGGATACTGAATCATTTAAAATCAAGAAGGGTGTGCATCAGGGTTGTATCCTTTCACCATAATTATTCAATCTGTATGCTGAGCAAATAATCTGAGAAGCTGGACTATATGGAGAAGAACGTGGCTCAGGATTGGAGGAAGACCCATTAACAACCTGCAATATGCAGATGACACAACCTTGCTTGGTGAAAGTGAAGAAGACTTGAAGCACTTACTGATGAAGACCCAAGACCATAGTCTTCAATATGGATTACCAAAACCAAAACCAAACCCACTGCCATTGATTTGATTCTGACTCATAGAGACCCCCATTGGGTTTCTGAGGCAGTAAAGCTTTACAGAAGTAGATTGCCCAGTCTTGCTTCCATGGAGTGGCTGGTGGGTTTGACCCACCACCCTTCCGGTTAGCAGTCAGATGCCTTAGGCACCTCAACATAAAGAAAACAAAACTCCTCACAACTGGACCAATTAAGTAACATCATGATAAATGGAAAAAAGATTGAAGTTGGCAGGGATTTCATTTTACTTGGATCCATAGTTAATACCCATGGAAGCAGCAGTCAAGAAATCAGATAATATTGCACTGGGCAAATCTGCTGCAAAAGACCTCTTTAAAGTGTAAAAAAGCAAAGATGTCACTTTGAAGACTAAGATGCACTTAACCCAAGCCATGGTTTCAATTGCTTCATATGGGTGTGAAATCTGAACAATGAATAAGGACGACTGGAGAAGAGTTGATGCCTTTGAATTGTGGTGTTGTTGAAGAATACTGAAAATAGCCTGGACTGCCAGAAGAATGAACAAATCTGTCCTGGAAGAAGCGCAGCCAGAGTGCTCCCTAGAGGAGAGAATGGCCAGATGTCATCTCACCTACTTGGTCATGTTGCCAGAAGGTACCATTCCCTGGAGAAGGATGTGCTTGGTAAAGTAGAGGGTCAGTGAAAAAAGGGAAGACCCTCAATGAGAAGGGTTGACACAATGGCTGCAATGATAGGCTCAGGTATAGCAAGAATTGTGAGGCTGGCACAAGACCAGTCAGTGTTTCATTCTGTTGTATGTAGGGCCACGAGTCAGAGCCAACTTGGCGGCACCTAACAACAACAACATACAGCTATAGGAGCTCTGGTGGTGCAGATGATAAAACATTTGGTTGCTAACCAAAAGGTTGCCCATTCGAACCCACCAGCCATTCCACAGGAGAAAGAAGAGGAAATCTGCTTCCATAAAGATTTACAGCCTTGGAAACCCTGTAAGGCAGATTCACTCTATCCTATAGGGTCTCTATGAGTTGGAATAGACTCAATAGCAGTGGGGTTTTGGGTCTTATTCAACTATAGGAATCAAAACCGCCTGGTACTGATAGAACAACAGACACATAGACCGATGGAATATAGTTGAACATCCAGAAATAAACCCACACATCTATGGTCAAGTAATTTTTTATAAGGGTACTAAGCCCATTAAATGGGGAAAGTGAAGTCTCTTCAATAAATGGTGCTGGGAAAATTGACTATACACATGCAGAAAAATGAAACAGGACCCTGCACGTACACAAAAACAAATTCAAAATAAATTAAGGACCTAAATGTGAAAACTAAAACCATAAAATTCTTAGAAGAGCAAGCAGAAGCAGGACTGTCACACCTACATTTAAACAACAGGTTATCTTATATAATAAAAGCACAAATGGCAAAAGACAAAATGAATAAATGGGATCTCATAAAAATTAAAAACTTTTGTTCATCAAGACTTTATCAAAAAAGTAAACCATTTATCTGATAAGAATCAAATAACAAATACATATATATATGTATATGTATATGTATGTATATATATATATATATATATATAACTTTGACAACAACAAAAAGAGAAATAACCCAATCATAAAATGGCCAAAGAACTTGAATAGACATCTCACTGAAGAGGACATTCAAATAGCCACCAACACAGGAAAAGATGCTCAGCATTGTTAGCCATCAGAGAGAAGATAATTGAAACTACAATGAGAGTGGTAGTGTTTCACTACCACTAGGATGGCTAAGCTAAAAATAAAGCAGAACAGAAAATAGCAAATGCTGAGAAGGATGTGGGAAGTTGGAACCCTTATCCATTGCTGATGGGAATGAAAGATGGCACAGTGCCGTGGAAGACAGTGTGGTGGTTCCTCAAAAAACTAAAAATAGAAGTGCCATAAAAATAAATAAATAAAAATAACCCACTGCTATTGAGTTGATTCCAACTCATACTGACTGTATAGGACAGACTAGAACTGCCCCATTGGGTTTCCAAGGCTGTAAATCTTTACAGAAGTTGACTGCCTCATCTTTCTCTCAAAGAGCAGCTAGTGGGTTTGAACCGCAGACCTTCTGGTTAGCAGCCCAATGCTTTACCCCCTGGGCCACCAGAGCTTGTTAGAATTACCATATGACCCAGTAATTCTACTCCTAAGTGTATACCCAAAAGACTTGAAAGCAGAGACTCAAAAAGAGACTTTTATATCAGTGTTCATTGCAGCCGATGTTCACAACAGCCAAAAAGTGAAAACCACCTAAACGCCCATCAACAAATGAATAGATCAACAAAATGTGGTACATACATACAACTGAATACTACTAAGCCTGTAGGAGAAATGAAGGGAGCTCTGGTAGCGTAGTGCCTAAGGCACTTGACTGCTAACCAAAAGACTCGGAAGGAAGTTTGGGCTATCTACTTCCGTAGTGATACTGCCTCGGAAACCCAAGGAGGGGGTAGCTATGAATCGGGTCTGACTCGATGGAAAATAACAACAACAGAATGGATGGAGCTTAAAGACATTATGCTGAGTGAAGTAATCACTCACAAAAGGGCAAATATTACATGACCTTATTTACATAAAAAGAAAAGGCAAATGTATAGAGACCAAAGTTTATTTGTGGTTACTAGTGAGGCAGGAAAGGAAAAAGGGGAGTTAACAGTGATGGAAAAATTGCATAGATTAAGGGTAATTGTAATTGCTGTCAATTGTACATCTGTAAAAAGTTGAAATGGCAAAATTTGAATGTTAGACATTTATAACAGAGACAAATAACAAACAAATAAAAATGGAGTAACTGCTGAGGCTAGTTATGTACAACAAACACCTAAAGGATTTTAATTCCTTGCTTTGGAGGTCTAGGGTCATGGTTTCGTGGACATCTGCATTAACTGGCCTATTAATATATTTAATCTTTAGTTCATTTTCTGGGGTTTTAAAAGCTTACAAGTGGCCATCCAAGGCACAACAATTGGTATCTATTCCCTGGAATAACAGAAAGACAAAAAGTCAGGAATAAAGGGAGGATATGGAATGTGTGGCTGACTGTCCCCATGAACAACTGCCTCCTTTATCCTGAGACCAGAAGAACTAGATGATGTCTGAGAACCATTACTGAACATTTTGATCAAAGATTCCATAGACACATCCTAATCAAAAGGGAGGAAATGCAGAACAGATTTTCAAATTTTCATTAACTCTAGACTTTCTGGAGCAATGGAGGGTGATGAACCCCTGGAATTACTGTCTTGAGATAATCTTTAAACCTTAAACCAAAAATATCCTCTGAAGTCATCTTAAAACTGAACAATAGTTTAGCTTACCTAGTAAATGTCCTGCCTTGAGCATTATGCTTTTTAAAGAACTATCTGCATGGGATGAAATTGATAGCAGCAATGTGAAAGATTAGACAGGAACCTTATAGGGTGCTGAGTTTATGTTAATGAGAGAGGAACAACTCAGAAAAGGAGGAAAACTGTTGAATTGGTGTATGTTGAATTGGTGTATGTTTTGCTGCATATATTCTAAACAACAACAAAATAAATAAACTTTAGAAAAACAATAAGAGGCAAGAAAGGAATAGGCCTAGAGTATTAGGCTGAAGATCCTATGATAATACACGATTTATGTTATTAGTTGCTGTGGAGTTTGCTCCCATTCATGGTGATCTTATGTATAACAGACTGAAGCGTTGCCTGGTCCTGTGCCATCTTCATGATTGGATGTTTGAGTTCATTGTTTTGGCTATTGTATCAATTCATCTCATTGAGAGTTTCCCATGTTTCTCTGGCCCTCTACTTTATCAAAGGAGTTCTGGTGGCACACTGGTTAAGCCCTTGGCTGCAAAGCGAAGAGCTGACAGTATGAATCCACCAGGAGGAGAAAGTTATGGCAGTGAGCTTTTTTTTAACGATTACAGACTTGGAAACCTGGTTGAGCAGTTCTGCTATGTCCTATAGGGTCACTATAAGTTAGAGTCGACTCAATGACAATGAGTTTAAGCTACTTTACCAAACATGATATCTTTTTCTAGCAACTGGTCTTCCCTGATCAGCGTTCAAAGTAAGTGAGCCAGAGTCTTGCCATCCTCTCTTGTAAGGAGCATTCTGGTTGTATCTCTTTTCCTAAGACTAAGTTGTTCCTTCTTCTGGTAGTCTGCAGCATATTCAGTATTCTTTGCCAACACCACAATTAAAATGCATCAATTCTTCTTTTGTCTTCCCTTTCCCTTGTCCAGCTTTCACATGCAAATGAGGTGACTGAAAAGATCATGGCTTGGGTCAGGTGCACCTTAGTCATCAAAGTGACATCTTTGCTTTGTAAAATGTTAAAGAGGTCTTTTGCAGCAGATTTGCCCAATACAATACATCAATTTGAGTTGCTGACTGCTGTTTGCATGGATATTGTTCATTGATCCAAGTAGAAAGAAATTGTTAACACCTTCAATTGTCTCTTCATATTTTACGATGTGAGGATTTTTGTTTTCTTCATGTTCAGGTGTAATCCATACTGGAGGCTGTAATCTTTGGCTTTTTTAGTAAGTGCTCCATATCATCTTCATTTTCACTAAGGAAGATAGTGTCGTTTGCATATTACAGGTTGTTAAGAGGTCTTCCAATTCTGATACTATGTGTGTGTGTTTTCCATATAGTCTAGCTTCATGGTTTATTTGTTCAGCACTCAGACAGAGCAAGAAAGTTGAAGTATACAACCTGCCACACGCTTTTTCCAATTTTAAACACACAGTATCCTCTTGTTCTGTTTGAATGGCTGCCTCTTGATCTGTGCACAGGTTCTGCATGAGCACAATTAAGTGTTCTGGAAACCCATTCTTTGTAATGTTATTCATAATTTGTTATGATCCATAAAGTCAAATGCCTTTGTGTAGTCAATAAAACACAGGTAAACATCTATCTGGTATTCTCTGCTTTTGGCCAAGATCTATCTGACATCAGCAATGATATCCCTTCTTCCTCATTCTCTTCTGAGTCTAGCTTGAACTTCTGGCATTTCCCTGTTGATGCTTGGGTGTAGTTGTTTTTGAATTATCTTCAGCAAAATTTATTTTACTAGCCCAGAGCTTAACTGTTGTCACCACCCAGGGAATCCATATTTCATATACATAAACACATACACACATAGTACACATAAACTAGTAGCTATTTTTTTTTTTAAGAAGCTGGATTATATGAAGAAAATCATGGCATCAGGATTAGAGGAAGACTCATCAACAGCCTGTGATATGCAGATGACACAACTTTGCTGGCTGAAAGTGAGGATGACTCGAGGCACTTACTGATGAAGATTAAAGACTACAATCTGCAGTATGGATTACACCTGAATATAAAGAAAACAAAAATCCTTACAACTGGTCCAATAAACAGATTTACGATAAATGGAGAAAAGATTTGAAGTTGTCAAGGACTTCCTATCATTTGGTTCTACAATCAACACCAATGGAAGCAGCAGTCAAGACATCAGACAACATATTGCATTAGGCAAATCTTCTGCAAAAGACGGACCTCTTTCAGGTGATGAAGAGCAAAGGTGTCTCCTGGTATCTCCTTGAAGACTAAGGTGCGCCTAACCCAAGCCATGTTATTTTCATTCGCCTCTTATGTTTGTGAGAGCTGGACAATGAATAAGGAAGACCAAAGAAGAGTTGATGCTTTTGAGTTGTGGTGTTGGAGAATGCTAAGAGTACCATGGACTGCTAAAAGGACTAACAGATCTGTCCTGGAAGAAGTGTAGCCAGAATTCTCCTTGGAAGCAAGAATGGCCAGACTTCATCTCACCAACTTTGGTCATGTTGTCAGGAGGAACCGTTCCCTGGAGAAGGATATCATGCTTGGTAAAGTGGAGGGTCAATGAAGAAGGGGAAGGCCCTCAATGAGATGGATTGACACGTCTGCAACGATCATGGCTGCAACTATGGGCTCAGGTACAGCAAAAGTCGTGAGGCTGGCACAGGACCAGGCAGTGTTTTGTTCTGCTGTGTATAGGGTTGTTATGAGTCAGAGACAACTCACCGGCACCTAACAACAACAACACAACAGATGCTATTGATTTGATTCTGATTCATAGCAACCCTTTAAGAACTGCCCCATAGGGTTTCCAAGGTTGTAATCATTAACAACCTGAGATATGCAGATGATACAACTTTGCTTGCTGAAAGTGAGGATGACTTAAGGCACCTACTGATGAAGGTTGAAGAATACAGTCTGCAGTATGGATTACATCTCAACATAAAGAAAACAAAAATCCTCACAACTGGACCAATGAGCAGCATCACAATCAATGGAGAGAAGATTGAGGTTGTCAAGGAATTCACATTGCTTGGTTCTACAATCGATGCCAACGGAAGCAGCAGTCAGGACATTAGACGACGTGTAGCATTGGGAAAGTCAACTGCGAAGGAACTGTTTCAAGTGCTGAGGAGCAAGGATATCTCCTTGAGGACTAAGGTGCGCCTGACACAAGCCATGATATTTCCAATCACCTTGTATGCATGTGAGAGCTGGACAATGAATAGGGAAGACCGAAGAAGAGTTGATGCTTTTGAGTTGTGGTGCTGGCGAAGAATGCTGAAAGTACCATGGACTGCTAAAAGAACTAACAGATCTGTCCTGGAGGAAGTGCAGCCAGAATGCTCCTTGGAAGCAAGAATGGCCAGACTTCGTCTCACCTATTTTGGTCATGTTGTAAGAAGGGACCATTCCCTGGAGAAGGATGTCATGCTTGGTAGGGTGGAGGGTCGACGAAAGAGGGGGAGGCCTTCAACGAGATGGATTGATACAGTGGCTGTGATGATGGGCTCGAGTATAGCAGGGATTGTGGGGCTGGTGCGGGATCGGGCAGTGTTTCGTTCTGCTGTGCATGGGGTCGCTATGAGTCGGAAACGACTTGACGGCAATTAACAACAACAACAACAATCTTTATAGGGGAGTTCTGGTAGCATAGTGCCTAAGGCACTTGACTGCTAACCAGAAGGCTGGTGGTTCAAGCCCACCAGCCACTCCTCAGAAGGAAAGTTGGGCAATCTACTTCTGTAGTGATACCACCTTGGAAACCCAAGAAGGAATTGCTGAGTCGGGTCCGACTCGATGGCACACAACAACAACAATCTTTATAGAAGCAGACTGCCACATCTTTTCCTGTGAAGCAGCTGGTGCGTTTAAGCCACCGACTTTTCAGTTAGCAGCCGAGTGCTTAACCACCCTGCCACCAAGGTTCTATATCAATCAGCAGCCCCTCATTTGCTCCTCGCCTCTCAAAACACATCTTACTCAACTGAAACTGGCCTTGTCAGCCCTGGAAGGAGTTGGTCGGGACCAATAGTCACAACTATTATGAAATACTGAAATACTTATGAAGGCAATATCCCCACATTGAATCACTATAACAAACAAAATCGTTTACTATTCTAAATTAGATATGGCTCTAAGGACATACTTGTGTTTAACCTAATGTGTGAATATATATATATATATATATATAAATTAGATATATTAACTAATATAATATATATTTATAATATATAAGATATATTGATTAGATATATTAATTAATATAGTATCTATGTATATAATATATAGATGTATTAATATAGAGATAAAAATTTCAACTTCTTCCAGGGCTGACAAGGCCAGTTTCAGTTGAGTAAGATGTGTTTTGAGAGGTGGGGAGTGAATGAGGGGCTGTTGATTGAGGGGTGCATAATGAGTTGTAGTGTCAGGCCACCCAGGTCTACTATTTAAATTCCTAATCAATTCTTTTCCCCCCATTTTCTTTGCCCCTAACATTTTAGCATAGGACTTCAGATGACTGAGAGGATTAGGGTCAGGAAAGATTCCAGTAAGTCAAAGAACTGAGCTGAGTTGTGATGTAAAGAGACCAGACAAGGGACAGTTTACGAAATAGAGTTTTATAAGAAAGAAGATTGAAATTTGAGATGAAAACCTTCGAGAACCCAGTAAAGTTCTGAAAATATCTCCTATTTATAGCTTCAGTTTTCAAAATTGATATACACACAGATTTTTTAAAAAAATTTTACAAATCTTAGTAAATTTTATTCATTTATTAACATGTGCCCCAAAATAAATGCGTTATGTGGAGGGTCAACAAAAAAGGGGAAGGCCCTCAATGAGATGGATAGACACAGTAGCTACAATGATGGGCTGACGTATAGCAAGGATTGTGGGGCTGCCACAGGACTGGTCAGTGTTTCATTCCATTGTACGTAAGGGTCCTTATGAGTTGGAGCTGACTCAAGGGCACCTAACATCAGCATACAATAATTCATTTATTCCTTATATCTCTATTAAGTAAGTACTATGTTATTATCAACCCCATTTTACTGTTGAAGAAAGAAATTTAAACACTAAACAATTTGTTTTCAGACTGTTGGCTACTCACTTTACCATATCTCTGCCTACCTCATAAACTTCCTGTGATAATCAAGTAACTTTTTCTGTATGAAAATGCTTTGAAAATCACAAAGCACTACACACTTGAAAGCCAGTTCTGAAGGGATAGAAAATGTCATTCATTCTACTCTGTGGAACAATCCATTAAGTACAATACTTGAAAAGCAAGCTACTATAGTACCTAAAATAAAATAAAATTTGAATTAGAGGATCACTTTTAGATGGCAGAATAAGTATTAAGAAAAGAATGAGAAGAAAAAATGGCATACAATCAATATACAAGATTTACTAGTTTGCAGTAAAAATGTACCCTTCTCTGAAGGGGTGAGAGTTTTCCATAGAACTGAAAGCTATGCTTGGATTGTCACATTTTACAGAGCAGTCTTTGGAGCAGCATTGACCTGGCTCTATAGGGATAATCACAAGGCCTAATAGATTGTTCCCACCTTCAACTGCTAACGAAGTCCTTGGAAAATGTATCCTCACTTAACCAATGGGGCTGAAAAATGCCAAAGAGCCTTTGCCAAGGATGTGTTCTCTAAGCTGAGGCTCAATTCATTATTTTGTTAGAGTATTGCCAACAAGCCAACCATGGGCAATTTAGCATGCCACATTCCAAGCAGAATTTAATTCATCCAATACACTCCCTTCTGTGTGCCATAAATGAGACAAATAGCCCATGATCGGGGGCCAGCCTGTCAGTAATGCCATAAACAGAAAGTATTAACCTTAAGTGCAAGATCTTTCGTCAAATCTTGGTCATACTCCCATTAAAAACTCATCCAAAAATTAGCCAAGGATAATTTTTGTTCCTATCATGTGCTATGTCTGTGTTTTAAGTATGCGAAGAGGTGAAAGGGACGTGTATTTGCATGTGTGTATCAGTGAGGAGAGGCAAGTATAAAATAGCCCAATGATTTTACAATAGCCAATGCCACTTCTGTTACAAAACATCATTTATTTCCATATCAAAAAAGAACAGGTGAATTTCTTAACTGAAGGAAACACTTTGAGTGAGCTTTTATGAAATTGCACAGTTCTAAGGTTACCTGAAGATAGTTATCGCATAAGTACTAGTTTCTTCTTTCTTTAAGGCCACATGCTTTCCTTTATGTAAGGAAATTGAAAAGCTGGGACAGTTGAAATGTTACCCAAAGTGAGAGAGACTTTACTCAGTCCCAAGGCCCATAGAGCCCACTATTCCAGTCAGAAAATGACACATGAATGTATCAAGAATGGGACCAACATCCAAGAGTAAGAGAAGTGTGTTATAATAAACACAATTTATTGAGGATTTGCTGTTCCCAGACTCTCTGTATATCTGGAGAAACATTTGAGAGAGACACCAGGGATCTGAGAGCATCTTTTTTTCCTAAACGTATTTAAAGGTAATTCTAAAGTAGCTTAGGAGTCTCTGGAGGGTACAAATGGTTAAGTGCTCAGCTACTAACTGAAAGGTTGGGAGTTCAAACCCACTAAAGGCATCTCCAAAGAAAGGCCTGGGAATCTACTTCTGAAAAGTCACAGCCATGGAAACCCTGTGTACACCATTCTTTTCTTACACACATGGGGTCACCATGTGTTGAATCAACTTGATGACAATTGTGTTTCCCCCCCCACTTTTTCTCAGGTAGCTTATGGCATCAGCATTACCTGGGGAAGATTGAGGATAGTGTATTACGTAGGCTGTGGAGTCAGACTATCTGGTTTAGCATCCTATTGCTGGCACTTGGCAGTTGTGTCACCTGGAGTGTTACTTAGCATCAATAAGCATACATAAACCTTCTGTTTGTAGAAATAAAAGAAGGAAGGGGAATAATAATAGACCTATTTCATTTAGGTGGCTGTGAAGATTTACTGATAGATAGAATGCTGGCACAGTGTCAGGCATATGGTAAATATGCAGTAAATAAATGTTAGCTATCTGATTACTACTATTATTGTTTTTCTTCTCTTATCCAGGATAAGCTAATAATTGATCAAAATGTGTCATATATTTCAGGGCAAAACAAATAAAAAATCAGTGAGGAATACAGTTTTGTGCAATAATTTAAGCATCTTCACTAACTCAAAAAATTGCAGGGGTTGCTATTAGACATAAAACTAACTGCTTTTTCATTCTGTGCTAGTTCAGTCAACAAATATTTACTATCAAGTACTATAATGATGCTGGACATAAACTTGAACCAGATTTGAGATGTGCCTTCAAGTACCACAAACTTGTCATGAAGAGGAGAGAGGGTTATGATTGAGAAGCAGTGGTGGGGACTTGGAAGGAGCCTTATGGGGATTCACTGTACTATTTTTTGACCTAGGTGATGGCTGGAAAATAATTCCTTAAGTTATGCATTGATGTTGTACAAACTTCTCTGTTTGCTCTCTATTTCACCATTAAAAAGCCTTTAATGTGGTATGTGAATTATATCTGAATTAGGGAATGGTTTCTTAGATATTGTAAAATATTGGTAATAATGTCAGAACCTGTCCAACTTCCAAGGGGTTAATGCCAATCAAGATCAGCCCAAGGCTGATCTGTATGAAGTGGAAGTCAGGCATACCTCCACTCTCCAAGCTTTTAACAATTCTGACACCAGCCATCCCTCCTATAGCACTCTCTACTTCTCTTCTGGGTTTGGTAATCCCTTGCAACAACCACACAGAATTCACAGACCACACTTACAGTTAAGTGGTTTGTTAAGGAACAGGGTACAACTGAGGATCAAGATCAAGAAGCATGTAGGTAGGTCTCCCTTCTTCAGTATAGGACAGCTCAATGAGACCTCCTTTCAGCCCGAGGACAGGCTTCTCTTGACCTACTTTCTGTCCACAGACTCTGCTGCTGGGCTCCTTCAGGTCTGTCACTGCCAATTCTGCTGCCAGGCCCCTTCTGAGCCTCTTGCTGTCTTCAGTATTAACAACCCTTGACCTGTGTTACCTTATAGAGGTCCCTTGCCTTTCTATCTCTGCTTCTTCTCTCTTTCTTCCTTCAGCTTCTCTTCCTGCTTCTTTCTATCTCCAACACTTCTGTGAGACTGGCTGCTTATATCTACAAACTCTGTCAATTTCAAGGCCTGGCACTCCCACCACGACCATGAACCTACAAATCCCCTCTTGGTAGGCCACAGACACTTCATTTGCATAGTAGGCTACAACTCACCTTACTTGCATACTCTATTGACCAATCCCTGCAAAGTTCATACCAATCTTAGGGCAGGCTGCAGCCCTGAACCAGACAAAAAGTATCAAAACCAAATTGTTTACAGCTTACTCAGAAGTGTCAATCAACTGGGATAAAAGTAACAAACCTTCTGGAGCAGAAAACTAGGGCAAAGGTAAGTCCTCAGAAGTTAGAAGGAAATTCTCTCAAGATACTTTTCCGAAGTACCAAGGCAGAAGACCACATACAGGAATACATTTCACAACAGATATGACACTAAAAGCAGAAGCAACCAAAGAAAAAATGAATAAATTGCATTTAATCAGATTAAAAATATTTGTGCTTCAGAGAGTTCCAGCAAGATGGCAGACTAGGCAGAAAGACTGCACAGACCCTCTTCAACAAAGAAAAGGGAAACCAATTGACACAGACACAGAAGATAATCTTGGACCCCTGAGCCTTGAA
>NW_006921822.1:3304850-3310656 GCF_000298275.1 Orycteropus afer afer
TGGGAAGAGGTGACTATGGGGAGGAAGTCGGAGGGGAGCTGTTGCATTGTGGTAAACTGTGGTCAATGTCATGAGACAAAGTATATGTAAACTGCTGTATGGAAAGTGAATTTGCTGTGTAAATCTTCACCCAAATCACAATAATTTTTAAAAAAAAATGTAAAAAAAAAAAAATTTGTGCTTCAAAAGATACCATCAAGAAAGTGAAAAGACAACCTACAGAATGAGAGAAAATATTTGCAAATCATATATCTGATAGCAAAAGCCAAATTCACTGCCATCAAGTTGATTCTGACTCATTGCAACCCCCAGTGAGTTTCTGAGGCAATAAATCTTTATGGAAGTAGATTGCCCAGTCTTCCTTCCATGGCGTGGATGATGGGTTTGAACCTCCGACCTTCTGGTTAGCACGCAAATGCCTTAGGCACTACACCACCAGAGCTCCTTCATATATCTGATAGGGTCTAGTATATAAAGATGCATCTCTGCATCTTTCCTAGGTTTTGAACTTTGGAGTACAAGTGATTTTGTACTTGACAGTTTAATTTTGTCTTGGGAATACATAAAATTTTAGAACTCCACCCCCCCCAAGACTTGATTGTATTAGTGTGGTGAATTGAGTTATATTAACCTTCAAAATAGCACAAAGCATTATACATATATATAGGCATGACCATCTTTCATAGGAAAGAGGTGATAGATAAAATTGGAAGGTGAAAGGGACATTTTGGTAAAGTTCTCCCAACACACATTGCTAATTTGGAGAACAGGAGAGCAAAAATGATTTATATTAGTACATTAGTCTAGGCCTCAACAGGACATTTATCTCAGGATAAATCCACAAGTGTTGTCAAGAACTGTGAAGGATTTTATCGTACTTGCAAGCTAACAAGTTAGCATGCCACAGTTTCGTGGATTTAGGTAAAGATTCCTGTGTCAGAGACAAAAGAATTTATAATTCTGTATTTTACCATGTTGTTGTTGTTGTTGTTGTTATGTGCCGTCAAGTCAGCCCTGACTCACAGCGACCCCTCCTTGGGTTTCCGAGGCAGTATCACTATGGAAGTAGGATTGCCCAACCTTCCTTCCGAGGTATTTTACCATAGCCAATTTATACTTTAGTTAGTAGAAGAGTTAACTATTTATAGAACTTTTAGAAATGCAGTTAAATTAGTATTTGGAAGATCTAGGGAATATATTATAAAATAAAATGGTAAATGCAGAAGATATATAAAATCTGTTTACTATATTGGTCTTTGTGTATATGCTTACTGGGCATTTTGAAAGCTTATAAAGCAAATAATTGGCTTTGTGGACTGCAGACTACAAGCTGAAATAGAATATTAAGGAATCCGATGGAAACCACTTGAACTTATATACAATGTTCAACTTTCTCAACTCATTTCTTCAGAAGGACAGATTGAGTACAGTGTGTTAACTGTAAATCCATTGTTCACACCAGCCTTCTTTAATATAACCTTCCATGGTGGGAGAAAAAAAAAAAAGTAAAATGGATGAGAAAAATTCAGTAGTGAAATCTAGTATTCTACAATGTTGAATGAAATCCATGTAGTTTGTTTAATCATTACAAAATAGCACTGTTTTTATTTTTTTAATCCTCTCTTTCTGCAAATCACATGAAATAACACTGCCTGTAATTACAATTGAATTTTATTTTATTTGTATCTGATGAACTGTCTGGGCACACAGCACAATCTTAGGGCACCTGTGCCAGTCAGGCAGTATGTTGAATACTAGTAAAAGGGGAAAATGAGATTTTGGTGGGAACTCAGGGATCTGAATCTGGAGGCAGCATGTTTTTAGAGTAATTTGAAAACTCTTTAAGGAGCTCTGGTGGTGTAGTGGTTAAGGCATTTGGCTGCAAACCAAGAGATTGGTGGTTAGAACCCGCAAGCTGCTTTGTGGAAGAAAGATGGGGCAGTCTGCTTCAGAAACCCAATGAGGGTCACTATCAGTTGGAATTGACTCAATGGCAGTGAGTTTGAAAAACTCTTTGCATTGAAGGAATCAGTTGCTTAATTAGCTTAGGGAAGCATGTATATTTTATACATAAGGAGAGATGAGCCCTTTAGTCTTTTCCTAGACTCCTAAAGTCATTTGCTTCAACTACGTACTCTGCACTAAAGTTTTTCAAGATCTGGTCTAAGATAATGCCTTCTATAGCTTCTTAAATGCTGATCCATGCATTATTAAAGAGACTTGGCCTCTGAGCATCAGATTACCTCATTTCTTGTAAACCAGCTTAGTAGCAACAAAATCCAATTCATCTGTAGATACCGGATTTTTTAGCTGAGCTCTTCTGTTTTTCTGTTTCTGGGTGAAAGAAGAGCCACAAATAAGTCAGTGAACCTATTTGGTTGTTGATTTTTACTTACTTTCAAAAGATCTTATCTTTTTTTCTTTCTTAGATATTTGCTATGTGTAATTTTTTTTTTTTCCTACTGAAATGTGTTCCTTTTTCTTAAGCTGAAATAATGGAAGATTAGAAATTAGGATATGGAGCCACTCCTTTCATCCCTTAATCCTCACGTATAACCTATCACATTAAGATAATGCTTCTGGGAATGTATTATGGGTTTCCACAACATGTGCAACTACTGGTAGGCTTGGATAGGCTCAGTTACAATTTCCTAAGAGTCTGTCATCTGTGCAGAAAAAAGCAGAATTAAAGATAAACTTGCTTATGAAATATATCTTAACTAGTTACTATGGCTGAAATAAATCAAAGAGCCTGGGAACAATGCTTCCTAAACCAAATGGGGTTTGGTTTAACTTTATATGTGGTAAGAGGAAAGGATAGAAGCCCTTCCAACACTGAAACCCATAGACATTAGGACAGAATAGAACACCCTCATAGGGTATCCAAAGCTGTAAATCTTTACAAAAGCAGCCTGCCTCATCTTTCTCTCATGGGATGGCTGGTGGGTTCGAACTGCTGACCTTTTGTTTAGCAGCCCAGTGCTTTAAACACCACCAGAGCTCCCTTAGCTGCCCTTACCTCAAGTCACTGCCATTGAGTCAGATCCGACTCATAGAGACCCCTCCTTGGGTTTCTGATGTGGTATCACTATGGAAGCAGATTGCCCCATCTTCCTTTCGAGGAGTGGCTGGGGGGTTTGAACCACCAGCCTTCTTGGTTAGCAATCAAATGCCTTAGGCACTATGCTACCAGAGCTGCTTGTTGTTGTTGCTTTGTGCCGTCAAGTTGGACCCGACTCATAGGGACCCCTCCTTGGGTTTCTGAGGCAGTATTACTACGGAAGTAGATTGCCCCATCTTCCTTCTGAGGAGTGGCTGGTGGGTTTGAACCGCCAGCCTTCTGGTTAGCAGTCAAGTGCCTTAGGCACTATGCTGCCAGAGCTCCTCCAGAGCTGCTTAGGGAAACTTAAATCATTGCCCTTTGCTTTGAGACTACAAAGACTACATATAACTTTTCTTCTCTTTGTTTTTGCCAGAATTGACAGGATGCTCAAAGTCATTCCTGATGCTCAGTTATGATGGCTGCATTAATTTTTAAATTATTGTCATTATTTTTGTCTTTAACTTTATCATATGTATATTGTTGATATGTGTGTGTATGTGTGTGTGTGTGTGTGCCTGGATGTGTGTGTGTATATATATATATATATATATGTATATAGATACATTCACCACGCATCTGTCAGTTTGTCCTACTATGGTGGCTTACATGTTGCTATGATCTGGAAGCTATTGATATTTCAAATACCAGCAGGGCCACCCATGATCGACAGGTTTCAGCAGTTCCAGACTAAGACAGTCCAGGAAGAAAGGTTTGGCAATCTATTTTCAAAAATTAGCCCATGAAAACCTTATGGGCACAACAAAATATTGTCCAATATAATGCATGAAGATGAGCCTCCTACATTGGAAGACACTACGCAATAACTCCAGCAATGGACTCAAACATACCAAATGATCGTAAAGATGGTACAGGCCAGGGCAATGTTTCGTTCTGTTCTGTTATACGTAAGGTCACCATGAGTCAGAGTTGACTCGATGGCAATTAACAACGATATAGATAAATATAGTGATATGTACTTTCTTATAAAGCCCCCTATGATTGTTTTTGGAAAGAATGGAGATACAAATATCTGGTAAAGTTCAGATGAAATGTGCTGGAGGCATCTTTTTCTGTCCACAGCCTTTACTTAGCATTTCCTTTATAACAGGTAAGGAGCTCTGGTGGTGTAGTGGTTAAGGCATTTGGCTGCTAACCAAAAGGATGGTGGTTCAACATCACTTGTTGCTCTGCAGAAGAAAGATGAGACAGTCTGTTTTTATAAAGACTTACAACTTTGGAAAGCCAATGGGGGTCACTATGAGTAAGAATCAACTTGATGACAGTCCGTTTGAATTTTATATCAGAAAGACACTAAAGATCTTATGAATAGGGAATATAGAAAGATGACAGAAATCAAAAAGCAAATTAAATAGTAGATTTCGAGAGTGCTGATTATGGTTTAGCTGGTTGTTGTTGTTGTTATGTGCCATCGAGTCGGACCCAACTCATAGCGACCCCTCCTTGGGTTTCCAAGGCAGTATCACTACGGAAGTATATTGCGCCATCTTCCTTCCGAGGAGAGGCTGGTGGGTTTGAACCACCAGCCTTCTGGTTAGCAGTCAAGTGCCTTAGGCACTGCACTACCAGAGCTCCCCATGGTGCAGCAGAAGTAGTCTTTTGACTTTCCCTTCTGTCTAACACTCGGGATTTTACTCAGATTGCAAAAATGTGGGAGAAGTTGGAGCCTCACTAATTGTTACCAGAAAGTTAAGAGGAGTGTGATTACCAATCTAAGATTGAGAGCTTGGGCAGATGGACCTGACCTGTGAGAATAAGGACAGGGCCAGCCGTAGGCAAACCATGAAGCCTTTTCCTGTTGTGTTACCTTTCTGTACGTAAACACTTCCCTCTCCTGGGACCAAGCCCTCCTGCTGCCCAGCCAGCGCTGTCTTCTCAAAACAGCATTTAAGCTGCAGACGGATTTCTTCTCTATACTACTCACCAAGATACAACTGCTCTATGCCTTGTTCCCTCAGGCCTTTGTAAGGGAATGGAATCCAACACGCATGATAAACAAATTCACAGTAATTGTCAGATAAAAAAAAAAAAAAATCCTTTCTCTAATAACATCTAGGAAATGCATTAGAGTTGCCTTTCTTTATTTTCTGAATATCCTGTGTGTTCCCTGGATACGAGACTTGCAGTGTTGAGTCAGCTATCTCCCCCTGTCTTGGCCCCAGGCATGTCATCATCACCATTTTGCTTCGCTCTAATACCTGCTGCCTGCAAATAACCTGAGCTCTAACAGTTTCTCCCATGTATAAAGGAGGATTTAAAGCTCTCTTTGCTTAGAGGTAAGAAACTCTCTTTGCTTCTGGTAAGAAGAGTTGAGAAGCAGAGAAACTCCTAATTGAGGTTTTTTTTTTTTTTTTTGCATTTTAAATATAAATAGAAAATTTGATGTCATTAAGAAAGGAGAGTTATATATTTAAATGTTTGGAACATTTTGTTTTGGAAATATATATTGGAAAATACAGCCATTCATGATGTTTTCATGAATCGATGCTGGGTGAATGGGTGAGGCATGTTTGTTCACCTTTTATAAAGGTTCTGATGATTAGGCATAAAGGAAGAGCTTGTTGTTGTTGTTGTTGTTAAGTGCCGTCGAGTCGTTTCCAACTCATAGCGACCCCATGCACAGCAGAACGAAACACTGCCCGATCCCGCGCCAGCCCCACAATCCCTGCTATACTTGAGCCCATC
>NW_006921822.1:3311436-3313004 GCF_000298275.1 Orycteropus afer afer
GCCTTGGAAACCCAGTGGGAGTCACTATGAGTCAGAATCTACTTGATGGCAGTGAGTTTGGTTTTTGGTTTGACTATAGTCATATGATTCATTTGCAGAGAAACAAATTTGGTCACAGTTTAGTCATTTCCCTTTTTTTTTCTTCCTGCTTTCCTATGCCTTAAACAAACACAAATAGAATTTTGCACAATGATATTTTTTTCTTCCTATTCATGCTTGCAGTGGCACTTGTTGCTTTCCACCCTCTCTGAGATACTGAAGGAAATGTGTGTATGCTGACATTTGCTTAAAGATCAGCAGCTTCCATCCCTGTGCCTGGGGATGGGTGTGAACACAAATGTGTTTGATCAACAAGCAAAAGCATTTGCATTGCTAACTATACCTATTTCAAAATCACAGAAACTTGTATAATTAACAGGCAATTCAAAAAGGCCAGAGCAGACAGTGGATTGTTGTTGATAGGTGCCAAAGAGTTGGCTCTGACTCATAGTGACCCTGTGTACAACAGAACGAAACACTTCCCTGCACCTTCCTCACAACTGTTTCTAGGCTTGAGCCCATCATTGTAGCCACTGTGTCAATCCATCTCATTGAGGGCCTTTCCCCTTTTCTCTGACCCTCTACTTTACCAAGCATGATTTCCTTCTCCGGGGTCCCTTCTGCCAACATGACCAAAGTATATGAGACAAAGTCTGGCCATTCTCGTTTCCAAAGAGCATTTCAGCTGCACTTCTTCCAGGACAGATTTGTTTGTTCTTCTGTCAGTCCATGGTATTTTCAGTATCCTTCATCAACACCACAGTTCAAAGGCATCATTATCCTGAAGTATTCCTTATTCATTGTCTAGCTTTCACATGCATATGAGGCAATTGAAAACACCATCCCTTGGGTCAGGTACACGTTAGTCTTCAAACTGGTATCTTTGCTTTTTAACACTTTAAGGAGGTTTTTTCGCAGCAGATATGCCCAATCCAAACATCATCTGATTTCTTGACTGCTGCTTCCATGGGTGTTGGTTATGGATCCAAGTAAAATGAAATCTGACTACTTCAACTTTTTTCTCCATTTATTGTGATATTGGTTATTGGTCCTCTTGTTAGGATTTTTGTTTTCTTTATGTTGAGGTATAGTTTATACTGACAATGAATAGTAGTTAATATATATTTAAAATATATGGGAAAAGATTATTTGGCTATAAATAAGGCTGATGATTTATGACCATATAATAGATTATAATGTTTTTACCCATGTTATAAACCAGTGGATGAGTCATAGTGTTTTACCTTGTAGATCCTCATGAGAGCTGGTAATGCCTGTTGTGGATAAAACATATAGCCTGGCTGACAGGCCACTACCATATCTTATTTATTTATTTATTTATTTATTGTGATTTAGGTGAAGATTTACAGAGTAAATTCACTTTCCATACAGGAGTTCACATGTACTTTGTCTCATGTCATTGACCACAGTTTACCACAATGCAACAACTCCCCTCCCACTTCCTCCCCATAGTTACCACTTCCCAGTGTCCATCCCTCCATACTCTCCTGCCCCCTGAGCTGTCTCCC
>NW_006921822.1:3314279-3327745 GCF_000298275.1 Orycteropus afer afer
CATTCCTCAGTTGATGGACATCTAGGTTGTTTCCATGTTTTGGCTATTGTAAATAGTGCTGCGATTAACATGGGTGTGCATATATCTGTTCTTGTCGTGGCTCTCACTTTTTTAGGGTATATACCTAGTAATGGGATGGCTGGGTCAAATGGTATTTCTAATTCCCACTTATGAAGGAATCGCCATACTGCTTTCCACAATGGTTATACCACTACCATATCTTTATACATTGGCACATTTCTCAGTAATTCTTGTAAAATGGAGAAAAAAAAAATCCTTCCTTTGGGGATGGAGGAAGATCCCAGGAAAGAAAACTGTATGCTAGTGTCTAGTGGCAGCTGAGGCCACCATGTATGGCCATGCCAGTAGTGATGTATAGATTCCAAAGTGAATGACATTCGTATAGTTGTGCAATATCTCAGCCCTCAGTGGTAATCAAAGGAGACCTGGTGGTACCGTGAAAAGTCAGCAGTTTAAAAAACACCAGTCTTTCTGTTGGAGAAAGATGTGACAATCTATTTCTGTAAAGATTAGCCTTGGAAACCCTATGAGGCAGTTCTACCCTGTCCTGTACGGTCACTGTTAATCAGAATCTATTAGAAAACAACAGATTAGTAGTAATCATTTATCTGGTGGTTTCCAGAAGCATCCTTTATGAAGGAGAAAGGTCTACTGTGCATCTTTATATGCTTCACTTTTAATCCTGTGCTTTGTACTGAATGCCCACTTGATAATTAATAAAGAAATGAGAGAAAAGAAACTTTTTAAGCAGTTTTATTGAGAAACCATAAAATCTACCCATTCAAAGTATACAATTCAATAGTTTCTAGTATATTTACAGAATTGTGCAACCATTATGACAATCCATTTTAAGACCTTTTTATCATCCCAAAAAGAAACCCCATAGACATTGACAATCACTTCATTTTCCCTCTTTCACCTGGCCCTTGACAACCACAAATCTATTTTCTGTTTCTATGGATTATCTGTTCTGGAGATTTTATATAAATAAATAAATAAATAAAACCATACTCCCTGTCGTTGAGTCAATTCGATTCATAGCGACCCTTCCTTGGGTTTCTGAGGTGGTAACTCTACAGAAGTAGATTGCCCAGTCTTCCTTCGGAGGAGTGACTGGGAGGTTTGAACTGCAAGCCTTCTGGTTAGCAGTCAGATGCCTTGGGCACTACACCACCATGTTTTAATATGTACCAGCACTTCTTCTTCTTCTTCTCTTTTTAATTGCTGAATTGTATTCCATTGTATAGGAGCTCTAGTAGCATAATGGCTAAGGCACTTGACTGCTAACCAGAGGGCTGGTGGTTCAAACCCACCAGCCACTCCTCGGAAGGAAGATGGGGCAATCTACTTCTGTAGTGATACTGCCTCGGAAACCCAAGGAGGGGTCACTATGAGTTGGGTCTGACTGGACGGCACATAACAACTACAACAACAACATTCCATTGTATGCTGTCTTACTAACGTAGTGCTGCAGTAACAAAAAATACCACAGGTGGGTGGCTTTGAAGAACAGAAATTTATTTTCTCACAGTTCTGGAGACTAAACATCCAAATCAGGACCTCGGCCATGTTGATTCTTTTGTCTACTAGTGCAAAAGTAGCGTGGTGGCATCAGTCTTCTAACTTCCTAAGTAGGGGGTGGTGGTGAAGACTCAAGATCAATAGCTCAAAGGCTGATTCCTATGAAGTAGAGTTCACACTTACCTCCACATTTTTACCAATTCTGACACCAGCCATTTCTTCCACGGCACTCTCTGCTTCTCTGCTGGGTTCTGTAATTCATTGGAGTGGCCACATAGAACTCACAGACCATACTCATAGCTATGGGGTTTATTACAGAAATAATAGTTTATAATTCAGCATCAGGAGCAACTTGGAATACAGTTCTTCAGTCAGCACAGCTTCTCAGTTGTGCCTGTAGGCAAACCTCTCTCGCTCTCTCTCTCTGCCCCTTGACCACTTGCCTTGACTTCTGCCCTGTTCAGGCAAATGTTACAAAGCTTTTTAGCTCTGCTAGTAAGTACCCAGAGGCACCCCACTTTGCCAGGAAGCCTTGATCTGAAGGCTCTCAGCTCTCTTGCTCTGTGTGTTGCTCTGTGGGCTGGGAAGCCCACTGCACCAGTCTCCTGGTTTTGCTGCTGCCCATTTCTCTGCTGCTGGATTCTACTGTGCTTGCTGTTACTTCTCACCACCTCCAGTGTTATAGCTCTTTCTGTCTCCTGGGTCCAGGAGATTCTTAGCACAGGGACTCTGGGTCCAAAAGGTGCACTCCACTCTTGGCTCTTCTTCTTGATGGTAGTGAGGTCATCTCTCTGCTTCTGAATGCGCTAATTTTAAGCACAGCTGGATGGCAAAACTGACCAACCCCCTTGTTAAGGTTCCATACACCTTCTTTGCATAGCCTCATTCCTAAAAGCATTCCATGCATTTTATTTGCATTATTAGTAAGCTGTCCAATCCCTTGGTGGGCCACAGACACCTTATTTGCATAACCCCACCCAACCACTTTGTAGGCATCACAAGAGCATAGCTAGAAAGGCCATATCAAAGTAATTCATTACACTGCAACTAACATCTGGTGTCTTCTAGCAATCCTTGTTGTCCTTTTGCTTGTAGATAGATCCTCACATGCTATTGATCTTCTCCCTCTGTGTGTGTGTGTATCTCTGTGTCTATTCTGTTCTTTTTATAAGACACCACTCAAAAGTCATTAGGTTTAGGACCCTATTCTGGTATTACCGAATTAACATAAAAAGAAAACCCCATTTCCAAATACAGTCATATGTATAGGTGCATGAGTTAGGACTTCCAAATTCCTTTTTAGGGGACACAATTCCATCCATAACATATGGACATACCACATTTTGTTGACACATCCATCAATTAATGGGTTATTTCTACTTTTTGGCTGTTATGAATAATGGTGCTGTGAACATTTGTATAGAGATCATATGTATGGACATATGTTTTCAATACTGTTGGGTATCTATCTAGGAGTGGAATTGCTGGGAAGAAAAGCTACTTTTAATTTAGAAACCTGGAAACTCTACACTCATTTTAAACTACTACACTAAAAGTCATCTTATTAATCATATGTGATGTATCTTGGAAGAAAATCCTGGTCATCTACTTCCAAAAATTCAGTCATTGAAAACCTTATGGAACAAAATTCTCCTCTGACACTTGTGGGATCAACATGATGCAGAGTCAGTTTACACCAACTAGTTTTGGTCTGGCTTGGCTGGTACTTCCTGGTCTTGCATCAACATTCCACCCCCTGCCCCAATCCTATTGTGCATCAGTAGGTTAACCACAGAAAATCGAATTGTATTAAATGTTAGGTCTTTTAGAATAGGGTCATACTTACATTGAATTTGCTCTGATTTATTATTTTGCTGCTGCGCTTGGAACACAGACAGTATTCACTAAGAATTAGAACTATAGACTGGAAACAGAAGTTCTCTGTTTTTATTAGTCAACTCTCAAAGGATGGATGGAGCCAATTCCAGATTATTCTAGGGCCCTTGCTCTCTTAATTCCTTGCCATTCTTCTTTCTTTTCACTTTTCATTAGTGCCAATTACTCAACTATGAGACATGAAACAAAGATAATTCAGCCAAAGTATTTTTATAGTCTTTAGGGGAAAAAGAACTTTTAATGTGCATGTCCTTTTGTTTTTTAATGTGCTTTGTAAGTTGTGTTGTTTATCCTGAAACTATGGGGAAGGGTAGTCTGCTCCTTTCAATCTCTTCTTTGCTGCTAGTATTGTGCTACTAGAGGTATTATTAAAGATGAAACAAAGAACTTACATATTGAAGGCAAAATATTTTGTTTATAAATTATAACATTAGTTTTAAAAAATAAAGTAAGTGATAATAATGACCACCAGGGAGCTTTTTAAAAATAGACCATATTTTCATCATAATAGTAGCTTTGTACATTTATACTGTTGTTATGACTTTGCAAATTGAAGATTATCTTAGAATTGACATTCTGGGATTGATAGACTTGTCAAATTCTGATTTTTAATGAGCCAAAGCTATTTAAACTGGAGGCATTAACACTTTTCTTAGTGGCTTATATATTTGAGTAGTAGGTTATAAAGAATAGACAGTGAAAGGGATGTTGTTTGCCTCTTAAGAGGCACATTGCTTCATTGAAGAGGAATAAAATATGGGCTCCTCTTTAAGCCAAGCAGTTTGCATTTCTGTTGACCAGATTTCTTAAGAACCTGATAAAGCATTAGCCCCACTGTATCCAGCATCTCCCATTTAATTCTTCTTGGACTCTTTTCCACAGAGTGAAACTGGTTGATTCATAGACTGCCTATGGTTTTGAATAGAGAGCTTTGGAGGAATGTTTAGGAAGTGTTCCAGCAAGCCATTGGACTGTTGACAGGTGACCAAGCCAAGGGAAGAAGTAGTAATAACAGTAACAGCTCACATTTATGTGGCTCTTAGTCATATGCCAGGCACTGTGCTAAGCATGTTACATGTATTAACTCACATGATTCTTAGAGCAATCCTAGGAGGTCAGTCAGTTTTTATCAACAGTTTAGATGAGGGTACTGGAGCCTACATAGCTTAGGTAACTTGCTCAAGGTCACAAAGCCATGAATGGTCTAGCTTCACAGTCAGTACCCTTGAACCACAAAGTGTTAATGCACAGACCAGAACTGTGGAGAAACTTTGGCACCTGCCTCTGGTGTCTGGCCACTGCACTGGAGGAAGCAGGGAGGCAGGGCTCAATTCTTGGCCAGCACAGTGCCAAAATGCATAGATTGGCTGAGGTATTGTCCCAGCCTTTCAATGCTTGAAAATTTCAAAGAGGGCAAAAGAAGCCTTGTTATTAGCTGTGCCCAGTGGGCCCCTGGCTGATTTTTGGAAGTAGATCACCAGGCCTTTCTTTCTAGTGTGTCTTGGGTTTGGAAGTTTTGGTCTGGAAGTCCCAATGAAACCTGTTCAACATGAAAGCAATGTGCAAGCCTTCACTGACAGATGGGTGGTAGCTGAATCTGAGGTGCACTGGCTGAAAACCAAACCAGGATCTCCACATGGAAGGCCAGAACTCTACCACTGACCCGTGAATGCCCCCAGAGGAGGCCTTACTTAACCATTTGCACCACCCAGAAACTCCTCCAAAATAATGGGTGTTTCTATTATTATTATCATTTTTAACGAGCCCTAGTGGTGCAATGTTTAAGCATTCACTGCTAACTGAAAAGTCTGTGGTTCAAACCCTCCAAGCAACTCTCAGGAAGAAAGACTGAGTGATCTGCTCCCATAGAAGTTACAACTTAGAAAACCATATAGGGTAGCTCTAACTTTGTCACAAGGGGTTGGTGTGAGTTGAAATTGACTTGATGGCACCTAACAACAACAATTAACACTATTATTATTATTACAAAAGAGAGAATACACTTCGGATATCATTTCTAGGAAATGAGGGCTTTAAAGCAAAAGTCTTTAAAGGTCAACAAGCTGGTCCAGATATTAGGCCTCGTTTGCTGGCAGGAGTGAGAGCCTTTGCTAAGTTTTGGTTTTCCAATACCCTTCTCAAAGGACAACAGGACTCATTAGCAAATTGAAGCATACCCATAGCCCCCAGCTACAAACTGAGTGAAGGAAGCGTTTTCTTCTTCAGAAGTGCTGCTCTTTTCTTCTGCTTCCTTGTACTTTTCTTCCATTTGCTGGTGTCTGCTAGGAGTCCCAGTGATGGATGAGCACCAGTGATAATCGGCCTGCTTTGTGGGGCTTTTGAATTGTAGTTACTCTGAAGGTCTGAATGACTGATTATTGAGAAGTAATTGACGGCAGAATTTCAAAATGAGACTCAAAAGATACATTATGAATTAGGCCTCGCAGAAGCCAGCACTTTTCTATTTCTTTATTACTCTCTTCTTTTCACTCATTTCATACTTTTAAAATTTACACAATTATTTTGGAACTTGGTATCAACCTTCTATCTGGTTCCTAATGCTTTGTGTGTTATAATAATGTTTATAACAAGAAAATTTTTGTGAGAGAAGAAGAAGGAAAAAAAAAAGCATACCACACAAGCATGCCTGATTCTGTATTAATAACTGCCACCAGGGAAAATAATTTTATCTTTCTGAGCTTCTATATTTGTCAGTGAAAATGTTCAACTAAATCATGTGTAAGGTCCTATCCACCTCAGCTGAAAGCAAGGCATGGATTTCCATGTCCTACCTGGAGGTTAAGGAGCTCTGGTAGCATAGTGCCTACGGCACTTGACTACTCACCAGAAGGTTGGCAGTTCAAACCCACCAGCCACTCCTCGGAAGGAAGGTTGGGTAATCCTACTTCCGTCGTGATACTGCCTCGGAAACCCAAGGAGGGGTCGCTATGAGTTGGGGCCGACTCGACGGCAAACAACAACAACAACAACAGCAACATGGAGGTTAAGGTGGGAGCGGGGAGCTAGGGGTCTTTTTTCTACACTTGTGTCTTAGAGAACACTCCTAAAATCAGAAAATTAAGCAAATAAGCATCTTGCTGAAGGTTTAGTCTCAACAAGATTGGTTTTGATGGTGGGATTCTGGGTAGAATTGCCAGATAAAATACAGGATGCCTAGTTAAATTTGAATTATAGATAAACAACAAATGGGCTTTATTTAGCATAGCTCTATCCCCAATATTGCATGGGATCTACTTATACTAAAAAATTTTTGTTGTTTATTTGGAAAGAGCAAAGATGTCACTTTGAAGACTAAGGTGTGCCTGACCCAAGCCGTGGTATTTTCAATGCATGTGAAAACAGGACAATGAATGAGGAAGACCACAGAAGATTTGATACATTTAAATTGTGGTGTTGGTGAAGAATACTGAATATACCATGGACTACTAGAAGAACAAACAAATCTGTCTTGGGAGGCTTACAGCCGAATGCCCCTTCAATGTGAGAATGGCCAGACTTTGTCTCTTGAACTTTGGTTATGTTGCCAGAATGGACCAGTCCTGGAGAAGGACATCACGTAAGGTAAAACAGAAGAGTAGAGAAGACCCTCAACCAGATGGTGCAGGACCAGGCAGTGTTTCATTCTGTTGCACACAGAACTGCTTTGAGTCAGGACTAACTCAATGGCACCTAACAACAACAGGTATCTTTTAGGAACCTTGGTGGCACAGTGGTTAAATGCTTGGCTGTGAATCAAAAAGTTGGTGGTTTGAACCCACCAGCTGCTCTACAGAAGAAATATTTGTTTCTGTAAAGATTCTGTTGTTGTTATGTTTGCCATCGAGTTGGATCCAACTCATAGTGACCCCTCCTTGGGTTTCCAAGGTGGTATCACTATGGAAATAGATTGCCCGATCTTCCTTCCGAGGAGTGGCTGGTGGGTTTGAACCTCCAGCCTTCTGGTTAGCAGTCAAGTGCCTTAGGCACTAAGCCACCAGAGCTCCTATAAAGATTGCAGCCTTGGAAACCCTATGGGGGCAGATCTACTCTGTCCTACAGTGTTGCTGTGACAACAAATTGACTCAATGGCAGTAAGTACTGGTGTCCTGTGTTTTTCTTCTGGAAACCCCAATTCTGGGAGGAGAAATGAATGGTAATGGTATCAGCCTAAGTTAAGTAAAAGAGCAGCTGCCAGAGAATTCCGTAGGTGTGATAGATCTGATGGGTTGGCAGGGGGTTGAGTGAGTTCAGCTAAGCTGAGGAAAATGAAAAGCCTGAGATATATAATAAGGAAAAATAAATAGTGAAATAAACTTAAAAATTAAATAATTTCATTTGTAAAGCTTAAAAAAAAAAAAGGAAAGAAAAAGAACCCTAGGAAGAAATGAACACTCCCTCTTCCTAAAAGAACCCTAGGAAGAAATGAACACTCCCTCTTCCTTTCCAGTTCTTTACTGTTTGATTCTCTCTGTTCCTCCTTGCCCCTTTTCACTTTAACATAAAATGACATTAACATCAACATAAAAAAATCAATTTTTTTATTATAGGTTATAGTCATGCCATCTTTTTAATGGTCCTTGTCTTTAACTTTGAAGTGAATGAGTTACCTTTGTTTATTTTTCTCATTCTCCATGCCATTGCTCCTTCCTTAATTAAATGGATTTCCACTGATGTGTACCTCAGTTTGATTGTCCCCCCCCCCGTGGACTAGCTATTTCTCAATAGAAAAATGATCGCCAAATTTTTTGACCGGTTTTCTAAATTTCTGAGCCTTTCAGATTTTCTTTAGCCTCAACATACACCATTCGCCACGTAGTTAATCTTTAAGGAAGTAGAAAGCGTGAGTCTTTAAACAAATATAGGGACAGAATTGAATTTGGGTTTTCACCCTGGAATGTAGCTGCTTGCAGTACTAGAGAGGCAGAATCAACATTAGGTGCTATGGGGTTTGTTCCTGTTTGTCAAACAAGATCATTTAACACCTCTGGGTTGTGTAACTGCGCTTTCCCATGAAGTGAGAGGACTGCTAAGCTTGAGAAATGGAGGAAGTCTCCTCCAGATTGTAAACACTTCAAAGCACAAAGCCTTTATGGTAAAAGTAGCAAGAGAATGAACGGAAAAAAGACAGAACTTGCTGATACTAACACCCACGTGGCATGAGAAATTGCTGAGGTAGGTATCTAATGACAAGAGGATGACTGCCACAAGATTGACAATTCTAGAGCAGCTACAAATTCCGGCTTTTTAGTTAATTATTCTGAAGATGGATGGGTCGTGAGAGGGACTCATGGCATACATTGTGCTTAATGTGGTTGTTCTGGTTATCTAGTGCCACTCTGACAGGAATATATACCACATATGGGATGGTCTTAACAAACAGGAGTTTATTCTTACAATTTGGAGGCTTTAAGTCCAAGTTCAAAGTGGCAGGCTCTAGGGACTGGGTGAAAGCCCCTCAACCTTAGGGTCCAGCTCTGCCTCCTGCTCCTGGCCCACTGGAACTAGAGGCTTTTCTCCACTCACACAGCTGCTGGCTGCTGAGGCTCAGAAGCCCCAAGGTTGACAAGTAAAAAGGCATAGTCCCAATGTTACCCCACCACACGGCAGGCCATTAACTTAAGTCCATTTAAAGTCCCAAGGTCAGCAGAGCATAGCAGGCTGCTGAGCAACAACACAGCTACATGCAGAGTCCAAGCATGTCATAGGCTAGAGACCATTCCCGAAGGCTTCTGCTTAAATACAGAAAGCAGACCACATATCCAAAGGCAGCTACTCAGCTGCTCCCAGTAGATTCCACCATGGAGCTGGTTACCAGTCTCATCATGGGGAATACTACATCCAGCTGCCCAGCCACTCAACCAGGCCTAGCCAAGTTGACACACAAACTTAACCACCACAGTGGTGTTTTTAGTGGTCCTTGTGTTGTAGCCTTTGATGCCCCAAATGCAAGATACAGAATTTGTCAAACGACAGCCATTGGTCAAGGCTAGTTTTAAAGAGGCTTTGTAAGTTTGTAAGCTTTCCAATCAAATTCAAAGGGTGAAAGATCCTTCTGTTAAAAAACAAAACAAACTCTTTCCTACTTGACTTAAAATTTCATTACTGGGTACAAAACATTCATTCAGAACAGCTTTCTTCTATATGCTTGGTACTTGGGATACCAAGAATAAAACGATGGCCTGTTATCAAGGAGCTTATTAAATAAACAGATGGTTAAAATGCAGTGTGATGAGTGATGTGGTGATAGTTTACACTGAGTTAGGAGCATGCAGCATGCGGGATTCTGAGTTCAGCAAAGAAAATGATGAAGACTATAAGTGGAAGTGGGATTCCTGGGTAGTACAAATGGTTGATGGTGCTTAACTGAAAGGTCAGAGGTTCAAGTCCACCCAGAGGCACCTTGGAAGACAAGACTAGTGATCTGTTTTTTAAAAATCAGCCATTAAAAACCCTATGGAGCTCAGTTGCACTCTGATACAGCGTGGCCATGAGTCTGAATCAACACAATGGCAACTGGTTTTTATAGATGTAGGTAAAGCTGTGAGCTTAAATGCTACAAGAGCTGCTGTTGGTGCCCTACTCGGGTTTGCATTATGAGGCTGTTGCACCTAACCTGCACTGCTGTATTGGTTGCTAAGGCTCACAGCTCTGCTGAAGGAAGTTGGCCCACCAGGAGATGCCTGGAAATGATACACCTTTCCTCAGGGTTGACCAATAGCCAATAACTGATTGATAAGAGAGCAGAAAAGCCTGGCCTTCTTACCTCAAGGCGGATAATTCTGTGGAGCTATTTATGCTCCAGAGATGCTGTAGGATCAGGCTAAGAATAAACTTCAACTTAAATCACATCTTGTCTTAACTTCTGTGCTGCTCTGCTTTCTCACTTCCTTATAGATATCGCCTGATAACATCCTTCAGTAAATCACTTGCACAAGAATTCCTGTCTCCAACTCTGCTTCTAGGAAATTGCACCTGATAACAGAGGAACAGGCAGCTGATATAGTTCTGTGTTGGGGGCTCCTATTTTCTCTGAGGAGCACATGATGTGAGGAGAGGTAGCAGACAAGTTGGTTGAGGAGATTTGTGAATGAGTAATGTGGGGAATGTGAGCAGTGTTGACTGTCAACTTAAGTGAGATGACCATGAAATTTTTGTGACACCAATCTGTATTGCAATGTCTTAGAAGCCTAGGTACAAAAGCAGAGGGGCAGATGACTCAGTGTCGGAATTCTGACAGGTAGATGCCTTAGGAAGACAAGAGACCAGGCATGATAGGAAAGAACTTGAAAGTAGGAAGGAACTAATAGTTTGAGAGAAAATAGAGTTGCTGATGGACCAAAGATATTGATAACATTGAAGAACATGTGTAATAAGCATAATGCAGGCAAAGCATGGCAAAATTAGAAGGCTAGGAGAGTAGGTTTAGATTTTGGAATATAAGAATCTAAGATTTGAGAGTTAGAGCCTTTATGCCTAACCACAGGTCTAGGATATCCCTATGGTCACAGGTTTCTGAATCAAATGAAGAGGAAGTCAAAGTATTGTAGTGTTACGGAGTTAGATGGCCATCCTCACAGATGTTGTCAGCACTGAGCAGTGGTGGTGACCAGAGAAATTCACACTGAACATGCATTTTTATCTGCTGCAACCCTCAAAAACTCCTATATCTGTACCAATCCCTGTCTCTGAGCCTTGGTGCAGTGGAAGCTGCTAATGAAGGCAGTGGACAAACTATTGGAGGTAAAGATTATCAGAGGTACAGGATTTCCTAGTGAGACCCTTTTTCTTGGTGGTGTATAACCCAAAGCATTTATTAACAGTTTAAATCTCTCCAGTCCTTCAGTTTGCATGGTGTCATGGATTCTCTTGAACTAATTGGCCTTCCAGTCAAATCTTCCAGTCAGGGGAACTGCACCCTTTTTTTTTTTAGCTCTCTCCTGTTTTGTTTTGTTTTCATCACATTTCCATTGTGTATCTTTATCTCCTAATCATCTTGCTGATCCAGGCTTTGAAGAATAAGGACACCACCATTATATGAGAAACAACTTGATGTACTGGAAAGGACACAGGCTTTTTCTTCTGCCTCTTCCCCATTCCTTTCTTCATTCAGTTAATTCTTACTCATTCTTTGGGTTCCCCGTTAGTGTCTCTTTCTTCCCTCTCCAGACTACTTCAACTCACACCTCCATTATTTGCTCTCAAAGCATCCTAATTCCCTTCATGATTCTTATCACAGTTGTAATTAAATAAATTCAGTAATAGTTACTTAAAGAGTATTTCACCTAATGGAAGGTAACCTCTATGAGGACAAGGATTGTCTCTCTATTCCTGGCTCCTGGTATGGTGCCTTACATGAAAAATGTGCTCAATAAATATTTGTATAACAAATAAATGAATATGTATGGAACTGGGAGTTAGGAAAGCTCCAATTCTAGTCCTAGATCTGTTCCGACTTAGTTGTTCAATTTCTAGGAAATTGTATCTGATAACAGAGGAACAGGCAGTTGATACAGTTCTGGTGTTGGGGGCTCCTATATTCTCTGAGGAGTGCATGTTGTGAGGAGAGGTAGCAGACAAGTTGGTTGAGGAGATTTGTGATTAAACAGGTCAATCCAACTCTCTGAGCAAAATGAGTATTTTCTCATTTTAACATTGTATGATTTCTGGATCAGTGCAATGGATCCTACAGACATTAAAAGAATAACAAAGGAATACTATGTATAGTAACTCCAACAACAACCACAACAAAAACTCACTGCCATCGAGTCCATTTGACTCATAGCAACCCCTCCATGGCTTTCCGAGGTGGTATCTCTACAGAAGTAGATTGCCCAATCTTCCTTCCAAGGAGTGGCTGGTGTATGGAACTGAGAGTTAGGAAAGCTCCAATTCTAGTCCTAGATCTGTGTGTTGATTAAGTTTGTATGTCAATTTGGCTAGGCCTGGTTGAGTGGCTGGGCAACTGGATGTAGTATTCCCCATGATGAGACTGGTAATCAACTCCATGCCAGAATCTACTGTGAACAACTGAGCAGTTGCCTTTGGGTATGTGGTCTGCTTCCCATATATAAGAAACAGCTTTGGGAATGGTCTCTAGCTTATGGCATGCTTGAACCCTGCATGTAGCCATGTCATTGTTCAGGAGCCTGCCATGCTGTGCCGACCTTGGGACTTACTGGACTTGAATTAATGGCCTGCCATGTGGTTCGGTAACATTGGGACTGTGCCATTTTATTTTTTGACCGTGGGCTTTTAGCCTCAGCAGCCAGTAGCTGCCTGAGTGAAGAGATGCCTCTAGCTTCAGTGGGCCAGGAGCAAGAGGCAGAGCAGCAGAGCTGAAGCCCAAAGTTGAGGGGCTTTCACACAGCTCCTAGAGCCTGGCACTTGGAACTTGGATTTCTAGCCTCCTGAACTGTAAGAGAATAAACTCCTGTTTGTTAAGGCCATCCCATTTGTGGTATATTCTTGTCAGAGAGGCACTAGGTAACCAGAACAATCTGTTTCTATTTAGCTGTGTGATCTTGAACAAATCAATCCAGCTCTCTGAACAAAATGAATATTTTCTCATTTTAGCATTGTATGATTTCTGGATCAGCACAATGGATCCCTTGGTCATTAAAAGGATAAGAATAGCAACTCTGTGCGCACAAATTTGACAACTTGAAAGCCACAATCTGAGCTCACAATAGGAGAAATAGATCATTTGAGCAGGCCTATATCTGTTCTGGAAGAAGTGTAGCCAGACTGCTCCTTGGGAGTGAGAATGTCTACACTTTGTCCCACCTATTTTGGTCATGTTGAGAGAAGGCTATTATGCTTGGTAAAGTAGAGAGGGAAAAAAAGGAAAATCCTCAACAAGATGAATTGGCATTGTTGTTGTTATGTGCTGTCGAGTCGGCCCCGACTCATAGCGACCCCTCCTTGGGTTTCCAAGGCAGTATCACTACGGAAGTAGGATTGCCCAACCTTCCTTCCGAGGAGTGGCTGGTGGGTTTGAACTGCCAGCCTTCTGGTTAGCAGTCAAGTGC
>NW_006921822.1:3327845-3331169 GCF_000298275.1 Orycteropus afer afer
CTTCCGAGGAGTGGCTGGTGGGTTTGAACTGCCAGCCTTCTGGTTAGCAGTCAAGTGCTTTAGCCACTATGCTACCAGAGCTCCTGAATTGGCATAGTGGCTGCAAGTATAACAAGGATTGTGAGGATTGTACACAACTGGGCAGTGTTTCATTCTGTTGTGTATAGAGTCATTATGAGTCACAGCTGACTTGATGATACTTAACAACAACAACAAAATATCTGTTAAAACAGGTGCCTGGTGACACAGTGGTTAAAATGCTTTGCTGCTAACCAAATACAGGTCAGCGGTTTAAACCTACCAGCTGCTCTACAAGAGAAGGATATGGAAGTCTGCTTCCGTAAAGATTTACAGCCTTAGAAACTCCACGGGGCATTTCAACCCTGTCCCACAAGGTAGTTAAGAATTAGAATTGACTCAACAGCAAAGGATATACCTCCTTTGACCTGGACTGCAGTACAGATAGATATTTTTCAAGGAAGATGATAAATAGGTGGATGGATGACAGGGAGGGAGAAGTAGAGGGAGTGATCTTCCTCTTTTAGGTAATGTGTAAGGAGGTCTGGTTGATGTTTTCTTTCTTTGTGAATCACAAACATGGAGCTTAGAAAGTTGCATGATTGAATTAATGCTACCTTAATTCTACCCCATGAATCATCAAATATTTTATAGTTTAACAGAATAATAATTGGGCTTCGGTTTGTCTCCCAAAAAAAGTGGGAAGGACAGAGAGACTTGGTACTGGGATATTGCCAGCAGGTGAGAGGAATATTTGATTGCCATTTACTGAGAGTACCTAACAAAATTGAACTTTGCCCTTTCACTACGGGAAACTTTTTTCCTGAATGCTCGGTAATGCTGGATCTTTTCCTTTGTGTTCTGGTTATATGCAAACACAAATCACACTCTTGTTGATTTCACTGTACCTCATGAAACCGAAGAAGGGAAATTTGAGTCTCAGAGATGGCAGTTTCACCAGGCTTGCCTCTTGCATTTATGTGATGGAAATTGAGAACACATGTGTTTTCCAACCTGATTTAAGAAGGTAGAAACATCACCAGCAGTAATCAGCATAGGAACATACTAGGAACAGACAAATTCCTTCTTCAAAATCTTATACTTTAGAACTGGAAGCAATCTAAGGGATCACCTAATTCTCCTTCAATCCTCCTCCTTTGTAAAAATGAAGAGTGTGAATAAAGCTCAGAAGTGCCAGTTCACACCTGATTTCAGTGTATACTAATTGTGAGAAGCCATGTGGCATCTGGCAGCATAGTGCCTAAGGCACTTGACTGCTAACCAGAAGGTTGGCGATTCAAAATCACCAGCCACTCTGTGGAAGGAAGACTGGGCAATCTACTTCCGTAAAGATTTACTGCCTTGGAAACCCAAAGAGGGTCACTATAAGTCAGAAGTGACTTGATGGCAGTGAGGTGTTTTTATTGTTTGTTTGTTTTTTGTTTATGTGGCGTTATAGAAATAACACAAAAATTGTGAAAGTTGCATGGAGGGAAGGACACAGGGAAAGGGTAACTATGAGAAGTGGGAAGGGTGCTATTGCGTTGTGGTATATTGTAGTCAATGTCATGAGACAAAGTGTACGTGAACTCTGTACGGAAAGTGAATTTGCTCTGTAAACTTTCACCCAAATCACAATAAAAAAAAAAAAAAAATTGTGGAGGTTTGTGTGCAAATCACAGCTCTGCCACTTACTAGTTGTTGTGGCCTTGAGCACAATGTTATCTCTTTGAGCTTTACTTCCCCCATCTGTCTTACTTCATGAGCTGGTTGTGAGAATTATATGACATACTATACAAAGCTGTGATACAGAGCAAAACACATAAACAAACACCAAACCCATTGCCGTCAAGTCAATTCCAACTCATGGTGACTCCATGTGTTATTGGAGAATAGAACTACTCCACAGGGTTCTCTTGGCTATGATCATTATGGAAGCAAATTGCCAAGTATTTCTCCCATGGTGCTGCTGGTTGGATTTGAACTGCCAAATGTTAGGTTAGTGGTTGAACTCATACCATTTATACTCCCCAGGGATGCTGGCACAGAGCAGATGCTCAATAAACAGCAGTTATGAGTAGCTCCTTTTTGTTGTTAGTGATGCTATGGAATAAAAACCATCTCAACAAATAGTCAATATAACTACAAGATTCAGAATTGTCAACAACTGATGAACTTGATTTGAGCAATGTTGAATGGACTAAAATTACAAGATAATTCAGTATAAAACAATCAAATGAACAAACCAGTTGTTGTCTTAATCTGGGTTCTCTAGAGAAGCAAAACCAGTGAAGGTGGCTATATATAGAGAGAGAGGGAGAGGGAGAGAGATTTATCTCAGGGAAATGGCTTACACAGTTATGGAGGCTGACAAATCCCAAGTCTTAGGGTCAAATGTCAAGCTGGAGGCTTCTTCTGGCTCACACAGCTGCAGAGGCCAACAAACCCAAGATTGACAGGCAATACAGTAGGCTGCCAAGATGGGCAAGTAAAATGGCAGATTGTTGGCTTACAGGCCACAAAGGCAACAATCCCAAGATCAGCAGGCAATACAACAGGTCATCGGTTCAGCTCCAAGAACCAGAGATGATGAGCTAGATGCAGGATTCAAATCCAGCAGAAAGCCAGAGAATGCTCCCAGGACATCCATAGCTATATCAGAAGCAAGCCACACCCCTCAGGGAACTCCCTTGCAACTGAGTGGCTGCTCATAGACCATCTAATATCATAGAGGTGATTATATCATAAACCACTTAGAATCATGGTCCAGCCAAGTTGACACAAAACCTTAACTATCAAAGTTGCCATCGAGTCACCTCAGACTCATGGTGGCCCCATGTTTGTCAGAGTAGAACTGAGATACGTAAGGTTTTCACTGGCTGATTTTTCAGAAGTAGTTCACTTTCCTTTCAAGGTACCTTTAGGTGGAATCGACCTCATGGCCTTTTGATTACCAGCTGAGTGGGTTAATAAGTTTCCAGGACTTCTGTAAGAAACTACCATAAACTGGGTAACTTAAAATGACAGAAATTTGTTTTCTTAGTTATGGAGGCAAAAAGTCTAAAATAAGGTGCCAGCAAGGTCATGTTCCCTCAAAGACACAGAGGAGAATCTCTCCCTTCTTCTTCCAGCTTCTTATGGCTTCTAGTGTTTCTTTTTTTCTTTTTTTTATTGATTGTGATTTGGTTGAAGATTTACAGAGCAAATTCACTTTCTATACAGCAGTTCACATATACTTTGTCTCATGTCATTGACCACAGTTTACCACAATGCAACAGCTCCCCTCCCACTTCCTCCCCATAGTTA
>NW_006921822.1:3344502-3350139 GCF_000298275.1 Orycteropus afer afer
CATGTTGTCAGAAGGGACCATTCCCTGGAGAAGGATGTCATGCTTGGTAGGGTGGAGGGTCGACGAAAGAGGGGGAGGCCTTCAACGAAATGGATTGACACGGTGGCTGCGATGATGGGCTCAAGTATAGCAGGGATTGTGGGGCTGGCGCGAGATCGGGCAGTGTTTTGTTCTGCTGTGCATGGAGTCGCTATGAGTCGGAAACGACTCGACGGCACTTAACAACAACAACCACAGCTTCCGTTGGTGTTGATTGTGAAACCAAGTAATATGAAATCTTTGACAACTTCAATCTCCTCTCCATTTATCATGGTGGTGCTTATTGATCCAGTTTATAGGCACTGTAAGACCAAAACAAAAAATAACAACTCATAGCTGTCAAGTTGATTCTGATTTATAGTTACTCTATAGGCGAGAGTAGAACTCCCCCATAGGGTTTCTAGGGCTGTAATCTTTATGGGAGCAGACTGCCACATCTTGCTCCTATGGACTGTCTTGTCGGTTTGAACTGCTGACCTTTTGGTTGGTAGCCGAGCACTTAACCAATGTACCCCACTAGGGTTCTTACAAGTACTACTGGTAGATGTCGTTGAGTTGTTTCTGATTCATAGCAATCCTTCACACAACAGAACAAAACACTGCTTTTCTCCAATCCTAATGCTGCATTCTTCTTCATATTATCGAGCTTCTTGGATTATTTGCTCAGCATCAGATTGAATAAGTATGATGAAAGGATACAACCCTGACATGCACCTTTCCTGATTTTACACCACACAGTATTTCCTTGCTTTGTTGGAATGATTGCCTCTTGGTCTTTGTACATATTCCTCATGAGCACAATTAAATGTTCTGGTATGCTCCATTCTTCACAATGTTATCCAAAATTTGTTATGATCCACATAGTTGAATGCCTTTGCATGGTTAATAAAACACAGGTAAATATCGTTCTGGTATTCTCTGGTTTCAGCCAAGATCCATTTGACATCAGCAATATATTTCTTGTTCCACATCCTCTTCTGAATATGGCTTGACTTTCTGGCAGTTCCCTGTTGATGCTGCTACAGTTTTTATATTATATTAAGCTAAATTTTACTATGTGTAATATTTATGATATTGTCTGCATTCCATTGGATTGTGTTTCTTTGGAATGGGCACAGATATGGGTCTCTTCCAGTCAGTTGGCTAGGTAGCTATCTTCCAAATTTCTTGGCATAGACAAGTGAGAGCTTCCGGTGTTGAATCTATATGTAGAAAAATCTCAGTTGGTATTCTGTCAATTCCTGGAGCCTTGTGTTTCCCCAATGCCTTCAGTGCTTCTTGGACTTCTTCCTTCAATACCTTCAGCTCTTGGTCATATGCTCCCTTCTGCAATTGTTAAATGTCTACCAATTCTTTTTCATACTGTTTATTCCTTCTGTCTTCTTTTGTTGCTTCCTGAGGAGCTCTGGTGGTGTAGTGCCTAAGGCATTTGACTGCAAAGCAGAAGGCTGGTGGTTCAAACCCACCAGCCATCCTCAGAAGGAAGATGGGGCAATCTACTTCCGTAGTGATACTGCCTCGGATCCAACTCAGTGGAGGTGAGTTTAGTTTTTTTGTTTGTGCTGTTTAATATTTTGCCCATAGAAACGTAATCAATATTGCAACTCGAGGTTTAAATTTTCTCTTCTGTTCTTTCAGCTTGAGAAATGCCAAATGTGTTCTTCCCTTTTGGTTCAGGTCTCTGTACATTTCATTATAATATTTTACTTTGTCTTCTGGAGACACCTTTTGAAATCTTCTGTTTATCTTTTTTACTTCATTTCTTCCATTTGCTTTAGGAAGTCTATGCTAAAGAAGTACTATACCAAAACCCAAACCAAACCCACTGCTATTGAGTAGATTCTGACTCAGAGCAACTGTCATTGGGTTTCCAAGGCGATAAATCTTTATGGAAGTAGATTGCCCCATCTTCCTTCTGCTGATTGGCTGATGGGTCTGAACTGCCCACCTTCTGGTTAGCAATCAAATGCCTTATGTACTAAAACACCAGAGCACGTAAGTTTGAGACTGAAAAACAGAATGCTTTGGTATTTCAGTCTCAGTTTCTATCACGAATAGGATATCATTTTCCCATATGGTAAGGGTAAGGAAGAAGTGAATGAAAACTCTTAGTAGTGGGATGTTATCACTCAAAAGTAAAAGACTAGATCATTTTGGCCTCTATAAGGGTAAAACTTTTAGAATGATTCCTAGAGTAGAGAATGACAGATAAACTCACTCAAATCACAATAAAATGTTATTATTTACTTTCTTTAAAAAAGAAAATTAGAATAGGTGAGCCAACCTACAGTTCTTACCACAGATTGTAGGGCAGTGACATCACTAGAGTTGTGTCACCCAATGCAGTAACTCATGGTGTCGCTGCCCCCCCCCCCATAGGTGGAACTGCCTGGATCTGCTCCATCCCCTGCACAGGGCCAAGAGGTGCTGCTCCTCCTGAGACCTCCCCCTGTGGCTGTCCACAGCTCCTCTCCTTTCCCATTTGCCAAGGTGGAGTGGGTAGAGTTTGGGAGGTGACGAGTTACTGCACTGTGTGACACGTGACAACAGCTCTAGGAATGCCCCTCCCTTTGCAGTGGTGAGCAGGCCACTGCCACTATGAACCCTGGGATCATTTTGGTGTCACTACCTCTAACAGGAGTGGGAGGCAAGGCTAGGCCCCAAGCCCCCTAGAGCCAGGAAAGGGAGGGACCAGGAGCAGCCTTGAGGATCTCAGGAGTGGCAGGATATTCAGGTTAAAAGGGGTGGGAGGCAAGGCTAGGCTCCAAGCCCCCTAGGGCCAGGAAAGGGAGGGACCAGGAGCTGCTGGAGACCACAGACTGGCAGGTTTCAGGTAGAAATTAGGTAAGAGGAGGGTGCAGAGGTTTCCAACAGCTAAGGGAGACAAGCTTGTCTGTTAGTTTGTCATCATGTGAGGATTGTACATTATTGTGAGGTTTGAGGCTGTGCCACTGGTGTTTCAGACTCCAGCAGAGTTGCAAATGGTGCACAGGTTTCAACACAGTTTACAGACTAAGACAGACTGGGAAGAAGGAGGAGGCCATCCACTTCTCAAAAATTTTCCAGGAAAAATCTTACGAATAGCAGAGAAACAGTCTGATACATTACTGGGCAACTTTATGAATAGTTTGGAAACATTGTCCAACACAGTGCAGGAAGACTAGTCTCTTGAGTTGGAAGGCACTCAAAACAGGACTGGGAAAGAACTGCCTCATCAGAGTAGAACCAACCTTAATGTCATGGATAAAGTAAGTCTTTCAGGACCTCCAAGTGCTGACGTGGCACAACTCAAATTGAGGAGAAACAGCTGCAAACATCCATTAATAATCAGAACTTGGAAAGTACAAAGTATGAATCTAGAAACATTGGAAGTTGTCAAAAAGGAAATGGAACGCATAAAGATCGATATCCTAGGCATTAGTGAGCTGAAATGGACTGGTTTTGGCCATTTTGCATCAGGTAACCATATGATCTACTATGTTGGGAATGACAAATTGAAGAGGAATGGCATGGCATTCATCATCACAAAGGATGTTTCAAGATCTGTCCTGAAATACAACACTGTCAGTGATAGGATAATATCCATATTCTTACAAGGAAGACAGGTAATATGACTAATATTCAAATTTATGCACCAATCACCAAAGCAAAAGATGAGGAAATTGAAGATTTTTATCAATTTCTGCAGTCTGAAATTGACTGAACATGTAATCCAGGTGTGTTGCTTATCACTGGTTATTAGAATGCAAAAGTTGGAAACAAAGAAGAATCACTGATAGTTGGAAAATTTGACCTTGGTGATAGAAATAATGCTGGAGATCATGTGATAGGACTTTGCAAGACCAACAACTTATTCATTGCAAATACCTTTTTTCAATAACAAAAATAGTGACTATACACATGGACTTTGCTAGTGGAGTACACAGGAATCAGATTGACTACATCTGTGGCAAGAGGAGGTGGAAAAGCTCAATATCTTCAGCAAAAACCAGGCCAGGAGATGATTGAGGAACAGACCATCAACTACTCATATACAAGTTCAACTTGAAGTTGAAGACAATTAAAGCAAGTCCACAAGAGCCAAAATATGATCTAGAATGTATCCCTCCTGAATTTAGAGACCATCTAAAGAATAGATTTGATGCATTGAACACCAATGATTGAAAACCAGAATAATTGTGGGATGCCATCAAGAGCATCATCCGTGAAGAAAGCAAGAGGTCATTAAAAAGATGAGAAAGAAAGAAAAAACCAAAATGGACGTCAGAAGAGACTCTGAAACTTGCCTTCGAGCTAAAGCAAATGGAAGAAATGACAAGGGAAAAGAGCTGAACAGAAGATTTCACAGAGCAGCTGGAGCACACAAAGCCAATTACTATAATGAAATGTGCAAAGACCTGGAGTCTGAAAACCAAAAGGGAAGAACACGCTCAGCATTTCTCAAGCTGAAAGAACTGAGGAAAAAATGTAAGCCTCGAGTTGCAATATTGAAAGATTTTATGGGCAAAATGTTGAATGATGCAGGAAACATCAAAAGAAGATGGAAGGAATACACAGAGTCACTGTACCAAAAAGAACTGGTCAATCTTCATCCATTTCAGGAGGTGGCATATGTTCAAGAACCAATGGTACTGAAGGAGGAAGTCAAAGCTGTGCTGAGAGAATTGGTGAGGAACATGGCTCCAGGAACTGACAGAATACCCACTGAGATGTTTCAACATATGGATGCCCCACTGAAGGCACTCACTCAGCTATGCCAAGAGATTTGGAAGACAGCTACCTGGCCAACTGACTGGAAGAGATCCATATTTGTACCCATTCCAAAGAAAGGCTATCTCACAGAATGCGGAAATTATTGAACAATATCATTAATATCACATGAAAGTAAGATCTTACTGAAGATAATTCAAAAATGGTTGAGCAGTATCTTGAGAGAGAACTTCCAGAGGTGCAGGTTGGATTCAGAAGAGGACATGGAACAAGGGATATCATTGCTGATGTCAGATGGATCTTGGCTCAAGGCAGGGAATACCAGAAAGATGTTTACTTGTGTTTTATTGACTATGCAAAAGCATTTGATTGTGTGGATCATATGTAAATTGTGGATAACATTGAGAAGAATGGGAATTCCAGAACACTTGATTGTACTCATGAAGAACCTGTACATAGACCAGGAGGCTGTCATTCAAACAGAAAAGGAACACTGCATGGTTTAAAATCAAGAAGGGAGTGTCCCAGGGTTGTATCCTTTCACCATACTTATTCAATCTGTATGCTGAGCAAATAATCCAAGAAGCTGGACTGTATGAAGAAGAACGTGGCATCAGGATTGGAGGAAGAATCATTAACAACCTGCAATATGCTGACGACACAACTTTGCTCGCTGAAAGTGAGGATGACTTGAAGTACTTACTGATGAAGATTGAAGAATACAGTCTGCAATGTGGATTACATCTCAATATAAAGAAAACAAAAATCCTCACAATTGGACCTTTAAGCAGCATTACGATAAATGGAGAAAAGATTGAAATTGTCAGAGACTTCACATTGCTTGGTTCTACAATTGTCGCCAATGAAAGCAGCAGTCAGGACATCAGA
>NW_006921822.1:3350284-3354482 GCF_000298275.1 Orycteropus afer afer
GGACAATGAATAAGGAACACTGAAGAAGAGTTGATGCTTTTGAGTTGTGGTGCTGGCGAAGAATGCTGAAAGTACCGTGGACTGCTAAAAGAACTAACAGGTCTGTCCTGGAGGAAGTGCAGCCAGAATGCTCCTTAGGGGCGAGAATGGCCAGACTTCGTCTCACATACTTTGGTCATGTTGTCACAAGGGACCATTCCCTGGAGAAGGATGTCATGCTTGGTAAGGTGGAGAGTCGATGAAAGAGGAGAAGGCCCTCAAGGAGGTGGATTGACACAATGGGCTCAAGTGTAGCAAGAATCGTGGAGTTGGCTCAGGACCGGGCAGTGTTTCGTTCTCATGTGCATAGGGTCGCTATGAGTTGGAGACAACTCGGTGGCACTTAACAACAACAACACCTCTGACAACAGAGGAAAGATTGGGCAATCTACTTCCATAGTGATATCCCCTCAGAAAACCAAGGAGGGGTCTCTATGAGTCGACTCTGACTCCACCGCAGTGAGGTTTTTTGGGTTTGTTTTTTTTTTTTGAGTTTACTTCTGACCATGTGTGTGGGAGTGCAGAGTGCAGACTGCACACCCCACCCCACCCCATCACCCCAAATGACACCACTGCTGTAAGGAATCTTGAGGAATAAATAGAGGATTCAAGTAAGAAGTATTTTTCAGGGAAAAAAAAATGTGATTTATCAGGGATAAAAGATTTGGAGATGGGAGAAATGAAAACAAAAAGCCAAACTCACTGCCCTCCAGTCAGTTCCAACTCATAGTGACCCCTCCTTGGTTTTCTGAGGCAGTAACTCTATGGAAATTGATTGACCAATCTTCCTTCTGAAGAGTAGTAGCTGGTGGGTTTCAATGGCCAGCCTTCTGGTTAGCAGTCAAGTGCCTCAGGCACTACCAGAGCTCCTTCCACAATTACAGCCTTGGAAATCCTATGGGGCAGTTCTGCTTTGTTCAATTGGGTTGCTATGAGTCAGAATCAAATCAATGGCAATGGGATGCGTACACATTTCACTAGTAAATCTGGACCCCAAACCCATGGTTTCCCTACAGCTCTACTTGAATGAACCAAAGTGCCCTGTTGGCACAGTGGTTAAGCACTTGGCTGCTAACAGAAAAGCTGGCAGTCTGAGCCCACTTACCTACTCTGAGAGAGAAAAAATCTGGAGATCTCTATGGAAGTAGGTTGCCCAGTGTTCCTTCCAAGGAGTGCCTGGCAGGTTTGAACTGCCAGCCTTCTGGTTAGCAGTCAAATGCCTTAAGCACTATACCACCAGAGAATTCTGAAATCCTTGACAGGAGACATAAGTTGCTAGGCATGCACAGTGCTCCTTGGGCTCCAAACTGCCACAGCCTGTGAGCCACACCCCAGAGATTCAGGTACAGCATCCTCCAGTACCCTGGAGGTTGAAGACCACACCAGAACAACTGGCCCCAGTATGATACTTGACCATGTTCCCTTCAGCTGTTCATCATCCTGACTTCCCTCCTAGCTGTCATTCCACCTGTTTTCTGCATCAGACCTGAGACTTAGCAGGGAGATAATTTATAACTAAACAGATAGCTACATAATTAGATAAATGTTGTTGTTAGATGCCATCCAGTCGATTTTGACTCATTGGGACACAATATGGTGGAATAGAACTGCCCCATAAGGATTTCTTGGCTGTGATCTTCATGGAAGCAGATTGCCAAGTCTTCCTTCTACAAGGCTGTTGGGTGAGTTCAAACCACCAACCTTTCAGTTAGCAACTGAGTTCCTAACTATTTGTGTCACCAGGGTTCCTTGTGGCCCCAGCAGTCTTGTTAGTAGCACAAGACTACAAACTGACAATTTGGCAGTTCAAACCCACTCAGAGATGCCTTGGAAGTAAAGCCTGCAGATCTGCTTCTGAAAGGCCACAGCCTTGAAACCCCTATGGAGCAGTTCTAGTCTATATACATGAGGTCACCATAAGTCAGAATTGTCTCAATGGCAGCATCACAGCCCCATTACTTATGAGCTAGTAAGGAGCATAAATTACTTAGACTCTTTTTGTTCAGTTCTCTCATCTGTAAAAATGAGAATCAAGGTACCATCTATTTGTGAGGATGGTACAGGGCCGGGCAGTGTTTTGTTTTGTTGAATATAGGATTGCCATGGGTTGGAGCTGACCCAATGGCACCTAACAACAACAACATTTCATAAGGTATAGAGACTGAATGAAGGAGCTCTGGTGGCATATTGGATAAAACATTTGGCTGTTAATCAGAAGGTCAGCAGTTCAAACCAACCAGCCACTCTACTTCCTTAAAGATTTAACAGCCTCGGAATGAGAGAAGTCATCTAAAGCACTAAGCATTGAACAAATGTTAACCAGCTCTCTATGAATGGCCCTTTCAGCTAACATCTCGACTTCTAATAAACCATGGTTTAGGATTTCTCACTGCTCTGCTGGTTCAGGTGGTCACCCATAAAAACTATTTTTGTACATTTTTAATGTTTTTATGTAATTATAATGCATATAGAGGAAAGTACACTTAAGTATGCAGCTTAATTTTCACACACTAAACACACACATATAAAATTACAGCTAAATCAAGAATCAGTGTCCTACTTATGCCCTCTTCCAGTTACTAGCCTCCCTCATGGGTAACCAGTATCTTGCCTGCTTTTGTGTTTTATAAAAATGGAAACATATAATATGCATAAATGAAATCATACAGACTTTTCTGGGTCTGGTTTCTTTCTTTCAATATTACATTTGTAAGAGTCATCTGTATTGTTTCATGTAGTTGTAGTTCATTCATTTTCGTTGTTGTATAATATTCTTTTGTATGTTGTTGTTGTTATTGTTATATGCCATTGAGTCGGACCCGACTCATAGCGACCCCTCCTTGGGTTTCCCAGGCAGTATCACTACGGAAGTAGATTGCACCATCTTCCTTCCGGGGAGTGTATGGATATACCAAAATATATTAACACATTTGAATAGTTTCAATTTGGGAACTATTTTGAATAGTACTGCTAGAAACATTCTAAAAACCAAAAAAAAAACGAACTCACTGCCATGGAGTTGGATCCGACTCATAGCAACCCCTCCTCGCGTTTCTGAGGCAGTTATCACTATGGAAGTAGATCGCCCAACCTTTGTTCCAAGGAGTGGCTGGTGGGTTTGAACGGCCAGCCCTCTGATTAGCAGTCAAACGCCTTAGGCACTACACCACCTGAGCTTCCAGAAACATTTTAATACATGTCTTTTGGTAGACTTATATATCTTTCTGTTGTGGGTATACTGAAGAATGAAAATTTTGGGGTCATGTGATAATCATATATTCAGCTTTAGAAATACTGCCATGTAGTTTTCCATGGTGGTTATACCAATTTATACTCCCACTAGCATAGTATGAAGGAGACCCTGGGTGGTGCAAATGGTAAGTGTGTGGCTACTAACTGGAAGGTTGGAGGTTTGAACCCACCCAGAAGTACCCTAGAAGAAAGGCCTAGCAACCTGCTTCTGAAAGGTCATAGCTGTGAAAACTTCACTCAGTTTTACTCTGAAACACACAGGGTCACCATGAGTCAGAAGTGAGTTGATAACAACTAGGGAGCCTAAGGCACTTGACTGCTAACCAGAAGGTTGGTGGTTCAAACCCACCAGTCACTTCAAGGAAGGTTGGGCAATTTACTTTCGTAGTGATACCGCCTTGGAAATCCAAAGAGGGGTCGCTATGAGTCGAAGACGACTCAATGGCACATAACAAGAACAGTGTCAGCAGTGTATAAAAGTCTTAGTTGCCCTTAATAATTCTTGGTATTTTCCATTTTTTTTAATCTTAGCCATTCTTTCAGGTATATTGTGCTTTTAATTTGCTCTTCTATGGTAATAAGTTGGACAATTTTTCATGTTTATTGCTCATTTGGATATTTTCTTTGGTGAAGTGTTTGATCAAGCCAAAGCCCATTTTTAAATTGGGTTGTCTGTCTTTTTCTTATTGATTTGTGGAAGTGATTATGGGTACAAATCCTTTCTCAGAGATTGCAAATATCTTCTCCCACTCTGAGGCTTGCCTTTTCACCCACTTAATATCTTAGGTGCTTTGGTAGCATAGTGCCTAAGGCACTTGACTGCTAACCAGAAGGCTGGCGGTTCAAACCCACCAGCCACTCCTCGAAAGGAAGATGGGGCAATCTACTTCCGTAGTGATACTGCCTC
>NW_006921822.1:3354582-3384502 GCF_000298275.1 Orycteropus afer afer
GTTCAAACCCACCAGCCACTCCTCGAAAGGAAGATGGGGCAATCTACTTCCATAGTGATACTGCCTCAGAAACCCAAGGAGGGGTCGCTATGAGTCGGGTCTGACCTGACGGCACATAACAACAACAACGATATCTTTGGCAAAATAAAAAATTGCCTTAGTTGATTATTGCTGCTATAATAAAAATACCACAAGTGGATGGTTTTAACAAGTATATTCTCTCCAGTACAATATTGAATAAAACTGGTGATAATGGGCATCCTTGTCTTGTTACATTTTCAGTGGGCATACTTTCAGTCTTTCTCTGTTGAGAGTAATGTTGGCTTTTGGTTTGGTATGAAAAACCAAACCAAACTGATATGCCACATACCATGGTTTGGTATATATGTCCTTAATTACATTGAGGAATTTCCCTTCTATTCCTATTTTGCTGAGAGTTTTTATCAGGAAAAGGTGTTGGATTTTATTAAATGCCTTTTCTTGCTTCAATTGTCATGATCATGCAATTCTTTTCTTTTGTTTTATTTATGTGATGAATTACCTAATAATGAACTATCCCTGCATCTCTGGTGTGAATCTTACCTGATTGTGAGGTATTACTTTTTGATATGTTGGAATTTTGTTGAGAATTTTTGCATCTATATTCATGAAGGATATTGGTCCTATAATTTTTATTTTTTCCTTTGGTGTCTTTGCCTGGCTTTGGTATCAGGGTTATGCTGGCTTCATAGAATGAATTAGGGAGTATTCCTTTCTTTCTTATGTTCTGGAATAGTTTGAGTAGACCTGCTGCCTCCTTTTGATAAACATAAAAGTAGGACTTCACACTTTTGCTTAATATTTGTGTTATAAAAATAACCGGTTATTTCTGAACATAAAACTTAGACAATTCCCTGGAGAAGGATATCACGCTTTTAAGTGGAGAGTCAACAAAAAAGGGAAAGGCCCTCAACAAGATGGATTGACACAGTGGCTGAAACAATGGGCTCAGGTATAGCAGGGATTGTGAGTCTGGCACAAGACCGGGCAGTGTTTCATTCTGTTGTATATAGGATCACTATGAGTTGGGGATGACTCAGTGGAACCTAACAACAACAACAACCTTTACTTAATATTTGTATTATGAAGATAATAGGCTCTTTCCCATATATAAAATTAGTATCAATTAAACTTTAAAAAAATGACACATACACTATTCCCCCACCCCCAAAGCCTGATACATTTTCTCTAGAAGGATACTCTTCTCCACCAGTCTCCCCTAGTTGAAAACCAATGAAACAGCATCCATACAACACCACTACAAGATGGAGGCCCAGATAAGCTGATTATAAAATCTCCTAATATATAATCTGGGTGTCCCTGGATGGGTGGGTGGAGAGAAATGAACAGACTTTCAAATAGTAGTGGGATTTAATCATTGAAAGACGCAGAGCTGGTCAATTCTGGCCTAAGTTGTAAGTGAAAGCTGTGAAATACACACTTGTGGGTTTCTAAATTAATATTTAAACAGTTCTATAATGTACAATTAAAAGGAGCACTGGTGACCCAGTGGTTAACACTAGGCTGCTAACTGACAAGTTGGCATTTTGTACCCAATCAGCTGCTCCACATGAGAAAGATGTGGCATCTACTTCTTTAAAGATTTCAGCCTTGGAAACCCTATGGGGCAGTTCTACTCTGTTCTGTAGGGTCACCTGAATCAGAATTGACTCTATGACAATAGGTTTGGTTTCAATGAGCATACTGTACAATTACTTCATCCTTTGGACGTTGGACTTGCATTTAAATGAGCCTAGTGCCCTCTTGTGGACATGAAACAATGTACAAAGACATAGCTTTGACTTCTTTCTATTCTAAGGATTACTTCCTCACTATGCTATTGTTGTTGTTGTTATGTGCCCTCGAGTCGGACCGACTCATAACGACCCCTCCTTGGGTTTCTGAGGCAGTATCACTATGAAAGTAGATTGCCTCATCTTCCTTCCGAGGAGTAGCTAGTGGGTTTGAATCGCCAGCCTTCTGGTTAGCAGTAAAGTGCCTTAGGCACTACGCTACCAGATGTCCCATTAAAGGAGCCCTAGTGGCGCTGTGGTTAAAGCACGTAGAGTCTAACTGAAAGGTCAGGGTTTGAACCTACCAGCCACTCCATGGGACAAAGATGTGGCATTCAGCTTCTGTAAAGATTTACAGCCTTGGAAACCCTACAGGGAGGTTCTACTCTTTCCTACAGGGTCGCTGAAAGGTTCTACTCTTTCCTACAGGGTCGCTGTAAGTAGGAATTGACTCAATGACAATGGGTTTGGTTTGGGTTTGTCCTATCAATCAAAGGCAGACACAATTGATAGGAAGCTCTCAAGTCTTCGAGTTAAGCAGAGTGCTGTCACTTACAGCCCTGTGAACTTCAAATTTCTTATCTGATAAATAACAATAGTATCCACCTTACTAAGGTTCTTAGGAGCTCTGATGGCGTAGTGCCTAAAGCACTTGACTGCTAACCAGAAGGCTGACGGTTCAAACCCACCAGCCACTCCTCGGAAGGAAGGTTGGGCAATCTACTTTTGTAGTGATACTGCCTCGGAAACCCAAGGAGGGGTCGCTATGAGTCGCATCTGACTCGATGGCAAATAACAACAAGGTTCTTAAGAAGATTAAAAGAGGTAATGTATGTGAAAGACTAAGCCTGGCATATAATAAATAGATTTTCAGTAATGTCTGTAATTATTATCAATAATGCTAACAGTGAACCAGCGGACAGGGAAGGATATATGGATTACAGTATTCCAAAACAACCTGGCTACAGAGAGCAATGCCCTCTCCTCCCCCAAGCCCATCCTACCCCATTTCTGAACCCCTGGGACAACCATACAAAACTCTTTAACTTCTTTTTTTTGAGACTTAGTTCTATATTTTTAATAGTACACATATATGGCTTTTTCAGTGTAGGAATTATCTATTGGTTTTCTACTGTGAAAGATCAAAATTTAGCACTCTTATAGTACTCTCTCGGCACTTTTTCCCTCTCCTTTTCTCAAAATATAGTTATATCTTAATTTGGAATGAAATACTACAATTATGTAAATTTTATTCACAGCTAAATGAAGTGTTAATACTATGATTATTTGTTTTGTTCCATTTTTGAAAAGAGTTTCATTTTTTGTTCTTATTTTCTATGTACTTTTAACAAAATCACCCAAACTCTTTGTAAGGCTCTTCACATTTAAAAAAAAAGAAAAGAAAATTTTGCGTCCATTTTATTTTCTTTGTGACATCTCTGCTGGAACCTCTTATTCTCCTGCTCTGCTCTGACTTGGTGGTTTCCTAGGCCAGCTGCACAGTTGACATTCTGGGATCGTGGTGGTGTTGTTGTTAAGTGCTATTGAGCCAGCTCCAACTCATAGAGACCCCATGTGCAACAGAACAAAGCACTGCCCTGCCTGTACCACCGTCATATGTTTGCTATGCTTGAGCCCGTCATTGCAGCCACTCTGTCAATGCATCTGGTTGACTTGTTGAGGATCTTCCTCTTTTTTGCTGACCCTTGACTTTGCCAAATGTAATATGATTCTCCATGGAATGGTCCCTTCTGGGAACATGACCAAAGCAGGTGAAATGAAGTCTAGCCATTCTTGCTTCCAAGGAGCTTTCCAGCTGCACTTCTCCCAGGACAGATTTATTTATTCTTCTGGCAGTCCATGGTATTTTCAGTATTCTTCACCAAAACCACGATTAAAACACATCAACTCTTCTTCAGTCTTCCTTATTCCTGCTTATTCCTGCTTTCATATGCATATGAGGTTATTGAAAATACCTTGGCTTATGTTAGGCACACCTTAATCTTCAAAGTGACATGTTTGCTTCTTAACACTTTAAAGAGATCTTTTGCAGCACATTTGCCCAGTGCAATACATGATTTCTTGACTCCTGCTTCCATGGGTGTTGATTGTCGATCCAAGCAAAATGAAATCCCTGACAACTTCAATCTTTTCTCCATTTATCATGAGTTGCTTATTTGTCTAGTTGTGAGGATTTTTGTTTTCTTTATGTTTAGTTGTAATCCATATTGAAGACTGTAATCTTTGATCTTTATTAATAAGTGCTTCGAGTCATCTTCATTTTCAGCAAGCAAGGTTGTGTCATCTGCGTATTGCAGGTTGTTAATAAGTCTTCCACCAATCCTGATGCCACATTCTTCTTCATATAGCCCAGCTACTTGGATTATTTGCTCAGCATACAGATTGGATAAGTATGGTACAACCCTTATGCACAGCTTTGCTGATTTTAAACCACGCAGTATCCCCTTATTCTGTTCAATGACAGCCTCTTGGTCTATGTACAGATTCCTCAAGAGTGTAATTAAGTGTTCCAAAATTCCCATTCTTTACAATGTTATCCATACTTTGTTATGATCCACACAGTTGAATTCCTTTGTATAGTCAGTAAAAAGTTAAACATCTCTCTGATATTCTTTGTTTTTAACCAAGAGCCATCTGACATCAGCAATGGTTCCCTTGTTCCACATCTTCTTCTGAATCCAGCTTGAATTTCTGAAAGTTCCCTGTCAATTTACTGTTGCAACCACTTTTTAATTATTTTCAGCTAAATTTTACTTGTGTGTGATGTTAATGATAATTGTTCAATAGTTTCCACATTCTGTTGGATCACTTTTCTTTGGAATTGGCACAAGTATTGATATCTTCCAGTCAGTTGGTCGGGTAGCTGTCTTCCAAATTTCTTGACATAAACATGTAAGCACCTCCAGTGCTGCCTCCATTGTTGAAACGTCAGTTTCTGGAGCCTTGTTTTTCACCAATTCCTTCAGTGCAGCTTAGACTTCTTCCTTCAATACCATAGGTTCTTGATCTTGTCCTACCTCCTGAAATAGTTGAGCATCAACCAATTATTTTTGATACAGTGACTCTCTTTATTCCTTCCATCTTCTTTTAATACTTCCTGCATTGTTCAATATTTTGCCCATAGAATCCCTCAGTATTGCAACTTGAGGCTTGAAATTTTTTTTTCAGTTCTTTCACCTTGAGAAATGCCAAGTGTGTTCTTGTTTTTTTGGTTTTCTAACTCCTGGTCTTTGCACATTTCATTATACTTTACTTTGTGTTCTATTCAGCTCTTACATGTCAACATTTCTTGCATTCACTTTAGCTATTCCATTCAAAAGCAAGTTTCAGAGTCTCTTCTTATATTCATTGTAGTCTTTTCTTCCTTTCCTGTCTTTTTAATGACTGTTTACTTTCTTTATATATGATGTTCTTTATATCATCCCACAATTCTTCTTGTCTTTGGTCATTGATGTTGAATGTGTCAAATCTGTTCTTCAAATGGTCTCTAAATTCAAGTGAGATATAATCAAGTTTACATTTTGGCTTTCATGGGCTCGTTTTAATTTTCTTCTGCTTCAAATTGAACTTGCATGTGAGCAATTGATGGTCTGTTTCACAGTGAGTTTTTACTGTTTTGACTGATGATATCGAGCTTCTCCATTTCCTCTTTCCACCAATGTAGTCAGTCTGATTCATGTGTTTTCTATCTGGTGAGGTCCACATGTGTTGCCACCACTTATGTTGTTGAATAAGGTATTTTCATTGAATAAGTTTTTAGAAAAATTCTATCAAATTTTGAGGAGTGGCTACCAAAAAATCCACATAATTCAAATATTAACCAAATCCTTTCTTTGCCTTTTGATCCCCAACCACTGTGCAAAAGGTATGGCCCCCAAAGAAGCAAAATTCTATCATGCAATCTTCAACATCATTTCTATCATCAAGGCCATATTTTCTAATTGCCAATAATTCTTCTTTGTTTCTAACTTTCACATTCCAATCACCAGTAATTATCAATACATCTTGGTTGCATATTTGGTCAATTGCAGACTGCAGAAGTTGGTAAAAATCTTCAATTTCTTCAACTTTGGTTTTAGTGGTTAGTGTATAAGTTGGAATAATAGTAGTATTAACGGGTCTTTCTTGTAGGTGTATGGATATTATCCTATCACTGAGAGTGTTCTACTTCAGGATAGATCTTGAAACATTCTTTTTGACAATTAATGTGACATCATTCCTCTTCAATTTGTCATTCCTGGCATAGCAGTCCATAAGATTATCTGATTCAAAAGGGCCAATACCAGTCCCTTTCCACTCACTAATGCCTAGGATATTGATCTTTATGTGTTCCATTTCACCTGCAATTAGAGGTCTCTAAAAGGCCAAGGTTTAATGGAGCTAGAATTATGCTTTTTGCTGTTGTTAGGTGCCCTCAGGTAGGCTCTGGCATAAAGTAATCCTATGTACAACAGAACAAAGCGCTGATTTACCTGCATTATCCTCACAATCATTGCTGTGTTTGAGCCCATTTTTGTAACTATTGTGTCAATCCATCTTTTTGAGTGTCTTCCTCTTTTTTACTGACCCTCTACCTTTCCAAGCATAATGTCCCTCTCCAGAGACTGGTCTCTTCTGATAACATGTCCAAAGTATGTGAGACGGTCTCACCATCCTTGATTCGAAAGGATGGTTCTGGTTACTTCTTCCAAGATAGATTTGTTCATTCCTCTGGCAGTCAATATTCTTCGCCAACACCATAATTGAAATGAATTCATTCTTCATTGGCTTTCCTTTTTTCATTATCCAACTTTGACATGTACATGAGGTGATTGAAAATGCCATGGTTTGGGTCAGGTGTACCTCAGTCCTCAAAGTGACATCTTTGCTTCTTAACACTTTAAGACAGTCTTTTGAGACAGATTTGCACAATGCAATATGTCATTTGATCTCTTGAATGCTACTTCCATCCTTATATCCCTATAATCAGGGTTTTCTTAATTTCTGTGTCTGCTGAAGCTACAGAACCACCACTCAACACCCCCATCCCATCTCTTTTCTTCCAGAATCTGAGAGGATTTGAGGTCTGGGGATTTGGTAGTGTTCACCCAAAAAAATAAATTTCTAATAAAACACCCATGTGCCACCATTCCATTCAGTGTTTTAGTTACAAACAATGGTAGGCGATGAAGATCTGGAAGTTGGAAGACAGTGATCCTTGGTTAGAGCACGTGACATCAGGCCAGGTAGGCTAGAAAGATGCAAGGAGAAGGTGGGAGACAGACTATGAAGTAGATGGAAAACACTGTTGCAGAAACACAGGTAAGGGACTTGTCCTAAGAACCTGGGGAAACTGATTCTGAGTATCTCTACAAACAGAGGCCAGGAACCTGGTTGAAATACAGGTCAGATGACCATTAAATTGGGGGGAAAAAAAAAATTGCCATTGAGTTGACTCCAACTGTAGGATAAAGTAGAACTATTCCAAAGGGTTTCTGAAGTTGTAAATATTTACAGAAACAGATCACCACATTTTCTCCCATGGAGTGGCTGGTAGATTTGAACCAATGACCTTTTGGTTAGCAGCTGAGTGCTTTACCACTGTACCTCCAGGGCTCCTTAGGTGACCATTAGGAGAGGAATTTCAACCTGAAGCCAAAGAAAGGGGACTTGAGACCTAAATATAAGACCACCTTTCTCCAAGGATTTTGGGGACTACCAGAGACTCTACACATACAGGTAGAAGTAGAATGAAAGTGCTAACAAGAGAGGGTCAAAGAACAAGTTAAAAGATTGGCTTGTAGATTAGAAGAAAATTAATACATAAATACCAGAAGAAGCTGTTTAATGGTTTAATGTGTGCCTTGCAGCTCAGCAATTTGAGACCATGTGATTATAATCCCCCTCAACTGCATTCAGTTCATTTCCTGAGATTCATTCCCATAAAAAAAAAAAAATGATCAGTTTGAACTTATACAGACTCTTTGGGTATCTAGATCCGACTAGGAAGGGAATTTCTACAGGAGAGAAAGGAGGATAAACTATGAACCAAGTCTTGATTTTCAGAGAAAGCATCCTCTTCCTTCTTTCCTTTTCTTCCTGCTAAGTGGTTAGAGGGGAGCTCTGGTAGCATAGTGGCTAAGATACTTGCCTGCTAACCAGACGGCTGGCGGTTCAAACCCACCAGCCACTCCTCGGAAGGAAGGTTGGGCAATCCTACTGCCGTAGTGATACTGCCTCGGAAACCCAAGGAGGGGTCGCTATGAGTCGGGGCCGACTCGACGGCACATAACAACAACAACAAGTGGTTAGAGCAGAAAATAATCAAGGAAAGCCATAGCAGGAAGCTGGTAGACCTGGAATGTAGGCCCTTTTCTCAAAATTCTTTTACTTTCCCAGGATTCTACCTTCAAGTGCCTTCTTTGGGGGCCATACTTTTTGCACAGTGGTTGGGGGTCAAGGGACAAAGAAAGGATTTGCTTAATCATTGAATTATGTGGATTTTTTGGTAGCCACTCCTCAAACTACCACCAAAATGTGTACATATGGGGAAGGGAAAGAAAGAAAGCTTCACCTGGCCTTAAGTGACTTGAGGGAGGGTAAGGAGAGCACTGTAATGAATGTGGAATGACACTTCTCTTACAACTTGATGAGACATTCCCATGGAAGGACTGACAGCAGAAAACTTGGTAAACCTCACAGACCTAAGGTGGAAAATGGTTAATGTTTTTCTAAAATACAAGGAAGAAAGAAAGTGAATTGGATCATAATGGATTTATTTGGTAATGTCATGAAAGTACCAAAGAGATGGAGTGCACCCACATCTGTGTGAACAAGTCCTATAAAACGCTTTGATGTTTTACAGCATGCCTCCCACCTCAGGTCCAGGAGGGGTGCTAAGTTCTCTTAGAGATGCTGGGCTCCCGGCTTCCTTCTGGAGAGTGGAGCTGGGTGTTGACTTGTGTCAAAGACTCATCCTAAATTTCTCTTGACGTTAAAGGACTCTCCATGGAACTGTTCTACTGTTGGACTTTACATGATTCCTTAACAGAAGGTTGTGCTTATATGATTTGAACTTTGAAAGGTAGAGAACGCCAGCTAAACACAAGAGAAAGCTGTTTGGGCCAACTGTGGAAGAAGCAGCAGCTAGTTGCTAATTCTAATTCCATTGTTGAGGGGGAAAAAATCATAGTTCCATCTTGTTGATGACATTTATAGGTCATGTGCTTCAGAAGACATCCTTGGGTGGTGAAAATGATTATCTTGCTCAGCTGCTAATCAGATGGTTGGAAGTTCAAGTCCATTTAGCAGCAACCCAGAAGAAAGGCCTGGCAACCTACTTCTGAAAAGTCAGCCATTGAAAACCCTCTGACACACATGAGGTTGCCGTGAGTTGGAATGGACTAGATAGCAGCTGGTTTCTGGTGCTCCAAGGAAAAAGGAGAGCTGGGCTATTTCTAAAGTCTTTGAGAAAAAATGACCTCATTGTCATTAGCAAACACCACAGAGATTTTTTCTCTGTCTTACTTGGTAGATGTTATGCAACAAGTAGATCACAGGAATACAAAGTCTCAGTGTACACTCCCAGTGTCAGTTCCTGGGGAAAGTCCAGTTTAGACAGGATATTGAACTATATCTTTGGCTATGAGCACTGAGAAAATGCTGAGAATAAAGGGTATGTTTGGAGAACTTGGGACTTTGGTTTTTCTTATGTGGGCCAGACATTGATCTTTAAAAAATGATACACTACTGTGTAGTCATTAACTGATCATTTAAAATACCCTGCTCCTACAGTTCTTGGAGTAAGCATAGAAACCTTGAGTTTATTGAGGGCCAATGACCCACATTAAAAATCAAAGGTTAAAGGGAAGAAAGAAGCAATTTAATTGACTTTTTAAAAAAAAAATTATCAAAAAAACTCATTCACTGGCTGAATTTTTAAGGGAATAATATGAAGCATAGAACAAGTTGCAAGCATTTTGGAAAATTGTTTGGAATTTGTCAGAAAGTTAAACATAAGAGTTACTTTGTGACTCAAGAATTCCACTCTTAGGTCTCTCCTAAAGAGAAATAAAAACATGGGTCCATACAAATGTTCACACAAATATTCATAGCTTAGTTATGACATTATTCATAATGACCCAAAAGTGGAAAAAACCCAAATGTTGATTAACTAGTGAATGAATGAACAAAAGTGGAATATCTACACAATGAAATGGATAAAAAAAAATAAAATAAAATAACGAAGTACTGACACATGCTACAACATGGAGAAACGAAAACATTATGCTGAGTCAATGAAGCTAGTCACAAAAGGCCCATGTGACATGATTCTATTTATATGAAATATTCATAGAAACAGAAAGTAAATAGTGGTTTTCAGGCACTGGAGAAGAAGGGAGAAGTGTAACTCCTAATGAATATGGGAATTCTTTCTGGGGCAATGAAAACATTCTGAAATTAGTTAGTGGTGATGGTTGGACAACTCTGTAAATATACTAAAAACTACTAAAAGGGAGACTTTTATGGTACCTGAATTGAATTTTATGGTATGTGAATTACATCAATAAAAAAATACACATAAAACTTTATTTAAGGACTATATTAAACATTTAAAATTTAATCCAATTACACTTGAAAGTGAAGGACAAGGAAGAAGAAAAATACAAGGGGAAAAATGGAAGCAAAAACAGGAGAAAATGAGAGCTGAAGAAAAGAAAGGGAGGAAGATTTCATGCTTTTTGACATAAGAGAAAATTTCTCTCATAGTTCTCTGAGGTTCACTTGGGCTGTGGTCTTCATTAAGTTGTTACCTGTCATCATTGCCTTTTGAACTTCTACTTAGCAAATTAACCATTATTTCTAGCTCTTCTAATTGCCCTTTGTCCTTAAACTCTTCACTTGCTTTGTTTTTATTCCAATAATGAATGGAGTATATAAAGTGGTTTTCAGTATTAGTCAGGGACCAGAGACATATATGGATATTATTTCTGAAAATCATATAAACTCAAGCTGAAAGTTGTATAGATATAGATTCCCCATTGCCAACCTGAATGCATAATTTATAGTAATTTTGAGAAGCGCAATGGGTGGTTTTTCTTCTGACCAAGACAGACTTATCATCATTCTCACCCAACTGGCACAATTTTATCAGGTAAATAATTAATTAGAGGTCTTGGTTCATGAACTGGTCTTGACCTATTCTCAAACTCCAGATATCCAGATAGAAAGCCAACTCTGTGGACATAGAGCCTGATATGGATTATGATTGGTGGTAAACCACTCCTAAAAAAATAATAGTAATAAATACTTCATAATGAAACAAAGAAAACAGGTTGGAATAGAGTCAAGTTAATGGAAAATTACAGAAATGAGATGCTCTGAGTCTAGCAGTTGTCAAGAGGAGGCATGGGTTCTGGTTCCTCTTAGAAGTTACCATGGTGTCACCTCTCTTTCACCTTCTGTGAAAGTCAATCACCAAAGCTGCTATATTTGCCTCTTACTATTCTTATTCCTCAAATAAAAGGAGCCCTAGTGGTGCAGTGGTTAAATGCTTAGTTGCTCATCAAAAGGTTGATTATTTGGACTTTGCTCCATGGGAGGAAGATGTGACAGTCTGCTTTTGTAAAATCACAGCCTTGGAAACTCTGTGGGGCAGTTCTACTCTGCCCTATAGGGTCACTATGAGTAGCATTGACTAGACGGCAGTGCATTTTTTTTATTTTAGTTATTCGTCAGATTTATACCCTTTTCTCTATCTTTCACCAGCTTAGTCCCTCTTCATCTCCAGCCTGGTCAGTTGCAATGGCTTTGCAACAAGTTTCCTAGCCTCTAATCTTGTCCCCCTAAAATTTATCCTTCACATTACTATCAAAGTACTATTTCTAAAGTCCTATTCATATAACACCCTTGCCCATTGGTTCCTTGTGCTGAGACCAGCTGAAGGCATAGGCAGAGATTCTTATGGCATGAAAAACTGAAATTCATTTGAAGGCTATCAGACTTTAACTTACATCAGAGCCTCCACTCAAGAGCCTGGTGGAATGTCTTCACCGAATGGCCTGAATCAGCTGACGTTCTCTGATAGCAGCATTGTGGCCACTCTATGTGCAAAAATGGAGAGTAATTTTTAAAAAAGAAAGAAAGAAAACCAAAATGGCCAGTTAATTGGTGTTATGCAATAAGTAGATCACAGAAATACAAAGTCCCAGTGTCAGGCCAGTTTGGACAGGATGCTGTTATAGCATCTTTGGTTATGAGCAGCTGTTCCAGTGAAGCCCACAGCTCTGCCTTCTATGGTGGGTTCTATTTGCTCTATCTGTTCCAGCAGCATCATTGGCAATGTCCTCAGTAAGTGCACTTTAGCTGCGTCTCTGTTCCTGATTTTCTAACTTTCTGGTCCTGGGTCCTTTCATGAATTGTATTTGCTGCCTCCAATTTCAGCCCTAAGTCCCAGGAAGACAGGGAAAATCTGTGAAGAAAGTTGGACAGGGAGGCTTAAAAAACTCCTCATGAGCTAACTATTGTGGAGAGTTTTGTTTTCAGCCATATTTTCATCTTACTCAGAATTTGTGTTATCACTTGAGGAAATCCCTATCTTTTGAGACCTCTGTTCATTTCATTATCATGTAAAACAATGAAGCAGTTTCTGTTGAGTTGATTCTGACTTATGGTGACCCCATATGTGTCAGTTGTTGTTGTTGTTATGTGCCATCAAGTCGGACCCGACTCATAGTGACCCCTCCTTGGGTTGCTGAGGCAGTATCACTATGGAAGTAGATTGCCCAACCTTCCTTCCGAGGATTGGCTGGTGGGTTTAAACAGTCAGCCTTCTGGTTAGCAGTCAAGTGCCTTAGGCACTATGCTACCAGACCTACTCATGTGTGTCAGAGTGGAACTGAATTCCATAGCATTTTCAATGGAAAGTGTCTTTAAATAGGTTCCCTTGTGCTACATGACAGACTAGGTGACTTTCTCACCTCCAATCTTATTATAATGGAATCAAGTGCTTTTTAAGTTCCTAGGGACTATTCCAAGGATATAACCAATTTCTGTTGAGTTGATTTCAACTTATGGAGACCTCATGTGTTGCAGAGTAGAATTGTGCTCCATGGGGTTTTCAATGGCTGAATTTTCAGAAGTCGGCCACCAGGCCTTTCTTCTGAGGTACCTCTCGAACCTCCAACACTTCTTTCAGCATATTAACTGTTTACACCACCTAGGAACATCCCATTGATAGCAAAAAGGTTTCTTCTGATGTGACCACTGCCTGTTTTATTTTGTTGTAAAAGGAGTCTGAGCTTTGACAAGTGGAAAATGTCTGCCATGGGATAGGTGGGGAAATATCTGTGTATTTGTCCATCCTGAACCACACCCTCATTGTCCAGGAACTGACAAGTCATCCCAGTTTACTTGCAGTGGGTACTGAATGGGTGTAGGCAAATTATCCAGGACATTAAAGCCAGAGTGGCTGTAGAAGCATACTCCCTTCCCTCCCCCATACCAAGCAGCAAAGCTGCATCCCAAGTACAGATGTTCTGGATCCTGCAGGCCACATGGACTGTTCTTGACTCTGCTAATATAACCCTGACTATGTGGCTTTTTAGGAGCTTTGGTAACATGGTGCCTAAGGCACTTGACTGCTAACCAGAAGGCTGGTGGTTCAAACCCACCAGCCACTCCTCGGAAGGCAGATTGGGCAATCTACTTCTATAGTGATACTGCCTTGGAAACCCAAGGAGGGGTCTCTATGAGTCGGGTTTGACTCGACAGCAGTGGGTTTTTAGTTTATGTGGCTTTCTGGAGTCTTTACGTGGTGTAAATGGTTAATGTGCTCAGCTGCTGACTGAAAGGTTTGAGTTTTGCCCAGATGTACCTAAGAAGAAAGATCTGGCAATCTCCTCCTGAAAAATCAGTTGGAGTACAGTTCTGCTCTGACATGGTGGCGGGGAGGTCCTCCATAAATTAAAATCAACAACAATCAGTTGGTTTATGTGGCTTCTCAGAATTCCTGCTGAGCTAATTTGTAATTTGTATCATATACTAGATAGAGAGATCAGATTTGGTAAGGATTCTTGTCCACGTAAATGGAATTTAAAGACTTTCTCCCAGTTGAGTTGCTGACTTACTAGAGAATCTTTCTGGTGGCATTTTGGAAGTAAAACATCTGTCAATGGCTGTTTGTCATCTTGGAAATTTCTTAAACATCGTGGGAGCTGTTATACTAATTTCTAGATCAATGAATGTCTGTGTACACTAACAAAAAGGAAAAGACCAGATGTTTGCAGATTAGGACCCTGGGCTACAACTAGTGACTGTGTGACCTTGGGTCACTCATTTAACCAAGGCTTCTAAGCCTCATCTCATGTAAAAGTAGGTGGAATGAATGACCTACCAGCTGCCTCACTGGGACATTGTGGCTACAACAGAACATGTAGAAATGGGAAATGATGCCTTTTTCCTTCTTACATAAATGCTATGAATTGGTTGTGATAAGTTTCCTGAATCCTGATTAAAAAAAAAAAAAAAAACAAGAGATAAAATTTCAAAAATGAGAGATTTTTTTAAGTTACAAAGAAATACTACTAAACTAATTCTTAGAAATTACAACTTATTATTTTAGTGTTATATGTGTATCTATATTCCTACTGAACAGAATGGGAGCTAGAGTCTTAAGAATCAGATCAAATATTAAACTTCTGATAAGTAGGGAGGAGTAGGAATCAATGAACTTCTCAGTGGTATTTTGGGGATGTCCATATCTCAAAAATCATTTAGGGGATGGGCCCCCTGAGGGAAGGGACTACATTTTATTCATTTGCATAGTTGCCTCTCTGAGGCATGGGTGGTTCAGTAACAGAATCCTCGCCTTTCCATGAGAACCAGCTGGATTTGATGCCGGGCCAATGCACACCATGCACAACCACCACCCATCTGTCCGTGTAGGCTTGCATGTTGCTATGATGTTGAACAGGTTTCAGAGACCTTCCAGACTAAAATGGACTAGGAAGAAAGGCCTGGCAGTCTACTTCCAAAAAAATCATCCAGTAAAAAATCACAAAAGTCTGATCCTCAAGTGATCATGGGGATGGTGCAGGACGGGGCAGCGTTTTGACCACTGTGCATGTGTTGGGCAGACTGTAAGGCAGCTAACAGTAATAATAGTCTCCTCTACCCCCACAGCAGCATCAGGTGGGCAGCCGGAGCACAATGGATGTTTGTTGTGGTTGAGTGAGAACCTGTTTCTGATGACTTTGAAAGACAGAAGAAAAAAGCAGAGTCAATTCTCATTAAGGTACCAGAAAAAAACAAACTCACTGCCAACAAGTCAATTCCAACTCATAGCGGCCCCCATTGGGCTTCTAAGGCTGTAAATCTATGTGGAAGTAGATTCCCTCATCTTCCTCCCACAGAGCAGCTGGTGGGTTTAAGCCATTAACCTTCTGGTTAGCAGCCAAATGCCTATCCACTACATCACCAGAGTGCCTTCATTAAGGTACTTGCTTTTTTTTTTTTTTTTTTTTGGTCTCCTCCTGTCCTTCTTCTTTCCTTCCTCCCTCCCTCCTTCCCATCTTTCTTCCATCCTTCCTCTCTCTTTCTTTTTCCTTGTGTATTAGATAATCTGAATGATTTTTTTTTTCCCTAAATTTTATTTATTTTGTTGTAGTCATTGAAAATGTACACAGCAAAACCTGCACCAGTTCAACAGAGAACTGTCTGGTTTCAAGGGTAGAAATCCCAGAAGAGGCTTCAGATTGGCCCTGCTTAGGTCACATACTCACATATATGGCCAAAGAAGCACTATAGTTAGTGGTATCCTAGAATTGCAACAGGAGTGCTGAAAGGCTGTTCCTCCAAAAAAAGGGATTCCTTTCCCAGAAGAAAAGAGGGTGATGAATAAACAATCAAGTGTATGGGCAGATATCAAGGAATAGTCCTAGAAACCGTGAACTGCAAGAGAGTGGTTGCTGATTGACCAAGAAACGCTGATTTATTCCTAAACATTCAGAGGAGTGCATCTAACTTTAATAAATTAAACTCTGTGTATTTGGATAAAGAGAAAAAAGAAAAGAAATCGAAAAATTGTTGTTATGTTGTTGTTGTTATGTGCCGTCGAGTCGGCCCCGACTCATAGCGACCCCTCCTTGGGTTTCCGAGGCAGTATCACTACGGAAGTAGGATTACCCAACCTTCCTTCCGAGGAGTGGCTGGTGGGTTTGAACCGCCAGCCGTCTGGTTAGCAGGCAAGTGTCTTAGCCACTATGCTACCAGAGCTCCAATATTAATTCAACCTGGTATTCTATTCATTGACTACATGGCCTAGAGTTAGAATGAGTAGACGACATGATTCTCAGTTGGTCTCATCCTCCCACAGAACAAACATCTCTTCTCACTGAATGAGTGTACTGCTTAAAAATACACTTTTTCATAGAATGTGGTGCCTAAATGCAAGCCAACTCCTTTATCTTGTTGTTGTTATGTGCTGTCGAGTTGGACCCGACTCATAGCAACCCCTCCTTGGGTTTCTGAGGTGGTATCACTACGGAAATAGATTGCCCAACCTTCCTTTCAAGGAGTGGCTGGTGGGTTTGAACTGCCAGCCTTCTGGTTAGCAGTCAAGTGCCTTAGGCGCTATGCTACTAGAACTCCTTTATCTAGTACTTAACAAAAAAAGCAGAGATCAGTTTTGGAAGCTGGGGAGCAACCGACTATGCCGGGTTTGCAAAGTGGCAGTTGCCAAAGTGGTACCTTCTTAGGTGATTTTTCAGGGCAATTTTGACTATATGTGATTTTTTTCCAAATATGTGATTTTAAAATTCAATCCCTTCGTAAGATGAGGTGCCTCTCATGCTTTTTGTATGTGTATCTGAGAGTATTATTTAGATGAGATCTCTTTACTGCATGTCTTTACTGTTTATGTGGATAGCGTGTAGAAATGGGAAGGTGACTAATGAGTAGATTTGTAAGGTATGATAGTGGTAGTGTTGTAGCATAGAAGTTTACTATTTGTTTTGAGCTTCTTACATTTTAACCATTCTTTAAAATTCTGCTTGATACTTTAATGGGTATATTTAATCTTAGATTCACAAGTCTAGGTCTTGTGGGTTATCTAATTCAATCATCCAGCTAATTCATAAATCCCAGAGGATTATCCAGGATGGTATTGAATATCCTAGTAACCTGGGACACCTCCCATTCAAAGCAAGCCTTTCATCTTCAGATAACTCTGACCATTAAAATGATGTTCTCTGTATATTGAGCCTAAATCTGACTTCCTGTAATTTATACCCTTTGATATTATATCTGCTCCCCAGGGCCACACAGAACTCATCTAATCCCTCTTCCTTTTGGCAGCATTTCAAGCCTTTGAAGAGACCAGTCATGTCCCTGCAAATCTCCTTTTCACCTTCTCCTGCTTTACTTTCCCCAACTGTTGCTGATGGTGATGATAACACTAATAATAAAAGCCAATATTTATTGATTTACAGGGTGCATATTATGTGTCAGGTATTAGTCTAATAAATATAAAACTCTAACTCACTGCCGTTGAGTCGATTCCGACTCATAGCAGCCCCTCCTTGGGTTTCTGAGGTGGTATCTCTACGGAAGTAGAGTGCCCAGTCTTCCTTCTGAGGAGTGGCTGGTGGGTTTGAACCCTCAGCCTTCTGTTTAGTACTCAAATGCCTTAGGCACCACACCACCATATATATAGATATATATCACATAATTCTTCTAACAACCCTGTAAGATAATTACTATTATGTCTATTTTACAGACCAGGAAACTGAGGCACAGTGAGTTTAAGTAATGTGCCCATGACTAGTAATTATCAGTAAATAGCTGTTGTTGTTATGTGCTGTTGAGTCGAACTCGACTCATAGCGACCCCTTCTTGGGTTTCTGAGGTGGTATCACTATGGAAGTAGATTGCCCAGTCTTCCTTCTGAGGAGTGGTTGGTGGGTTTGAACCACCAGCCTTCTGGTTAGCAGTCAAGGCACTACACTACCAGAGCTCCTTGTAAATAGCAAAACCTAACTTTAAACCCAGAATGGCTAGACTTCGTCTCTCATATTTTGGTCATGTTGTCTGGAGGGACCAGTCCCTGGAGAAGGATATCATGCTTGGTAAAGCAGAGGGTCAGTAATACAGGGAAGACCCTGATGAGATGGAGTGACACACTGGCTGTGACAGTGGACTCAAGCCTGGCAATGATTGTGAGGAGGGCACAGGGCTGGGCAACGTTTGTTCAGTTGTGCACAGGGTCACTGTGAGTCAGAACCAACTTGATGGTACCTAATAAGAGCAGCAACTTTAAATCAAGGCAATTTTGTTCTTGAACTTTCCCTTTTGACACCATTACTAGATGCCACTTCTCTTAATGTGTTCTAGGTCCCTCCCAGAAAGACGTCCAGAAGCATTCTGCTGTAGTTGCTACCTATATCCGTGGGCTGCATAATGCCACCCATGTTTGCATGAGCTGGGTGCTGTGCCTCCTTCCAAGCACAGAAGCAAAGGGAAGCTCATTAATGTTCTTTTCCAGTGTCGCTATGCCTGTGCCTATTCCATGTGTGGAGTTAACGCAAAACAAATCAATTAGAACAATCACCATTACTTTTTCTGATATTTGAGCACTAAAATTAGGGATCATATATCACAGAAGAGAATTCTCACTGTGTGAGAATCAATAGCTTCCATAAGACAGCCAGGGCCCACTATTTCAGTCTTGAACTGTGATAGTTTTCTGTAGCTTTCTGTGGTTTCACTAATATTTGTTTCTGGAATAAGAGTCTTGTATTTATTAAATCACTAAATAATTTATGATCCATTCTCTAATGTTCTCTTTAAGCATTGATTAAAATTTAGTATCCTTGGGAAAAAACAATTAACCAGTGATTAAATATGGTGGACAGAAATTCATTTACAGGTGATAAACACTGGGATTTTAAGAGATCTCAAGATGTGTGCGTGTATGTATTAGAAGATACATATATTTTATGAATTAGCATTTTGTAAATGTCTTAGGCTGGGTTCTCAAGAGGAGCAAAAATACAAATATACATGTTGTTGTTGGGTGCTGTCAAGTTGGTTCTGACTCATAGTGACCCTATGTACAACAGAACAAAACATTGCCTAGACCCACATCATCCTTGTAATCATTGCTATGTTTGAGCCCATTGTTGCAGCCACTGTGTCAATCTGTCTTGTTGGGGTCTTCCTCTTTTTCACTGCCCCTCTACCTTACCAAGCATGATGAACTCTCCAAGGAATGGTCCCTTCTGATAACATGTGCAAAGAACATGAGATGAAGTCTGCCAACCTCCTTCTAAGGAGCATTCTGTCTATACTTCCCATTCTTCTGATAGTGCATGGTAAATTTAATACTCTCAACAACATCCTAATTCAAAGCCATCAATTCTTCTTCAGTTTTCCTTATCCATTGTCCAGCTTCTGCATGCATATGAAGCAACTGAAAATACCATGGCTTGGGGCAGGTACATGTTCGTCTTCAAAGTGGTATCTTTGCTTTTTAACTCTTTATATAAGTATATATGGACACATGATATCATGTGTTTACAAGGGCTGACAAACCCAAAATTGGCAGGTCAGACAGAAGGCTCTGGAGTTTAAGGAGCTAGCTAATGCCAAAATCTGCAGGTCAGATGGTGGGCTGCTGGCTCATGTCAAGGGAAGGTGAGCTTTGCCAGAATATTCATATACATTGGATGCAGACCACACCCCCAAAGAAACTCTCCTTTCAACTGATTGGCTGCCCACATCAGATCACAAAATGAAGGATGTTTGCATAATATATGCTAAAGTACTAAGAATCATGGCCTAGCAAAATTAACATATAACCTTAACTATCACAATGGTGTTTTTTCAAACATGTTAGCTAATTGTTGAAACTGGCCCAAATTGTTAGGCCCAAATAAAATATCTTGCAAGAAAATTGTGACATTCAAGTCAGTAAGACCCATTTTCTTTATTTGTTAGGGTTTTATCAACCACCTAATAGCTACATTCCAAAATTCCTAAGCTCATGGTTGAATTCCATATGCACCAACACCTTTTTCTTGCAAAATAGATTTCACATGTTAGTCCAGAATACTAACATTGTAGAATTGGTGATAACAAAGTCACTGAGACCTAATGATGTCTAAAATTAGTAAGACATGATATAGACGATTAATAAAAAGTTGCACATGTTGCCACTTTTTAAAACTTTCTGGTTTTAGCAGAGACTTCTAAGTTTCCCATCTATCCACCCATCCATTCATCCAACAAGTACTTAAGGGATTATATGCCCATCGATAAATCCTGGAAATACAAGAAAAGGCACAGTCCTTCACGTTAGCTCTGTAGTCCAACTTAACATTACCAATAACAGGGCAAAATCAAAAGTCTCAAAGAGCACCTTCAAAAGGGCAGTGGGCAGATGGCCAAGGATTGGGTATTTGATAAAAGGTGAGGAAGCACAGAACCAATCAAGGTAGAACAATCTTTCTAGAAACTAGAAGAGTAGAGAGGTAGGACACTAGTTAGCAGGAGGCAAACGGTTGAGGGAAAATTTTTATTTTTATCAGATGAATGGAACTTGTTGTTAAGTGCCTTCATGTTGGCTCCAACTCACAGCAACCCTATGTACAACAGAACAAAACACTCCCTGGTTGTGCATCATCCTCACAATCCTTGCTATACTTGAGCCAATTGTTGCAGCCACTGTGTCAGTCCTCACCTTGGTGAGGGGCTTCCCTTTTTCTCTGACCCTCTACTTTACCAAGCATGATATCCTTCTCGAGGGAATGGTCCCTTCTGACAAAATGACCAGAGTAGGTGAGATGAAGTCTGGCCATTCTTGCTTCTAAGAAGCATTCTGGATGCATTTCTTTCAGGACAGAATTGCTTTTTCTTCTGGCAGCCGATGGTATTTTCAATATTCTTTGACAGCACCATAATTAAAAAACATCAATTCTTCTATGATCTGCCTTATTCATTGTCCAGCTTTCACATGCATAAGAGGTGATTGAAAATATACCATGGCTGGGATTAGGCACACTTTAGTCTTCAAAGTGACATCTTTGCTTCTTAACTTTAAAGAAGTCTTTTATAGCAGATTTGCCCACTATAATATGACGTGTGATTTCTTGACTGCTGCTTGCATAGGTGTTGTTTGAGAAAGAAACTTATCGGAATGTCCTGAAGAGAAAGGGCCAGTAGAGAAGACGAGGCTGAAGGTACAAGAGAAGAGATAATTGGTGAAGAAAGTCCTTGGGACATAGAACCCAGAGCACAGGCAGCAAGAACCCTGTTTTCACTGAGATGGTGAGGCAGGGGGCTAGAGAAAAGGGAAGATGTGGACGCTGGACCTTCTAAGGATTTCATGACAGATAAGGGGAGGAGGATGAGAGTCCAGGCAGGGTTAGAACTTTGGAAGACTGTGATTGGGATGAATAGAGGAGGATGAATTAGCCAAAAGGAGGCTAAAACAGGATTACACATAGAATTTGGAAGCAAAGTGATCCAGCATTGGTTGGAATGTGGAATGAGAAAGAGAGATAGAGGCCTGAATTTTATCAACGCAGGGGATCATATCCTTCCTTAATTAAGGAAACAAGACTTCTTCCTTCCCCATCCCTGAATAGGGCGTGTTAGGTTTCAGCATCAGCTCTTAGGAGGGCTACTTCAATAGACTTGTGGCCAGGATTCTCAGAGAACAAGTTTCCATTAACACCACTGATACAGACAATTGGGTTAGTGGGCAGCCCCTGAGAGATTTGTTTGTTTGCTTAACGGAAGAAAAAATATTTTCCCTCCTTGTGTTGTGTTTTCATACATTTAACTGTTCTGTATCCAGGTGTTATGGTAACCCACACAGGTTTACCTGGAGCAGTTCTGTCTGCTCCAGATTTTATGAATATACTGTTGCCTGTGTCCTATGAATACACACTGATCAAGCGTATCCATTTGAGTCTATTGTCATGAGACTCTGGAGCATAGCTCCTCTTTTTCTGAAACAGCAAGGGTAGATGATATGATTTGTTAGCCCACAATCTAAGAACATTCTTCCATGAACATTTTTTCTGCAATAAAGGAGTAGATTTGCTTTCACTGTCAATTAAAAAAAAGAAGAAAAAAGCAAACACATTTTGTTGTGTTTTTTTTTTTAAGATCACTTTCAGAGTCTTCAGTAGTGGTGGCTAGACACCATTTAGTTCTTCTGATCTCAAAGTCATGGAAGCTGAGGTTCACATGATCCATTAGCCCTTTGGACTAATTGTTTCCATGTATCTTTGATTTTCTTCACTCTTCTTTGCTCTGGACAGGGAAAGACCAATAGTGGCACCTTAGATGGCTGGTCAAGCACATTTCTAATAAACTATGGAAAGCCTGGTCTGTACAAATGAGACCTCACCATTGAGGTGATGTAGGAAGATTAACCTGAGATGATGTTACAAATCATTGCAAACTCTGGAAGCAAATGAAATACAGAGGACCCTCATTATTCACAGGTTCTGTATTTTTCAATTCTCTTGCTCACTAAAATTTATTCATAACCCCAAACCAATACTTGTGACATTTTTACAGTCATTCATGGACATGCTCAAAGCAGCAAAATATTTGAGTCATCTGACACACACATTTTCAGCTGAGACCAAACAAGGTGATTATCTGTGCTGCTGTTTCAGCTCTCATAATGGAAGTAAGTATCATTTCCATGGTCTATTCAGTGCCACATTTTTCACATTTTTGTGCTTTCTGTTGGTGATTTTGCTGTTTAGATGGTCCCCAAATGTATTGCCAAAACGCTGTCTAGTATTTCTTTTTTTTTTTCCTCATTCTTTACATTTACTTTTAATTTATTATTGAGAGACAGTTCACATAACACAAAACTCACCATTTTGATGGGTACAATTCAGTGGTTTTTAATACATTCACTATGTTACACAACAGTCACCATTATCTGATTCCAGAACATTCCATCATTGAAAATACAAACCCCATGCCTATTGCAATTGCACCCCCCCATTCCCATTCCTCTTGGATTAGCTTATCCCAGACATTTCACATAAATGGGATCATAGGCTAGGTATCCATTTGTGTGTGACTTACTTCTTTTAGCATAAAGTTTTCAAGGTTCATCAATGTTGCAGCATATATCAGAACTTTATTCCTGTTTATGGCTGAATAATATTTCATTGTATGGAAATGCCACATTTTGTTTAAGCATTCGTCGATTGATGGACATTTGGATTGTTTCCTCTTTTTGGTTATACTGAATAATGCTGCTAATTAGCATGTTTAGTGTTTCTAAGTGCAAGAAGGTTGTGAGGTGCCTTACAGAGAAAATACATGTGTTAGATAAACTTCAGTCAGATATGAGTTATAGTCTGTGAGTTCAGTGTGAATGAACCAACAATGTATGCTAAATAAGCAGTCTTTAAACAGAAATGCATATGAACAAGGTTATATATTGATCAGCTGATGAAATGTACTTCCCCTAGGAGCAATGTTTCCGTATTCACTAATTCAGTGTTTGTGGTGATGTTATAGAGTGTAAATACCACAAATAACAAGAATCAAGTATACTAGAATCCAAGTTCTGCATTCTGAAAAGGACTTCCCATGCCCACCAGCCTTCTAGTTCTTCCATATGAGTGATGCAAATGGTTAAGTTAAAGAATGCTCACATTTCTTATGCCTATTTCAGAGGCTCCAAGTAAGAGCTTCAAAGAACTTTTGTGAGATGCTGGTTTGAGGGTGGTTGTTTTTCTTTTCTTTTCTTGCTGCATAGCTATAGTTACCTCTCAGATTTTGTTTTGTTTTGTTTTTGACTGAACATAGGTGTAGGATTATCATGGAGAGAAATTACTGACATGAGTAAATAAGATGATCACCTGTATTGTAGCAGTAGATATACAAGATAATCACAATCAACACTGTATATTGTTGTTCTTAGGTGATGTCAAATCTGCTCCAACTCAGCAACCCTATGTAAACAGAACAAAACACCTCCTGGTCCTGCAGCATCCTCACAATATTTGCTGTGTTTGAGCCCATTGTCTCAGCCCCTGTGTCAATCCATCTCCCTAAGGGTCTTCCCTTTTTCGCTGACCCTCCTCTACTTTACCAAACATGATATCCACCTTCAGGGACCTGACCCTTCTGACAACATGACCAAAGTACATGAGATGAAGTCTCTCCATCTTTGCCTCTAAGGGGCATTCTGTCTGTACTTCCTCCAAGACAGATTTCTTCATTCTTCTGGAAGTCCATGGTATTTTCAGAATTCTTCACCAATATCACAATTTGAGAGCATCAACTCTTCTATGGTCTTCTTTATTCATTGTCCAGTTTTCACATGTTTGACATACGAGGCTATTGAATCAGACACACCCTCTAGTATTCAAAGTGACATTGTATATAGCTCCCCTTAATAGGAAACACATTTTTATAGTCATTTGATTTGATCCTCCTAACCCTCCTGTAAGCATACACTATTGTATTATTCCTCTTTGGTGTATGATGAAAGGGACTTGACAGAGACAATGCCTTACCTATGGTCTCAGAGCTTAGAAGGGGCAGAGTTGGCACTCACATCTGAATATTATGACTCTTTCCTCTATTTTCACCATATTGTGAGTATGGAAGTAGCCACTGAAGCTACCTAAATGATTCCCCTTTATGAGCCACATTGAGTTTCTGGTATATAAGGGTCCTTTCAGTTACACTTGTTAGAAAATCAACTCAAATTGATTTAGGCTAAAAACCACAACAGAATATTGTCTGATTGTTGTTGGAACATAAGCTCCTTAAGTTGGAAGATACTATAATAGCCACAACCACCAACTAAAATGTATCAACAAAATAAAGTTGATGCAGGACTGGGCAATGTTTCATTCTATTGTACAAAAAGTTGCCATGAGACAGAGTTGAATCAATGGCAACTAACAATAGGATGTTGCACTGAAACTTCCTTTCTTATTCAACATGGACATTTCCCACCATATGTTATGTTTCAAGACATTCTGCTGAGTCCTCCCTGTTTCCCCTACCATTTCCTGAACCTTACCCCTGTGGCCAGTCTGCAGAGGTGGGCCACCTGGACTTTGGCATCCAGAGTTCCTCCTGACCTTAGTTAGAGTGTGCTCTGTGAGCCAAAACCAAGCTTTGGGAATTATACCTCTTTTCTTGATTCTAGATGCCTCTAGATGCAGAAAATAAATTCTAATTGCTTCATTTGCACTGCCCCCTGTGCTCTAGCCAGTTTATCGTTTGTCTATTATTCCAAAAGGCAAAGAATAAATGGAAAAGGAAAAGAACTTGCAAATGAGACCCCTAAGATCATGGCCCCTTTGAACGTCACCAAGTTGCAGCTACAGGAAGGAAATAAAAGAACATGGGCAAGAAGGCCTCCAGAAGGAAGTCTTGGGTACACTGTATACCAAGCAGGACAATAGTCTTCCCTGACGCACTTGGAGACTCGGACAGGTTATTTTTAACTGCCACATTGTAAAGTAAATATTTGCACTTTGATAAGTATCCTACCACTGGCTTGTTCTAAACTCTGGTCTGGGAGGTTACCCCAAGAGCATAGGAGTAGTATGTGAGAGAGAAACTGGGTGAGTGAAATACAATAATCACTTAACTGCTAGCCCTGATATCCATGACACATTAAACAATCAACTTGCATTGTGTTACACTGCTTGCATCACCTGGTCCTAAGCTGTCACTGGAATTTGTGGAATGGATTGTTCTCTTGGAGTCACTCAATATCCCTGACCAATGGGAGTACACATTCTTGGTTTTATATAAAAGCTTATAAGGAATGTTTCATCCACCCGACAATGAACAGAATGTCGTTGCTGATGCCTGGTTGCCTGCTTTCCTTCCTCCTGCCTTTCTCTCTCTGTCCTCTTCCTCTTTGTCCTCCTCTCCTCTCTGTAAGGAAGAATGAAAGGAGAAAAAAAACAAACAACAACAACAACAAAAAAAAACTCACTGCCATCAAGTTGGGTCCGACTCATAGCAACCCCTTCTTGGGTTACCAAGGGGGTATCACTATGGAAGTAGATTGCCCAACCTTCCTTCTGAAGAGTAACTGGTGGGTTTGAACCATCAGCCTTCTGGTTAGCAGTCAAATGCCTTAGGCACTATGCCACCAGAGCTCCCGAAGGGAGAAAGGAAGGAAGGAAAATAAAACAAAACAAAAAATTCATTGTACAGAGATCACTAGAAGAATTGTGACATCATAGATTGGAGGGGGATGAATATGAAATATGAAAAAGTAAGTGGTACACTGGGCTTTTTACTTTGTATAAAACATGCTTTTATTTCTTTATTGTTTTTTCTCAGTGAAGGCCCTTCTAGAGAGTGGCAGTGACATATGAGATAACTATTGTGTACCTGTGCAGTAGTTAAGGTTGTGTGTCAACTTGGCTGGGCCTGGTTGAGTGGCTGGGAGCTGGTGGTAGTTATTCCTCATGATGAGACTGGCAATCAACTCCATGGCCACAAGCAGCTGAGTGGCTGCTTTGAGGATGTGGTTTGCTTCCTGTATAAGAAGCAGCTTTGGGAGTGATCTCCAGCTTATGGCACACTTGAACCCTGCATTTATGTGTTGTTGTTCAGCAGCCTGCCATGCTCTGCCAACCTTGGGACTTTCAATGGACTTGAATTAATGGCCTGCTGTGTGGTTTGGTAACATCAGTACTGTGCCATTTTACTTGTCGACCTTGAGCTTGTTAGCCTCAGTAGCCAGTAGCTGCCTGAGTGAAGAGATGCCTCTAGCTTCAGTGGGCTGGGAGCAAGAGACAGGGTTGAAGCCCAAGGTCTAGGGGCTTTCACAAAGCCCCTAGAGCCTGGGACTTGGAACTCAGACTTCTAGCCTCCAAAAAATTATAAGAATAAACTCTTGTTTGTTAAAGCCATCCTATTTGTGGTATCTACTGTTAGAGCAGCACTAGGTAACAAAACAAGCAGTAGTATTTCCAGTAAGGAGTTGCTTTTGAGTCACTTCTGACTTATGGTGTCAGAGTAGAACTGTGCTCCATAGGATTTTCAGTGTCTGATTTTTTAGAAGTAGATCACCAGGCCTTTCTTCCAAAGCACCTCTGAGTGGAGTCAAACCTCCAACCTTTAGGTTATCAGCTGAGTGTATCAACCATGTACACCACCCGGGGACTCCAAACTATTGTGAGGTCCTTTCTTTTTTATACACTGAAATTTAGGAGCTGAAGTAGTCTCTTTCTCTACTTTTAACATTTCAGGGTCTTTTGGTTACATGTAAGAGATTGCATATAACTGGGAAATTCTAGAAGTAGTGGTTTTAGCATTGGTTTGACTTAGTAATTTGCCTGACATTTTCTACCTCTCTTAATTTGCCCCTAAGGCTGGCTCCATGTTTTCATGTTCATATCCAAAAAGAGGTCAATTCCTTCCCACAACTCCGGAAGAGGAGACCTGCCCTTGATGCTGCCTAGATCACCCATAAGCAATCCCTCTGACCAAGAAAATGTCACCCGATGATTGTCACATGCTGATTGTCTGAGGATGGGTTTTCTTAAAGCAATCCCCGCAATGAGATTACCCTGATGACTTAGATGCAATGGCTGCTTCTCCATGAAGCTATAATAGACTAATAGGGTGACAATTACAATGCCCACTACTACATCTCCTAAAAAAATTTGTTCAAAGTCCTGAACTGCTGATAAAAATTCCTTTAAGAGGTCATCAAGACTTTCAGTCTAAAATTTGAGAAAAATTTAAAAAAATAACAGTGCACTGATTTAAAATAAAATGAGTTGAGGAATAAATATCTACCACAAAAGTCAGAGGAGCTAACCATTTTAACTCTCTGTAACCAAACTAAATTAACTCATGAGCCCCAGTTGCTATTTGGTAGTAGAAAACTTAAATCTTCCAAATTCAAGATAAATGCAATTACTTCTGGTTTAAAACCCAGTCTTTTTAAAGAAAATTCTTAGTCAATTCAAGATTTTTCTCCTACTCCCTCCTTTTTAAAAAAAATTTCCCCTGAGGATGGCCTTGATTCCTGGCTTATATAGGATCCTGTTTTAAAGGAATGGGCAACCACGAGGTCCCCGTTATGAACAGACCACTTCTGAGATGGCTTCAGTTTTTGGCATCTGTTCTCACTGCCATCCACTGCTGATGTCCACTACTCTTACCTTTTAGCTCCTAGGTCAACATAACCACAAGGGTTTTCCCAGTCATTGGTTTTCTTTCTGACAAACTCTATCACTCTCTCATGGAAGGAGGATGTGGGAGAAGCCAAGGAAAAATGTCAGCTGCTCTTCTGTGCTGTTCTGATGCTGAAGGAAACATGGAAATGGTGGTGGGATCATCTCAGATGGTCTGCTGCCTAGACCTGTCCCATGGCCATTTCTACTCTACAGTAACTATTCATGTTGGCATAGAGCTCTCTGTGAGAGTATTTCTTGATGGGGAATAGAGGCATAATCCTCCTTCTCTGGGATCCTCAAACTGTCTGAGTATTCCTATCACCCTTTTACCCAGGTTTAGACTTTCCATCAAGGATGCTGACCAATGATGTATCCTTTTTCAGCTTTCCCAATACTCTTGCTTTTCCTCCAGTCATGCAAAGATTTTCTTTTCCTTTGTTCTTTCTTTCATTCATTCATCTCTTCACTGTCTTGATGTGGGGGCTTACATAATTTTGCATTCTTTTGAATTTGTTAGTTATGGCATAAACCCTACTACTTAGTAGTTTTGCACTAAGTCTTGGCTTTGACTACAGTCATATGATTTGGAACTATTTCCTCTGCTTTAACAATACAATAGGATGTTCTCACAAGTTGAATAGAATGAAATACTTAATCTTTATTTCTTCTTAGTTTTGTTATTGGGAATACATTTGCTACAATTTGCCCTTTGCTGGAGTTTCTGGTCTAATTCTCTTGAGGTGGATGGTGATATATGCAGATCTGGTATTGCCTTTTCTTTCAGAGATTCTCATTTTTCATATTGAAAAACTTCATTTGTCTGATAAAGTAGTTGCTTGTGAGGCCTATGGGAAGGCATATAGAGATGAATAAAAACCATTTCTATTGTTTACACAGTAGGCTAATAATATAAAGCACAGATGAACAAAGTGTTGGATCACCATTGGATAAAGCCTAGTTGCTTACTTTTACTTTTATTGTTTTTAAATATATTTTATTGAAATATAATTTATGTACAGTGAAACACACAAATGGGTCAATGCATTTTTTTTCAGTGTTCTCTCCTCTCTGGTTGTTTACTTTTAGTGTGCTATTGCAAATTCAAGGAGCCCTGGTGGTACAGTGGTTAAAGAATTTTTCTGCTAACTGAAAGGCTGACAGTTTGAACCCAGCAGCCACTCCATGGGAGAAAGATGTGCAGTCTGCTTCCACAAAGATTTATAATCATGCAAATCCCATAGGACAGTTCTACTTGTCCTTTCAGGGTTGATATGATATGGAATCTGACTCGGTGACAGTAAGTTTGATTTGATTATTGCAACTCCATGTTCATTTCTCTTTTTCTTTGGGAATCTACTGCAGGAAGAGGCATCTACAAGTTCAAAGATCCTAAAACAAAGCCTAGATCAGTTGCTGTGATGGCCAGCTCAGCCACAGCTTGACTTCTCATCCTCCAGTTTCTGGTTAATAGACACAATTCCTTAGTTCCTTTAAAGCTTTACTGGGAGTAAATCCCACTGAATTGCATGGGAGTTACTTGGAATTAAAACTTTTGTATAGTTGTGTTACCTTTTGTATATTTAGATCATATTCCCACTTTTCTAAGTAGACATTGAATCTAATGTTCTAAATGGATGAGCAATAAACATTCACAATTTGGAAGATACAACTTTGAGGAAGTAAACTCAGTAAAAAGTTTTGTTTCTACAAAAATAGACTAAAAATCAAAGGTTGGAAGAAGATATATCAAGCAAATGGCAACTGTAAGAGAGCAGGAGTGGCAATATTAATTTCTGATCAAATTGGCTTTAAGACAAAAACCACCATATGAGACAAAGAAGGACATTATATAATGATTAAAGGATCAATTGAACATGAAGATAT
>NW_006921822.1:3388513-3401174 GCF_000298275.1 Orycteropus afer afer
CCCCTAGCTGCCCTTCAGGTCTGGAATTGAACCCACACCTGTGGTTTCCAGCCAAACAAAGTACAGGCATGTGAGTTAAACATTTACCTCAACTAGACACATGCCCTGAAGAGAACAATCATGGGAGAAAGAAGGGCTGCTTATGCACAGGGAGACAGATCAGGGGGCAGGAGAGTATGGAGGGATGGACACTGGGAAGAGGTAACTATGGGGATGAAGTGTGAGGGGAGCTGTTGCATTGTGGTAAACTGTGGTCAATGACATGAGATAACGTATATGTGAACTGTGGTATGGAAAGTGAATTTGCTCTGTAAATCTTCACCCAAATCACACACACAAAAAAAAGTTTTGTCTCTAGGAGGAGGGACAGATCACATGAGATCTGTAGGTCTCATACTCATACAAGCATTCAATAATCTGAACATGCAACAGTCAGAAGAGAAGTCCTTCTCACTTTCTGCATCTCTGTCCTGTGGACAAGCACTATCACACAGTGGGACATTGGATATTGACCAACTGGTATTTGGAGAAACAGCCTCTTAATCAGCTTCTCAGTGGATTTGTTTTCATAAGTTTTTCTATGAAGAAAATGAAAAGCCTCACAACTGAATTAATAAGCATCATGATAAATGGTGAAGACATTGGAGTTGCCAAGGATTGTTTTATACCTGGATCAGCAATCAATGCCCATGAAAACAACAATCTAGAATTCAAACAATGTATTGCATTGGGCAAATCTGCTGCAAAAGTCATCTTTAAAATATCAAAAGCCAAGATAACACTTTGATGACTAAGATACAGATGATCCAAGCCATGGTACTTTCAATCATCTTATATGAATGTAAAATCTGGACAATAAAAAAGGAAAATGGAAGGAGAATTGATGCATTTGAATTGTGGTGTTGACAAAGAATATTGAATACACCATGGACTGTTATGAGAATGAACAAATCTGTCTTAGAAGAAGTACATCCAGAATGCTCCTTAGAAATGAAGATGGTGAGACTTCATCTTGCTTACTTTGGACATATGGTCAGAAAAGACTTCACTAGAACAGGGCATCATGTTTGGTAAAGTAAGGAAACAAACAAACAAAAAAGAGAGAAATCCTTCATGAGATCAATTTGATACAATAGCTGCAACAATACACTCAAACATACCAACAATTATGAGGATGGTGGAGGACTGTACAATGTTCCCTTCTGTTATGTGTAAGGTTGTTATGAGTCAGAGCTGACTCAATGACAACTGACAACAACAATAGTGGACTTGGATATACAAAAGAGAAAAATTGCCAAGGAACGTTACTTGCTTTCCCAGATTGCCTTGTAGTATGTTCAATCAGCCTGAAACAATCACTCTTTACCTTTATAGTGTAGTAGTAGCCATCTTGTTCGCTTGGCTATATAATTTCTACCTTCAACACACTCCCACCTAGAGTGTTCCTGTAGCAAAATCTTTTTACAGTGTGTCATATGAGATTATAGGATTTTCATTAGGATGTTACTCAGATGATTGCCCCCAAAGCCATTGCTTTGAAAAATAATCCAAATAATCCAATATTATAGCCCTATAAAGTGAGAATTAGTCCTATATCCCAACACCGCTATTATAAAGCAACTCAGCTATACTCACTTTTCAAACAGATACCACTAATCATTTGGTGATAGTCATGAGAATTTTAAAATACCACACAGATAATTTGGTGGTAACTTGTAGTGTAAGGATGTAAAAATGGCATGGGAACGGCATCAGACTTCCTCTTACTTCACAAGGAAGAAGAAGAATCAAGAACAACAGCTCAAGACTGATTCCTATGAGATGGAGGTCAGATATGCCCCCATTTTACAACCTTTTTACCAATTCTGACACGAGCCATCCCTTCCACAGCATTCTCTATTTCTCTCCTGGGTTCAATAACTCATTACAATGGCCACTTAGAACTCACAGATAATACTCATTATTATGGGGTTTATTAGGGAAGTAACAGGTTGCAATTTAGGATCAGAAATGACTCAGCATGTAGTTCTTTGGTCAGGATAGTTTCTTCTCCCCCATGCCTGTGGGTATGCCTCTCTCTGGCCCTTGGCCTCTGCCCTGCTCAAGCAAGTGTTATAAAGCTCTTTAGCTCTGCCAATGAGCGCATAGAGGCACCCCATTCTGCCAACAAGCCTTCTGCCCACAGGCACTCAGCTTTCTCACTCTGTGGGCTGGAAAGCCCTCTGCACCATCTCTTGCTGGTTTCCTGGTTCTGCTGCCTCTGCTGCTGCCATTTTTCTGCTGCTATTTCTCACCATCTCTTTCTCACTTCAGTGTTGCAGCTCTCTCTCTCTCTGTCTTCTTGGTCTAAGAGGGTCTCAGTGCAAGGATGCCAGGTCCAAAAGACACACACCCCTCCTGACTCCTCTTTCTTGGTGGTCATGAGGTTCTCTCCCCCCCCCCTTTCTGCCTTTGGAATAGCTCAGTTTAAGCCTACCAGGATGACAGAACTGAGGCATCCCCTCAATACAGTTCCATACACCTTGTTTGCATGGTCCCACCCCTGAAGGATTCCATGAACCTTATTTGTATAGTACCATTCAATCATTTGGTGGGTGTTACAAGACCACAGCTAGGAAGGTCATATAGACTTCCAGTAAAATGGAGGAATAGGCAGACAAGCGACACAGACCCTCTTCAACAAAGAAAAGAAAAACCAATTGACAGAGATACAGAAGATAATCCTGGAGCCCTGAGCTTTGAAAGGAACTCTACAGAAGTGGATTAGGCACCAACTAGTGGAAAAACCTGAATGAAAACAGTGAGTACGGAGATGGTCAGAGCTGCGGACTGTCAGCTACTCTGACAAGACCAACAGCCTGAATATTTCCAAGTGGTGCTGGGACCTGAAAATTGACCTAAAGATCAGCCCTGGTCACCAAGGGCTGCAGGGACGACTGTGCTGGTGGCCTGTGACTAGGAATGGAAACAGCAAGGAGGGAGACAACCTGAACTGTTGACTTTCCACTGTCCAGAGGGCGCAACCATTTTGATTGTTTACACACAGCAGCCATTTTGGATAATTAAAGTGATTGAGGGTGCAGCCATTTTGAATGTTTATAAGCGGCAGCCATTTTGGATATTTAAAGTGACTGAGGGTGCAGCCGTTTTGAATGGTTACAAGCAGTGGCCATTTTGGATATTTAAAGTGACAGAGGGTACAGCCATTTTGAATCTTTGTAAGTGGCAACCACTTTGGATTGGATTTTAAAGTGATAGTATTCTCATTCGGATTCCAGGGACCTAAAAATAGGCTTTATTTGCCAGCGTTGGCAGGGACAAATGAGAGGCTGACAACAGGAAAAGAGTCAAAACATACAAAGAAAATGAATATGGTGGGCAACTCACTCCAACTTACAATCAGCAATTAAATATAAACACAAAAACATCACAATGCCTCGGAGACAACAGAGCATCACAGTCCACACAAAGAAGCAAGATAAAGCAGGAGAAACAAGGGACCAGGATACAGACCCAATACACATCCCTGAGGAAGACACAGCATTGGAACATCCTGACAAAGAATTCAAAAGAACTATATTTAGATATCTTCAATGAATTGAAAGACAGATAAGGAGAACACAGAGAAAACCCTAGAACAATTTCGAAAGACAATACAAGAACAAAATGACAAAATAAATGAAAAATTAGAAGTGGTACAAAATCTACACACACAAATCCAGAAGATTAATACTAAATTTTCAGATATAGATAAGATATTGAATGGGCAAAGAAGCAGAATTGAATCAATGGAAGACAGAATTAGGGAGAATGAAGGCAAATACCTGAACACTTCTTTGGAAAGGGATAAATCAGAAAAAAGATCAAAACAAAATGAAGAAAGCCAAAGGTTCATGTGGGATACCATCACACCTACATGTAATCAGAATTTGAGAACAGGAAGAGACAAATAAAACCACTAAGAAAATTGTCCAAGATTTGCTGGAGGAGAACTTCCCTGATATGATGAAAGATGAGAATATATCCATTCAGGAAGTCCAACGAACTCCAAACAGGATAGACCCCAAAAGAAAATCACCCAGACATATCATCATCAAACTTACCAAAACCAAAGACAAAGAAAGAATCATGAGAGCAGCATGGGAAAAACAAAAAGTTACCTACAAGGGGCAACCAATAAGACTAAGCTTGGATTTCTTGACAGAAACCATGCAGGTGAGAAGACAATGAGATGGTATATATAAAACACTGAAAGAGACAAATATCCAACCAAGAATTATGTACCCATCAAAATTTTCCCTCAAAAGTGATGGTGAAATTAGGACATTTCCAGATAAGCAGAAATTAAGGGAATTTGTGAAAAACAGTCCAATCTTACAAGAGATGCTAAAGGGAGGCCTTTGGACAGAGAACCAACAACAGCCAACAACAACTGACCATTAACACACATGATAATATAACCCAGAAACCAACCCAGCTATGGAAGTATCCAGAGTAAATAAGTCCACAAGATTGTAGACAGGGAACTAGAGACATCAATTGACAAATGAGGACAACTACAAACCAAAAAGAGGGAAAAAAGTGTGTCATTACAGAACTTCTAGATGGTAGGGAAGTCAAGACAACTACAAGATAGAATGGACTGTTGTAAACTTGGGAAGAAAACTGTAAATCACGGGGTAACCTCAAAGAAAAATGATAAACCTTCACATCAAAGAAGAGGACCAGCATAAATATTCAGCAAATATTAAAACAATAGCAATGAAGGAAGTGATAACATGATTCATAAACAAAACAAGCTCAGCATAGAAAAGTATATGGAACGAAGAAATCAACACCACGAAAAAGCACATAACAAAAATGACAGCAACAAATTCATGTTTGCCAATAATTACATATCTGGCAAGGGACTTACCACTGAGATTTATAGCAGAAGAGCAGATGGCCAAACTATGGTACATGCACATAATGGAATGCAATGCAGCACTAAAGAATAACGTAGAGTCTGCAAAACACCACGTAATGTGGATGAACTTAGAGAACATTATGCTGAGTGAAATAAGTCAGTCACAGAAGGACAAATATATTATTAGTTCATTGTTGTAGAGGGTCAAGGAAAGGTTCACATATGGAGGGAAACTTTCCTTGTTGGTTGCCAGGGATGGGAGGGGAGGGGAGGAACACTGCAAAAAAAAAAAAAATTGCATTGACCCATGTCACTTCAGTTTTGTGTATTTCACTGTACATAAATTATATTTCAACTAAATGCGTTAAAAAAATTTAAATTAGAAAGGTCATATAAAAGTGACCCATCACACTGCAATGTTGTTGTTGTTGCTGTGTTATGTGCCGTCAAGTCGGACGCGACTCATAGCGACCCCTCCTTGAGTTTTCGAGGCAGTATCACTATGGAAGTAGATTGCCCCATCTTCCCTCTGAGGAGTGGCTGGTGGGTTTAAATCGCCAGCCTTCTGGTTAGCAGTCAAGTGCTTTAGTCACTATGCTACCAGAGCTCCCTCAGGAATGATTAAAGGCAGTCTTTGTAGTCACAGCCTTGTGTTTAAATCTCAGCTTGGCCATTTAACCCTGGGCAAGATATTTAACCATGTCTAAACCTGGGCTTGAAATGGTTCACAGGAGTGGTGAGAAACTGGTCCTCCTAGTGCTTGAGGAAGTGCTATGATGTGTGTGTGTTGGGGGGGGGGGGGGGAAAAACAATAGAAACACAGTCATAAGTCAGTGTCCCTATAAACTATAACTGCATTTTCTTGGTGGGTTTGCTGTAAGGATTAAATGTAGATTCCTGCAAAGTGTTCAGCACAGCATTTGTCAGTTGCTACAGGGTCAATTCCAATTCACGGCAACCCCTCGTGTGTCAGAGTAAAACTGTGCTTCATAGAGTTTTCCATGGTTGGTTTTTCAGAAGTAGATTGCCAGGCCTTTTCTCCAAGGCACCTCTGGGTGGGTGCGAACCTCCAACCTTTCATGTAGCAGCTGAATGTGTTAATCTTTTGTCCCACTCAGACACTCCAGCACAGTACTTATACAGTCACAACAACTGATAATCAAATGACAGCACGCCCTGTTCATACAGCTCTTGGCCAGCCATCCAAATTAACCAGCATTTGGAAAATGTCTAAAATATAATTACTTCCCTCTCTATTTCAGTGGCAGATGTCTTGGAGCCAAGATTAGAGCTATGCTTCTAATCTGTCTAAAGCCTGTCCTCAGCCTATTACCTGTTGTTTCCAAGGGGCTGCCGCTCTGGAAGCTTAGCAGTGTGGTGACAGTGAGTGGAGCTGGAGAGTCTCTGGCACCTGTGAGGCATCACCCTGGAGAACATTGTTGTGAGTAAGCCGAGAATGAGCTCACAAGTGCTGCAGAATGTTTAAAAGCAACACATCCTGCTGGAGTTTTGTAATTTTTTTAAACTACAAAAAAAAAATAAAGTAATAAGCATGTAAAACCACTACCCTCTCTCCTAATCCAAATAAGCTGTTTGGAGATGGAAAATAATAACCAAATATTATTGTTATTGTTGTTGTTGAAAGCCACTGAGTCAATTCAGACTCATAGTGACCCCATGTGATAGAGTAGAACTGCCCATAGGATTTTCTTCACTGTGATTTTTTATGAAAGCAGATAACCAGATCTTTCTCCCGTGGAGTGTCTGAGTAGGCTTGAACTGCCAGCCTTTCAATTAGCAGCCAAGCACTTAACTGGTGCACTACCAGGTCTTCTTAAACAAATATTACACATGCTTAATTGTTTTTAATAGTTTACACACAATCTTGGAAGCTGTCACCTAAGTGGGGAGTTAAGGGAATCTACTTTGGTCAAGGTTTTGAAGTGTTTTATTGGAGGACACACTGAACTGCTTGATGTGGCCCTTCTAGCCATTGTCCTCCATTCTGTGATGTATTGTAAATCCTATTACCCGTCCCTGTTTGGGGTGATGCAGTAGTTAAGGTAGGGTGTCAACTTGGCTGGGCAGCTGGTAGTAGTCGTTCCCTATAATGACTGGCAATTGGCTCTGTGGTGGGATTTGCTGTGAAGTAACTGAGTAGCTGCTGATTGTTAAAGCCATCCACTTGGGTTATTTCTGTTGGAGCAACACAGGTGGGATATATCTTGAGTCCTGCCTTGCTGGAGGGTATAACTCAAATCACCACCCTTAGCTTCCTTGAGGGTATACCTATGAATCTCCTGGGAAGGTTCACCCTCCTCTTGCTCTGGTTCTGTGTTTTGGCTCATCCTCATCCCACCCCTGGATTTGGGACAGCAGCCGTCATCTGATCTACTGATTGAGGTTCATCAAACCCTGAGAATTGGGAGGAACCTCCAGACCTACTCACAGACCTGGGACTTACCAGCCTGCCAGCCTCCACCACCACTATGTGAGATGAACCCTTGGGTGTCTGTGAATTCAGTGAGGCATTACAGTGAAATACAGAGCCCCAAGATGGGGGAGATTACTGAGAGGAGGAGGAGGAGGAGTTAATGTCTGAAATGATGGAATGGCATGGTAATTTGGACATTTGGGACATCTTTAACCTCCACCGGGCTTGTGCTGATCTTTCTAAGAGAAATTGTTCAGAGGGTTTTTTTTTTTTTTTTTTTCTTATTTTTTTTCCAACTTCAGAATATACTCCTATGTCTGAGAGCATAGAGACAGGAATCTAGAAACTAGGTTCCCATCCTTGCTCTGCAACTACTTAGCTCTATGACCCAGGGCAAGACAAATAAAATCTTTGTACATCATTCTCCCCCTAAAGTTTCAACAATCTATGTAGTGAAATTCAGAAGCCCAGGATTCTAATAAAGGAGATTATGCATGAAAAGGTATGGTCCAGTGCCTGGTGTGCAGTGTATACTCTATAATGTTAATGACCATCTTTTGTGGGGCCTCATGATGTGTGGGAACAGCACAAATACCTAGAATTTTAGAGCTGAGTAGCTTTATAAGTTAGGAGCTCTGGTAGCATAGTGGCTAAAGCACTTGACTGCTAACCAGAAGGCTGGCGGTTCAAACCCACCAGCCACTCCTCGGAAGGAAGGTTGGGCAATCCTACTTCCGTAGTGATACTGCCTCGGAAACCCAAGGAGGGGTCGCTATGAGTCGGGGCCGACTCGACGGCACATAACAACAACAACAACAGCTTTATAAGTTACAGACAGTCACTGGATTACAAACAAGCTCCACTCTTAAGTCTGTCTTTAAGTCGAATTTGTACATAAGTAAGAAGAGTTAGGTATTTGGTTAGTATTTAATGTTAATGAGCCAAATGTTTGTCTTAGTATATAGTCAACATTTCTATTCATATAAATTAATAAAGAAACATATCCAGATACACTAAAACACCTTTAACATAATAACATGTTAATGATAATGTTTTGATGCATGTTGTAGAGTAGCACCCATTTGTAATTATGAACTTTTGTATGTACCTCAAATTTTTAATATAATAGGCTTTAGGGGATTGATTTGTGAACAAGTTGTACATAAATTGGACATTCATAACCCGGGAACTACTTGTATTTCATCTCTTTCATTTGCCTTTGGACATTTTTACTTTTTATCATGTCTCCACTCTGACCCATTGTGCATTGACTTAATAGATTAAGTTCATTAAACAATTTTATTTCCTGTATTTCAAAATTACTGGGGAGAGGGGAACTCTTATTGGTGCCTCCAAGTTCAGATTTATGCTTACCATGGTCACACTACGTACCACGTGGCTGATAAATTGTCTGTTTCATTGTCTCTCTCCTTGACCAAGCATTCCTTGGTATATATGTGCGGGCTTGGGACCATAGTCACAGGGGACATCAAGTTCAATTGGCATAACATACTATACAAAACATTGTTCTACCTCCTACTTTGGTGAGTAGTGACTGGGATCTTAAAAGCTAGTGAGCTGCCATCTAGATGTAATGATGGGTCTCACCTCATCCAGAGCAAAGAAGAATGAAAAAAAAACAAACTTCATGAAAACAATCCGATCTGCAGCCTATACAACTATGAGACCAGAAGAACTAGATGGTGCCTGGCTACCACTGTCATCCACTTGGAAGGGGATCTATGTAGGAGATCCTTGATAGACAGGGAGAACAATGTGGAACAAAACTCAAAATCATTTGGAGGAAAAAAAAAGGTGGGGACCAGGTTTGCTGGTCCGATAGAGCCTGGTGGAACCACTGAGACTATGGCCCCTAGCTGCCTTTCAGGTCTAAAATTGAACTCACACCTGTGGTTTCCAGCCAAACAAAAGACAGGCATGTGAGTTAAACATTTACCTCAAGTAGATACACTCCTTGGAGAGAATAATCATGGGAGAAAGAAGGGCTGCTTAGGCACAGGGAGACAGCTCAGGGGGCAGGAGTGTGCGGAGGGATGGACACAGGAAAGAGGAAGAAGCATTGTTGTGGGGAACCCCCTGTCTCTGCCTGGAAAGGGTGGGTGCTGGAGCTGAGAGTGTTTGCAGAAGTCCTGGGTCTGGGGGAGAGTCACAGACCCCTCCTCTCTGATCCAGCATCAAGGCAGCATCATGAGCCTCTGGTTTCTCATGGTGATCAGAAGAGAAGTGCAGAATCTGAAGGACTGTGCCCATTCTGGGCCAGCGTGTCCTTACATCCTTTCCTGGCCCTTCCCCAGGAGTTAACTCCCACTGGCTACACTTCTCAGTCTCCCTTGTCAGCTAGTTTCTGGCAGGATTCGACCAATGGGAAGAACTGATAGATGATCAGAGGGTAGGCAAAAGGGAGAAGCCGAAGTATTTCCTTCTGTCTCTCTCCGTCTCAAACTATGTGTTGCAGTGGTTTTGTCTCTCCCACACCACTAGCTCTTGCCTGCCATGGTTCTACCAGGCAGCCCTCCAGCCCAAATGTAATAATAATGTGTAAGGCTATTATGTTCACCCTCCTCCCTTCCCTGCCTAGAACCCCCAAAAAAGGTGTGTTTTATGTACACATAACCTATGACCCACAGGCATTGTTGTGAAGGCAGAAACTCACTGCCATTGAGTAGATTTGACTCATAGTGACCCCTCCTTGGATTTCTGAGGTGGTATCTCTACAGAAGTAGATTGTCCAATCTTCCTTCTGAGGGGTGGCTGGTAGGTTTGAACTGCCAGCCTTCTGGTTAGCAGGCAAATGCCTTAGGCACTATGCTACCAAAGGAGAAACTGCCCCTTAATATGGCACCTGCTTGGCTGTCCTTGTTTTGATTCCCTCCATGGGGGCACAGAAAAGATTTAATCTCTGGCTTAATTGTTATATAATAATTAAAGAGCCCTTATTTACAGCAAATGGCCGGCCTACACAAGCTTTCTAGGTCTAGCTCAATTCCTCTTCCCTCCAGAAGACCATCCTGGTCCTGCCAGGTCTCAGTGGTAACTCTCTGATCTTAACATCCATAACGTTTGCAGTTTCTAATTCATATTAGACATTTGGGAGGTACTACCTGGCATTGCTATTTGCCTTTCTTTTGCATATGCATTTTATTTTTAACTTGATTCTAAGAAAGTAGAGTCCATTAACTAAACATTTTTGTATCTTCTGGGCCCATCACACAGTAGGTGCTTGACATATTGTTTTTTCTATATAGTAGTATTGAGAAGGACAAAATTAATATTGCCACTGTATGTTGCCAGCCATTGGGAGGCACATTGCCTAATGGGCTTTGAAGTTCAACTGAATCTAAATTCTAATTCCTCCTCCATATTTGATATTGGACATTGGACAAATTATTTATCTTCCATGGACTTCACATTCCTCCATTGTAACATGGGAACAATGATAATTGATCTCTCAGTATTGTTACTTGGATTAAATTCCATTAGTTTAAATTGATTAGTACTTTGGAAACTGTCAGCTGGAAGTTATGGTTATACTCACAGGGATAATGAAACTTGAAGACTGCTCTATAGTAATATCCTGGTCACCATTTCATTCTGAAGCTTTAAGAATAGGAAGCAGAAACAGATCTGGTAAGACATTTTAAATTTGTTATTTTATTGATCTGATGTAATATTTGTAGCAATTCTGCCAACCTTTCACTGATGGTTCATGGTCGTTTAATGAATAATCCATCACCATAAAAATAGGACACAGTTAGCTGGGAGGCATGCTACGAACAAATTTATATGAGTAACTTGGTTGTCAGTTCTCCCCTGTGCCTATCTCTCTCCTTTCAACTTCAGAATTTTTGAGAGATTGAAGTTAGTTTGGGCAAGGATTCCAGACAGAGAAAAGCAAATATGTATGTCAGGAGGTCAGGGGAGAAGAATAGGTCAGTGGGGGAGGAAGAAATGCCAAGCTGATAATTGAAAGATAATGGGTGTGGAGCTGAGTTGCAGCAGCATTACAGGGGGAAAGACACCACCCCCCCCCCCCCACACACACACACACACAGCTTTCTCAAGCATTTGAGCTCAGTCTAGTGTTCAACTCATCTTTAAAAAAGGTCTATTGAGCTTGGGTTTTGAAATAGTTGGGCCACCCATCATGGAATTTTGGGAAATAGCACTATTAAGTAAAGTCATTAACAAATTACTTTCTTTTCATTTTCTTCACTGGCAGGACCTTCTGTTTATGACTTTAATAGCAACAGGAAGGAGTAAATCTTAAGACAAGCATCAGTGTTCAGTGGCTTATTTGATGGAATTTTTATCATGCAAAAATGATGCTAGATGATTAGTTGAAAGATTGCCAGGAATCTCTGGAATCTAATTAACTCTTTGGTTAAACACACAGAAACTCATTGTAGGGTAGAGTCAAGGTGAAGAACTTATAAAAGTAAGCTGTATTGATTTCCTTACTTCTGTAAATATTTGAATTTTATAATAGGCATACATTCCAACCCTGCTCTCAACTAAATAAGAACCTAGAAATCTGTGATATAACGGGCCAAGGATAGACTTTGAGGTTAGATTCTTGTTTGCATGTCTAGCTCCACCATTTATTAGAGATTTATTAGTGTCTATGACTTAATCCCTCTGTTACCTCTGTTATCTTATCTGCAAAATGGATATAATCATCCTTATCCCGTAGTTTGTGAGAATTAAACGAGATAATTTAATAAAGCAAGTAGTCTTTGGTTTTAGGAGATCTTCAAAATTTAAATGTTTTTATTCTTTCCCCTTTTTCTCTTATTCCAACTTTCCCAAACCACCCTGCCCCCAGCGATTTTACATGACCAATCAGTGTATCCAATCAGAAACAGACTTTGGGAACAGCCTTTGCTTAACTCACAAATAAAGCAGGAGATTTGAAAGAGAAGAGAGAATGAGCCGTGTCTACCTGGGAGAAGGTGTTCCAAGCAAAGGGACCAATAAATGCAAACACCATACAATAGAAGTATATTTGGACAGTTCAGGGAGTATGGGGAAGCCAGGGTGAGTAAAGTAGAGTAACCCCAAGGGAGAGTGATAGCAGAAGAGGTTAAAGAGATACAGAGGGACAGATTGTGTAACACTTTGAAGGCCATTGAAAGGACATGAGCATTTTTTTAATTATTAGGTTATTTATTTATTTATTTTTATTGTGATTTGGGTGAAGATTTACAGAGCAAATTCACTTTCCATACAGCAGTTCACATATACTTTGTCTCATGTCATTGAACACAGTTTACCACAATGCAACAGCTCCCCTCCCACTTCCT
>NW_006921822.1:3401274-3406583 GCF_000298275.1 Orycteropus afer afer
ATTTACAGAGCAAATTCACTTTCCATACAGCAGTTCACATATACTTTGTCTCATGTCATTGACCACAGTTTACCACAATGCAACAGCTCCCCTCACACTTCCTCCCCATAGTTACCTCTTCCCATTGGAAAGGACATGAGATTTTACTCTAAATGGATTGAAAAGCAATTAGAAAGTTCTAAGCTGAGGAAGGACATGTTTTGACTTAGTCTTTGTGGAAGTTAAAGTTGTACATCAACTTGGCTGAGCCATGGTTTTTAGTGACTGGACAGCTGGATGTAGTTATTCCCCATGATGATATTGCAATCACCTCCATGGTGAACTCTGCTGTAAGCAGCTAAATAGCTGCCTTCAGGGTGTGGCCTGCTTCCAGTATATATGGGAAAGCTTTGAGGATGGTCTCTGGCTTTTTGGCACATCTGGATCCTACAGTGGGAGCTCTGGTAGCCTAGTGCCTAAGGCATTTGACTGCTAACCAGAAGCCTGGCAGTTCAAACCCACCAGCCACTCCTTGGAAGGAAGATCGGGTGATCTACTTCTTTAGTGATACCACCTCGGAAACCCAAGGAAGGGTCACTATGAGTCAGATCTGACTCAATGAAATGAGTTTGGTTTTGGTTTGGTGGATCCTGTAGTTGGCTGAGTCTTCATATCAGTGGCCTGCCATGTTACTGATGATCTTGAGATTATTCCTGGACTTGAGCTAGTCACCTGCCGTGTTACCTATTAATCTTGGGACTGTGCCATTTTACCTGTTGACCTTGGGTTCATCAGCCTCAGCAGCTATTAGCCGTGTGAGTCAGAAAGTAGCTTCCAGCTCCAGTGGGCCAGGAACTGAGGCAGAGCTGAAGCCCAAGGTTGATGGCCCTCTACCCAACCCCTAGAGCTGGCACTTTGAACTCAGACTTCTAGCCTCCTAAACTGTAAGGGAACAAATTCCTGTTTGTTAAAGCCATCTACTTGTGGTATTTCTATTATGGTAGCACTAGAGAACCAAGACAATCTTGAAAGAATCACTCTGGCTACTGTGTTTAAAATACATTGTGGGGCAGGCAAGATGAGTGAGTGGGAGGGGAGACACATGGGCAGAAGAAGGGATACCAGTTAGGATTCCACTGCGCAGTCCATGTAAGATATGGTGGTGAATCAAAGCAAGTCAGTAGCAGGAGAGGTGATAAGAAGTAGTAGATTATGAATATGTTTGAGGGTAAACAATTTAGCCTTCCCTGATGGATTCAATACGTAAATTGAGAGACATCTTCAAAGTTTCTGATCTAAGAAATGAGGATAGTGATGCTACCTGCCATAAAGTAGCAATTTCAGGGGGGAATATACCAGGAATTTAATTTTAAGCTTGTAAAATTTAAGATACCAAATAGACATCTAATATGAATCTGGAGTTCAGAGGAGAGATACAGTCTATAGCTATTAATTTGGTAGTTGTTGGCATCTACATGATATTAGATCCCTAGGGCTTGAATGGGAGTACCTGGGTGGTATAACTGTTTAATGTGCTTGACTGCTAACCTAAAGGTGGGCATTTTGAATCAGCTCAGAGGCACTTCAGAAAAAATGTCTATCAATCTGCTTCTGAAAAATCAGTCACTGAGAACTCTATGGAGTCAACAAGAGGTCAACAGGAATTGGAATTGACTCCATGGTAATTGTTTTAGGGAGTGTTGTGCATTGAATTGTGTCCTTCAAAAAATGTTGTTAATCTTAGATACACTCCTTGGAGAGAACAAGCATGGGAGAAAGAAGGGAGAATGCATAGGGAGACAGCTCAGGGGGCAGGAGTGCATGGAGGGATGGACACAGGGAAGAGGTAACTATCGGGAGGAAGTGGGAGGGGAGCTGTTGCATTGTGGTAAATTGTATTCAATGTCATGAGACAAAGTGTATGTGAACTGCTGTATGGAAAGTGTATTTGCTCTGTAAATTTTCACCCAAATCACAATAAAAAAAAAAAAATGTTGTTAATCTTACTATACCTATTGTTATAATCTCATTTGGAAATAGAGTTTTCTTTTTTATGTTAATAAGGCAGTATTAGTGTAGAGTGTATCTTCTATTAACCTCTTTTGCAGCATAAAAGAGCACATTAAGCAAGCAGCAAGCAAGTAGAGATGAAGGAAGATAGATGCCACTCCACATGAGATATCCAAGGAAACAAGACACAGAAGCTGAAAAGAGACATGAACCTTCCTTCAGAGACAACAGAGAGAGAAAGATTTCCTCTAGAGCCAGAGCTATGAATGTGGACTTCTCACCTAAATGGTGAGAAAATAAATTAATTTGTTAAAGCTACCCACTTGTGGATTTTTGTTATAGCAGCACTAAGACAGGGGGTGAATATAAATAAAGATAAGAAGAGGTCCCAAAACTGAATCTTGAGGAATTCTCTTATTTATAGTCATAGAATGGAGAGTAACCAGCAAAAGATCCTGAGGAGGACAGCCATTACGTTTGCAAGAAAACCAAGATAGTGTGGAGATGTCCTGGAATCCAAGGAAAGAAGGAGTCTTAAGGAAGAAGTAATCACCTATGTCAGAAAATTGTTAGATCATGTCTTTTGACTAATTGAAATTGACCATTAGATTTAGCAACATGGAGGTCATGATGACTTTGATAAGAATAGTTTTTGTGAAGTGATAGTAGCAAAAGCTTGATTGGAAACTCAATAAGGGTATGAAAGGAAGATTCCAAAACTGTATATGTAGACAATTTTTTAGAAACTTATATAGGAGAGAAGAGAAATGGGAATGTTGCTGAATGTGGGATTGGAAGTTTAAAAAAAAAAAAAAAGATGAGAAGAAATAATAGAATGTTTTTATGTGATGAGAAAGATCCAATAGAGTGAAAAAAATGTAATAATACCTAAGAGGGGACAATTGCCAGAAGAATGTCCTTGAAAAGGTAGTGAAAGATGGACTCAGTGCACAAATAAAGGGGACAGCTATAGGGAGGAACTTGGATGATTCATCCCTAGTAACAAAGTCTGTATGGGTAGAGAGGTCAACGTGGTAGTAGTTTTTCGAAATTACCTTCTGATTGCACTGTTTTCTTGGTGAAATAGGAAGCAAAGTCAGTATGAGGATGGTGATGGAGGGGATGGAGTTTTTAGGAGTGAGACAAGGGTATGAAATTGACCAGAAGAGTGGAAAAATGGATTCAGAACTGCTAGTGATCATTAAAGGCCCATTTGAGGTTGAAGGTAATCAATTTAAACTGAGACTAGCCACTTTCATCTGTGGAGTGCTTGATTAACCAGGAGTGAGATTCTGCCAATTTTGTACACAGAAAGGAGAGAAGAGAAAGAAAGCTAAGAATTTATGCACATAAGTGATTATAATAATGGTCTATGGTGGTCACCAGGATGGATAAGGATGGAAATGAGCACATGAAGTAGGTCAAAAGGCCATAAAAGCAGTGAAGGCAGGTCTTCATGGGATTAAAAAGAAAAGAAAAGAATATGATTGGACTCATCATTTTAAAGGAAGGCAGAGGAAAAGATAGGAATGGGAAAAGCAAATCAGAATCACAATGTACCTACTTTGTACCCACAGAATCACACTTTGTACCCACTCTTGATATTGTTGTTAGCTGCTTTTGAGTTGGCTCCTGATTCAGGATGCCCTAATACACACTATCAAGTTGTTGTGATCTTTAGGGTTTTCATTACCTGATTTTTAAGAAGTAGATCACCAGGTGATTCTGCCTAGTCTGTCTTAGGCTGGAAGCTCTGATGAGGAGGAACAAGTTTGTTCCACATCACAGCAACACACGAGCCACCACTAACAGATGAGTGATGGCTGTGCATGAAGGGCATTAGCCAGGAATTGAACCACAGTCTACCATAAAGAACATGAAAATTCTATCCTGAACCATCACTACCTTATTCATACCCACTAGGATGGCTATAGGAGCTCTGGTAGCATAGTGCCTAAGGCGCTTGACTGCTAACCAGAAGGCTGGCGGTTCAAACCCACCAGCCACTCCTCGGAAGGAAGGTTGGGCATTCCTACTTCTGTAGTGATACTGCCTCAGAAACCAAAGGAGGGGTCACTATGAGTTGGGGCTGACTCGATGGCAAATAACAACAACAACAGGATGGCTATAATTTAAAAAATGTTGGCAAGGCTGTGGAGAAATTGAAACCCTCAGAAACTGATGGTAAAAATGTGAAATGGTGCAGCTGCTTTGGAAGACAATCTAGTAATTCCTCAAAATGTTAAACATAGAGTTATCATATAACCCAGCAATTTCACTCCTGTGGTAGTTAACATTGTGTGTCAACTTGGCTGGGCCATGATTTTGAGTGGCTTGGCAGCTGTGATGTAGTTATTCCTCATGATGAGATTGGATGTGGTGTAATCACTTCCATGGTGGAATCTGCTGTGAGGAGTTGCCTTCTGGGCGTGGTCTGCTTCCAGTATATATGGAAAGGATCCTGCATTTGGCCTACCATCATCTCCAGTTCCTGGATTTGAACCAGGGTCCTGTCATGTTGCCTGATAATCTTGGGATTGTTACCTTCACAGCCTGTGAGGAAACAATCTACATTTTGCCTGCTAATCTTGACTTTGTCAGCCCTTGCAGCTGTGTGAGTCAGGGGAAGCCTGCAGCTTGCTCCAGTGGGCCTGGAAGGCAGAGTTGAAGCTTAAGGGTAAGGTGACTCCACCCAGAATTCAGGAAGAAAAAGTGTTCCCCTAGAGGCAGTACTCGGAACTCAGACTTCTAGCCTAGTCTTTCCCTAAAGCAGGCACTCCGCATTTGGACTTCTTGCATCCTAAACTGTAAAAGAATTAATCTGTTTGTTAAAGTCATTCACTGTGTTATTTCTGTTATAGTAGCACTAGTGAACTAAGACAATACCTAAGAGAAATGAAAACATACGTCCACAAAAATTGTACACAAATGTTTATAGCAGCATTATTCATAATTGCCAAAAAGTGAGAATAACTCAAATGTCCATGATGAATGTTGTTGTTGTTGTTGTTATGTGCCATCGAGTTGGACCCGACTCATAGCAACCCCTCCTTGGGTTTCCGAAGCGGTATCACTATGGAAGTAGATTGCCCAACCTTCCTTCTGAGGGGTGGCTGGTGGGTTTGAACTGCCAGCCTTCTGATTAGCAGTCAAGTGCCTTAGGCACTGTTGTTGTTGTTGTTGTTATGTGCCATCGAGTCGACCCCGACTCATAGCGACCCCTCCTTGGATTTCCGAGGCAGTATCACTACAGAAGTAGGATTGCCCAACCTTCCTTCCGAGGAGTGGCTGGTGGGTTTGAACCGCCAGCCTTCTGGTTA
>NW_006921822.1:3406683-3412920 GCF_000298275.1 Orycteropus afer afer
TTTCCGAGGCAGTATCACTACGGAAGTAGGATTGCCCGACCTTCCTTCCGAGGAGTGGCTGGTGGGTTTGAACCGCCAGCCTTCTGGTTAGCAGTCAAGTGCCTTAGGCACTATGCTACCAGAGCTCCCGCCTTAGGCACTATGCTAAACTAAATGTAATATATCCATACAATAGAATATAATTTGCCCATAAAAAGGAATGAAGTTCTGATACATACTGCAACATGGATGAATCTTAAAAACATTACGCTAAGTGAAAAAAGCCATACATAAAAGTCCATGCATTATGTGATTCCATTTATATAAAATATTCAGAATAGGCAAAACTATAAACACAGGAAGTACTCAACAACAACGAAATAAATAAAATTAAAAACAAACAAAGATAGGAAGTAGATTGGTGGTTACTTAGTTCAGGGGGCATGGGGCAATTGGAGGGTGATGTGTAAGTGGTACAAGGGTTCTTTTAGGGGTAATAAAAATATTCTAAAACTGATTGTAGTGCTTGCTGCATAACAATAATTGAACTGTACGCTTTAAAAGGGGGAATTTTATAGTATACAAATTATATCTCAATAAAGTCAATGTTTAAAAAGAAAAGGTAGGGGGTTAGGGGAGGTAGTCAGAGAAAGTGATGTTTGAAACAGATTATGGAGAATTTACATATTGGTAATGACAAATGCTAGAGTCTTATCATGGAAGTGTGTACTCAAGATGATGTGGAGGAAAGAGTCAAGGAAGACAGAGACTTGACTACTGGAAGATCATCTACGGAGATAGGGCATCACCAAGACTGGTGGTGGGAATAATGTTGGCAAGAGGTCTGACAGTAAACCATGGGGTAAACATGTTCAGGGAATGAGAAGAAGTCACCCAGGAGTTTGCAAATAGCTATACAGGAAGTTTCCATTTTCTTCAGTTTCAACTTGTGCTTGCATATGAGCAATTGGTGATCTGTTCCACAGTCAATCCCTGGCCTTGATGATATTGAACTTCTCCATCATCTCTTTCCACAGATGTAGTTGACTTGATTCCTTGTATTCCATCAGCAAGGTCCACGTGTATAATGGTTGTTTATGTTGCTGAAAAAATATATTTCTGATAAACAAGCTGTTGATCTTGCAGAATTCCCTCATGTGATCTCTGGCATTGTTTCTATTACCAAGACCACATTTGCCAACTACTGATCCTTCTTCTTTGTTTACAATTTTTGCTTTCCAATCACCAGTAATTGTCAATGCATCTTGATGGCATATTTGATCAATTTCAGACTGCAGAAGTTGGTAAAAAATCTTTGATTTCTTCACCTTTGCCATTAGTGGTTGGTACATAAATTTGAATACTAGTCAAATTAACTGGTGTTTCTTGTAGGTGTATGGATACTATCATACCACTGACAGCTTTAGTTAGTACTAACTAGTCTTTCTTGTAGGCATTTGGATATTACCCTATCACAACTGCAGAACAGCCCATCAACTGTTCATATACATGTCAAAGTTGAAGCTGAAGAAAGTTAAAACAAGTCCACAAGAGCCAAAGTACAACTTTGAGTATATCCCACCTTTATTTAAAGACCATCTCAAGAATAGATATGATATCATGAACACCAATGACCAAAGACCAGATGAGTATGGGATGACATCATACATGAAGAAAGCAAAAGGGTCATTTAAAAAGCAAGCAAGAAAGAAAAAATCAAAATGGATGTCAGAAGAGACTGAAACTCATTCTTGAACATGGAGTAGCTAAAGTGAGTGGAAGAAATGATGCTTCAAAAGAGCTGAGTACAAGATTTCAAAGGGCAGCTCGAGAAGACAAAGGAAAGTATTATAATGAAATGTGCAAAGAGCTGGAATTAGAAAATCAAAATGGAAGAATACACTCGTATTTCTCAAGCTGAAAGAACAGAAGAAAAATTTAAGCCTTGAGTTGCAATACTGAAAGATTCTATCAGCAAAAAAAATGGAATGATGCAGGAAGCATCAAAAGAAAATGGAAGAACTACACAGGATACCAAAAAGAATTGGCAGATGTTTAACCATTTCAGGAGGTAGCATATGATCAAGAACCAATGGTATTAAAGGAAAAAGTCCTAGCTGCACTGAAGGTATTGTTACAAAAACATGCCTCCAGGAATTGACAGAATGTTAATTGAGATGTTTCAACAAATGAATGCAAGGCTGGAAACATCACTTGTCTATGTCAAGAAATCTGGAAGACAGCTACCTGAGTAACTGACTGGAAGAGATCCATATATGTGCCCATTCCAAAGAAAGGTGACCCAATGGAATGTGGAAATTATCAAACAATATCATTAATATCACAGACAAGTAAAATTTTGCTGAAGATGTCAAAAATGACTATAGCAGTACATCAACAGGGAACTGCCAGAAATTCAAGCTAGATTCAGAAGTGGATGTAGAATGAGGGATATCATTGCTAATGAAGGATGGATCTTGGCTGAAAGCAGAGAATACTGGAAAGATGTTCACCTGCGTTTAATGATTGTTCCATTGAGTCAGACTGACTCATAGTGACCCCTCCTTGGGTTTCTGAGACAGTATCACTATGGAAGTAGATTGCCCAACCTTCCTTCTGAAGAGTAGCTGGTAGGTTTGAACTACCAGCCTTTTGGTTAGCAGTCAAGTGCCTTAGGCGCTATGCTGACAGAGCTCCTTGTTTAGTGATTACACAAAAGTATTGAAAGGTGTGAATCATAACAAGTTATGGATAACATTGTGAAGAATGGGAATTACAGAACACTTAATTGTGTTCACACAGAACCTGTATGTGCAGCAACAGACAGAACAAGGTGATACTGTGAAAAAAGTATATATCAGGGTTATATCCTTTCATCAAACTTATTCAATATGTATGGTGAGCAAATCATCAGAGAAGCTGCACTCTATGAAGAGGAATGTGAAATCAGGATTGGAGAAGGACTTATTAACAGTATGAGATGTGTAGATGACACAATCTTGCTTGAAGCAGGGCTTGAAAAGCTCTTGAAGCACTCACTGAAGATCAAAGTGTAAGCCTTCAGAGTGGATTACACCTGAACATAAACAAAACAAAATCCTCACAACTAGACTGGTAAGCAACATCATAACAGAGAAAAGATTGAAGTTGTCAAGGATTTCATTTTACTTGGATCCACAACCAATGTCCATGGAAACAGCAATCAAGAAATCAAATGACATGTTGCATGGGACAAATCTACTGCAAAAGTCTTCCTTAAAGTGTTAAAAAGCGAAGACTCACATGTGCCTGACACAAGCCATGGTATTGTCAATTGGTTCATATGCAAGCAAAAGCCAGGAAATGAGTAAGAAAGCTAGGGAAGAATTGACACATTTGAATTATGGTATTTGTGAAGAATATTGAATATATTATGGACTGTAAGGAGCTCTGGTGGTGTAGTGCCTAAGGCATTTAACTGCTAACCAGAGGGTTGGCAGTTCAAACCCACCAGCCACTCTACAGAAGAAAGACTGGGAATCTACTTTCGTAAAGATTTACTGCCTCAGAAACCCAAAGGGAGTTGCTGTGCGACTTGATGGCAGTGAGTTTGACCTGTTTTTTTTCCCAGTCAGAAGAAAGAACAAATCTGTCTTGGAAGAAGAACAAGAAGAATGCTTCTTAGAACCAATGATGGCAACACTTTATTCCACTTACTTTGGTCATGCTATTGGGAGGGACCAGTCCCTGGAGAAGGACATCATGCCTGGTAATGTAGAGGGTCAGTGAAAAAGAAGAAGACCCTCAAAAGAAATAGATTGACACAGAAAGTGCAAAAATAGGCTCAAACATAGCAATGACCGTGAGGGTAGTACAGGACTGGGCAAAATTTCATTCTGTTGTGCTTAAAGTTGCTGTGAGTTGGCCATCACTCAAAGGCATCAGCAGCAGCAACAACAATTCGCAAGAAGTACAGCTAGTGGTGGAATCCAATAGCAAGAAGTTTAAAGTTGGAGCATGGTTAGAGAATCTGAGTATTTGTGAAAGACTTACAAATAACCTTAAGCATTAAAAATCTACCGTACTTTTCATTCACTTATTTATTTATTCATACAACATATATTTCTTTTCTTTCTGGAACCATTATCTACTTCTTTGGGTATCTCTGAGATGAAGCCAAGCTTCAAAGAGCTGACTTTTGGGAAAACCTGAGTGTCCCAGCCACTACACAATGATCTCTTCAATATGCTTTCCCAAGACTTATTACACATTTATAGGTGGAGGATTACATTGCTTAGTATTTAACTTTCCTTTATCACCCTGATCACATTATTTTTTAGTTACACAGTGTATGGCTTTATTTTTTTTAAGGAGGTTGATGTCTGTTGTATAATTGGGTGGGAAAATGTGTGATGGATATTGACTTATGAGAGATCTGGATTTGGATTTGGTTCTGCTATCTACATTTTTGTGACCCTGGGAAATTTACTTAATCTTGCTGCATCTTAGTTTTGTCGTCAACACAATATCTACCTCATTAAGTGTTGGTGAAAATTAAATGATATAAGGAGGAAAGGGTAACTTGGAACTCTTACTTTTTGCAGTTTTTCTTTAAACCTAAAATTGCTCTAAAAAATAAAGCCTACTGAAGTCCACAAAAATACCTGAGCAGTAATGAACAAAAGGGTTTGATGACATTATGGGTGCCAAGCTCCTAACAGATACCAGGCACAACCAGAAGTGTTAGTTTTTGTCCTTTCCTCTTCTTTTCCTTCCTTCATCTTTTTGCTGGTATTGCTTCTACTTTATTTCCAGCTTCCATCAATCTCTTCTTCTTATCAGAAGGCTTCTCCTAGGCATAGTTGAAGTTATCAAGCTAACTTCCAGATTGGCATAGAGACACACTAATAGTACCATGTAATGCTTCTGAAGGTGTTTTATAAAAATTTTCTAATCTTAACCTTTAAAATAGCACTGTAAGTTATAAAGGATAAATAGTAACATTCCTATTTTATGAAGGAGAAAATAGATGCTAAAGTCGTTACTGTGTTGGTTTTCATTCAGTTGACTTTGACTCAGAGAGACCTTATATTTAACAAAACAAAACTTTGTCTGGTCTTGCACCATCTTTGTAGCAACTAACATTGATTGGGAACTTATTAAATGACATTAATCTTTACACATATTAACTTATTTAATCCTTGCAACAATCCTTTGAAGTTGGCTTTAATACTTTTATCTCACAGAAAGGGAAATAAACATAGAGAAGTTAGATAACTTTTGAAGATCACGTAGCTGCTAAGTTTGAATCCAGGCAGTCTGGTTCCAAAATCCACTTGCATAACCACCCACTGCACAGCCTATGATAGAAGATAAGTAAACAGTCATCACTGAGAACTCTTGAATGAAGAAATCCTTTTGTCCATACTGCTCAGAAAGCATTGTAGCCTCTGAAATATCACAAAACACAGTTTGAAAATGTTGCTACAGCCATATGCCACATAACATCCATTCAGGTAACATCAGACTTCGTATATGTCTGTGGTCCCGTAAGGTTCTAATAGAGTTCAGAAATCCCGATCTGAGAATGGGATATAATGAACATAACTGGACATAGTGAACAGCTCCCTGCACAATCCTTCAAAAGATTGTTGCATGAGATACATCCAATACATGTATGTCATGTCTCTTTTATACAAAGCTACAGTGCTGGCAGGTGTATAAAGTACATGTGTAAACTATAATACATATATCTTGACAAAAAAAAAAACAAAACTCAGGAGATCTGGTGCCATAGTGCTTAAGGCATTTGGCTGCTAACCAGAAGGCTGGTGGTTCAAATCCCCAGCCACTTCTCGGAAGGAAGACTGGGCAATCTAACTCCATAGAAATACTGCTTTGGAAATCCAAGGAAGTGTTGCTATGAGTCAGATCTGACTCAATGGCAGTGAAATAATGTCTGTGTTACTGGCTTATGCATGTATTGTACTGTAAGTTTCTAATGTTATTTTATTGTGAACTTTCCCTACTTAAAATTAAAAGTTTACCATATAATAATTTGTGGTTTGACTCATAGGCCAAAGCATCCAATGTTGTGTATCATATATCTCTACAGTGTTGTAGTATTATCTCTGTTTAACTTTCTTTCAAAAATATTGCCATGAAAAACATTCAGAGAAGAATTGATACCAATCCTACTCAAACTATTCCAAAACATAGAAAAGGATGGAATCCTCCCTAACTCATTTTATGAAGCAAGCATAACCTTGATACCAAAAC
>NW_006921822.1:3414803-3452429 GCF_000298275.1 Orycteropus afer afer
CCTAAAGAAGTGAGAGCCATGACAAGAACAGACATATGCACATCCATGTCATCATGGCACTATTTACAATACCCAAAAGATGGAAACAACCTAGGTGTCCATCAACTGAGGAGTGGATATCCAAACTATGGTATATACACACAATGGAATACTATGCAACCCTGAAGAATAATGTAGAATCTGGAAAACACCGCATAACATTGATGAACTTGGAGGACCTTATGCTGAGTGAAATAAGTCAATCACAAAAGGACAAATATTGTATTAGTCTGTTATTGTAAAAGTCAAGGAAATGTTTATCTATAGAAGGACATTTTCTTTGTTGGTTACCAGGGATGGGAGGGTAGGGTAGGGAATACTGTTAGATAGATAGAGATAAGTTTTGGTTTGGGTGAAGAGAAGGGCAATGCACCAAATGTGAGTGATCAATATAGTGGCATTGAGGAAGAGAAAGACATAGAGAGGTACGTGGGATGTACAGACAACAAAGATGAACCCTTTTGCACATATAGTACGGCATGGTCAGTGAAGGCAAACACGGGTATATGGGTAGATAGAGGGGTGGACAGGCTGAAATATTAGGTATGTCTATGAAGTGGGGCATGTACCCAAGAATAGGTATAGCATTGGCAGACAGTGGTCCTATAACTTTAGGTGTATGATCTGAATTCCCAGGTGTATAGTGGCGCTGACAAGGGGCAAGGTTGTGGTCACTGCTTGGTCACAGCCAGCTACCCAGAGGGACCGAGTAGTTGAACCTGTGGGCTTGGGACCATATTTGCAGAGGACGTCAAGCTCAATTGGCATAACATACTACACAAAACATTGTTCCACCTCCTACTGTGGCGAGTAGCAACTGGGATCTTAAAAGCATGCAAGCTGCCATCTAGATGCAACAATGGGTCTCTCCTTGTCCAGAGCCAAGAAGAATGAAGAAAACCAAAAATTCATGGAAACAATTAGTTCTAGCAACTGGTACACCATCCGATCTGCAGCCTATACAACTGTGAGACCAGAAGAACTAGATGGTGCCCGGCTACTACTGTCAACCACTTGAAAGAGGATCTATGTAGGAGATCCTGGATAGAGAGGGAGAACATTGTGGAACAAAACTCAAAATTATTTGGGAAAAAAAAACGGGGTGGGGAGACCAGGTTTGCTGCCCCAGTAGAGCCCATTGGAACCACTGAGACTGTGGCCCCTAGCTGCCCTTTCGGTCTGGAATTGAACACATGCCTGTGGCTTCCAGCCAAACAAATAGATAGGTATGTGAGTTGAACATTTACCTGAGGTAGATACACTCCTTGGAGAGAACAAGCACAGGAGAAAGAAGGGCTGCTTATGCACAGGGAGACAGCTCAGGGGTCAGGAGTACATGAAGGGATGGACACAGGGAAGAGATAACTGTGGGGAAGAAGTGGGAGGGGAGCTGTTGCATTGTGGTAAATTGTGGTCAATGTCATGAGACAAAGTGTATGTGATCTGCTGTATGGAAAGTGTATTTGCTCTGTAAATTTTTACCCAAATCACAATAAAAAGAAAAAAAAAAAAATATTGCCATGAGATGTCTGCATCGTGGTTCCCAAATTCACCTGTAAAACTATAGTACTATCAAAACTATAGAACTATAAACTTTCTCACAAATTTTTGAATATAAGGGGAACTGCAAAACTTTGGGAAATAAATAGTTCATGAAGTTAAAATTAATCTCATAATGGTTCTCTGACAGGAGAGGACTTCTCCTTAGAAAGCAGAATAATATCTGGCCTGAGATTGAACACTTAGGCACTCGTGAAACACGTCTTAGAACCATAAAACAATCTGATTTTTCACATTGTAACTTCTTCACTAAGTTATTGGTCTAAGGTTGTTATCTGCACTGAGTCATCTCTCACTCATAGTGACTCCAACTCTGGCAACCCCATGAATAATAGAATGAAATTACTGCTTGGTTTTGTCTCATTCCCATGATCATTTGTGGATCAGACCTTTGTGATCCATTAGGTTTTCACAGGCTGACGTTCAGAAGTAGATTGTCGGGCCTCTCTTTCTGGTTACTCTTAGTGTGGAAGATCTGCTGGAACCTGTTAAGCACCATATCAACACACAAGCTTCCACCGACAGATGGTAGCTGCACATGAGGTACTTTGGTCATCTAACCCCGGTCTCCTGCATGGGAGGAGAATTCTACCACTGAACCACAAGGCTAAGGTATTCATTAGGAGTAAATGACCAAATATTCAAAATATCTAGAGATTGTCCATTTTTTTCTTGCTGTTACTGATTTTAGTTAGTTCTTTTTCCAAATATTTTATTGTGTTTTCAAGGAACGTTTATCAGCAATTTAGCTAACCACTTGACAATATCTGTACAAAATTGTTCAGCAACATTAGTTACCTTTTCACAACGTGTCAACTCTGTTTAAAGTATTCTGGTCATTCTATTTCCAGTACTGTAGTTTCCCTACCCCTTCTCATCTTTGCTTTAGCATAGTTGCTGAGCTGTTGGTCTCGTTTAGGTGATTTTTTAATGGAGCACCATACTGACAGATACTATCCTTTATTTTGTGCACCAATCTATTATTTTGCTAAAAGGTGACCTCAAAGGATAGTTTTGGTTTGATTTTAGTTTTTAATCACTAGAATTTCTCTTATATAAGTAGGGAAAAGAAGAGGAGATGAAACTAAACCTTGACTATTTCAGTATGCCAATAAATGTGATGAAAGAATTGGAAATTATTAGCTAAAATGACATGGGGGTTGGAAGAAAGGCATGGAGATCTAGTTCTGAAAGATCAACTCTATGGAGCACAATTCTACTCTGACACACCTGAGGTTGCTATGAGTCAGAGTCAACTAGATGGCAAGTGATTTAGCTTTAGGTTTTGGGTGGGCCTGACTTAATCATATAAGCCTTTAAAAGGAACTGTGATCTTGGAGATAAAAATTCGAAGTATGAAAAGAATTTGTTATGAGAGTGATCCTTTGTGCTGGCTTTGATGACGGAGGGGTCACATGGCATGGGACATGGATGGCTTCTAGGAGCTGAGAGTGGCCCCAAATGACAGCTAGAAAGGAAACAGGGACCTCAGTGCTACAACCTTAAGGAACTGAATTAGTCTAACAACCTGAATAAGCATAAAAGCAGATTCTTCCTCAAAGCCTCCAGAAAGCACACAGTCTTGGTTTTAGCCTTGTGAGACCTTGAACAAAGAGTCTAGTCATCTTATTCCCAGACTTTTAATCAAATACATGGGTGAGTCAGTAAATAAGTGTTGTTTTAAAGAATAAATAAATGAGATGGGACATGTGGGATGTGTGTATATGTGTGTTTAACTTATTGTCCTATGAATCCTATCCCTATTTGATTGGCAATGAATAGTGGACTTACCTTGTATACTTATAAAATACATGAACTATATATGCAATTTGTAGATTGTATTTCTTTTCCAAAGACCTAAGCTCTTCATTCATGTGGTTAATGAAAAAAAAAGTTCTCTTATTTATGAAATGTGTGTGTATGTGTGTATATATATATATTTTTTTCTTACTATATGTGCATTTTAACAGATGTTCTATACATAAATTTTATTACATATACATAATATACTATATTTCCATAAATAAACAAAACACAGAATCAGTCTAATGAATGAAAACATTATGACTTAAGCATAAAGGAATAGGGAAATTAGAAGGGTCTTTCTTAGGAACATTAAATAAGCATGCTAATTAAGATGCTTCAATTATTTGAGGAATGGAATAAAATAGGGTAAATACCTTTAAAGAAAATGTTTACGTAAGTCTTTGATCTGAAAGGGATGAGGGGAATGAGGCATACTGGGTCCAGCTAGGCTTGGCCTCTTGCTCTGTGAAAGGGACTGGCCCCTCCTTTCTTTGAAGTTCAGTGGAGTTCACTAGGGTGATACACACAATGGCTGCGAGGGCTCAGAGAATTCACTGAAAGGGAACACAATGCCATTGCACTTTCTGAGGAGCCAAGAATTCTCATGTATGCTCATACGCAGACATACAAACACACATAGGCACACACAAACTGAAAACTGGGGACATGATTGCCTTCATAGGTTAGGGGTCCTCATGGCTCCTCCACACATTCAAGGGACAGTGGGAAACTGGTATGGGGCTGCAACTACTTCATAGGGCTCTTTCTAAGATGTGAAGTTGAGTGTGCAATGACGTGAAGAGTGCAAATGCTAAAAGCTCAAAGGACTCAACTTGGAGTGCAGTGGCCCCTTGTCTGTCAATCATGTTTGTTAAACTTGCTTCTCCATCAGCATCCTGATGGAACAGAGAAGGACTGGGGGAAGGGGAGAAGGACAGGAGGCAGAGTCACCTAAATACAAAGCGAGATCTTTGTCACTGAGAAATAGCTGGAATTTAGAACTCAAAGGGAATCTCAGAGATCATCTAACAATTAGATTATCTAGCAGATTCTAACTCATTATCTTTATTTTCCAAATGAAGAAAATGAAGCCCAAAGTGGTCGTGTGAGATGCTCAAATCATAGATTGCTAATAACAGGTAGAATTGAGTGTAGAATCCTCTTTTCATGGCAATCTAGTTGCGGACCCCACCTAATTCCTCAATCTGAATAATAATACATGCACAAACAAAATTATTTTAATTATAAAAGTAATCTATAGACTCATTGTAGAAAATTTAGAAAATATGAAAAAGTATAATGTGGAAAATAAAAATCGCCTGTAACCCCACCACCCAGATATAATCATTGCTAATTATTTGTTGTATTTCCTTTCAACGTTGTTGTTGTTGTTTGCCATCAAGTCAGACCTGACTCATAGCGACCCCTCCTTGGGTTTCCGAGGCAGTATCACTACGGAAGTAGATTGCTCCAATGTTGTAGTTAGGCGCCATCAAGTCGGTTCCAACTCATAGCGATCCCGTGCACAACAGAATGAAACACTGCCTGGTCCTTAGCCATCCTCAGTGTTGCTATGTTTGAGTTAATTCCTTTCAATGAATAAGTATAAACTGAAGTCACAAAGTATGAGCCAAGTTTTGGGGCAGGGGTTCTGTAACAGATTAAAGGAAAGCCTTTCTGAGGACCGTAGGATGGGTACTGTAGTCAGACTGTCCTTCCAGTGTTCTTTCCTCCTCATTGAGGGTCAGAGTTGCTCACACTCAGAGAGATTAGAGGAACTTGGAACTCAGGGAACTTGTACTACTATTTTTACTGGTATATCCAGTGGAAAGCTTTTGACGGCAAGTAAAAGAACACCTAACTAAATGTGGCTAAATAAATAAAGACATTATATTGTCTCACATAACAAAGAAGTCTAGAAATTGAAAATTTCAGGTTGTTTCAGCAGCTCGATGATGTCATTAAGGATGCAGACCTTTTCCTCTCCTCTCAACTGGCCTTATTGTGATAGCAACTTTTCTCCCATCACAACAAGATATAGTAGCTGGGTTACATTTTCATGTAATCATCCAAAGAGAGAAGAGGAAATGTGGTTTTTTTTTTTTTCTAGTTGATCTCTTTCTTTTTATCACAAAGGAAAATCTTCCAGCGGATTTCCTAGTCCCATTTAGCAAGCTTGCATCACAAGACTGTGTCTTAGCTGCAAGGGATGCTGAGAAAGTAAGCATCAGGCATGCTTGGCCTCTATGAGAGATGCTCTGTGGTCAGGTAGAGGAGTAGGAGGAGGACAGATAGGAAAACAACAATGTCTGTGACAGATGGTAAAAAATCAATTGCAAAACAACTAGGAGACAATTTGAGTCACAAAAGTTTTACTTATGACATTTTGGAAACCCAACTCATTCCTAAATTGAAAGCTTCTATGTGCCTATGTAAAAAATGCCATGTGATCAGTGAAAATCAGGAGCACTACAGGAATACAGGGGAAGGTCACAATGACAGGCTGGAGTTCATTAATACATTCATTCATTTATTAAATCCTTTAATCAACTAATATTAATTAAGCGGCAATTACGGGTTGGGGAGTCTGGTAGCGTAGTGCCTAAGGCATTTGACCGCTAACCAGAAGGCTGGCAGTTAAAACCCACCAGTCACTCCTCAGAAAGAAGGTTGGGCAATCTACTTCCATAGAGATACTACCTCGGAAACCCAAGGAGGGGTCGATATGAGTTGGATTCCACTTGATGGCAGTGAGTTTGGTTTTGTTTGGGTTTTTATGGTTTGAGGAACATGCTAAGTTCTGGGATATAGTTGTGTATAAGACAGGAACTCTGTCCTCATGGACTATACACACTATACATGGAGTTTATGTTATTTCTTGTTTTTATATTATGTACCTATGACTTTTATAACTGTGTTTCCTTTTGTCACCAAGAAGCTTAGATCCAAATTTGCACCAGGTGGCCCTTACTACCTGCAAATAATTGATGTCAGAAAAAGTCTGCCTCAGACAGGGAGTTACCTGGTCATACCAGGTGAATGCACTTTAAAACAGAGACCAAAGTACAATTTAAGATCATATAGAGTTGAAAAATAAAACAAACTATGAAAATAAGTTCATTCAACCTTACTTTTTTTAAAAAAATGTAAGTTGCAATTGTAACCAGGTGCTAATTCTCAGAACAGAGAATTAATCATGTTGACTTTTTTGGTCCTAATATTCTGAAAAAAAAAATTAAGGTAAATTAACTTTTTATCTTTTATAGTCTGCCACTTTTGCAGAATAGTCAAAATAAGTTTGCAAATAATTTGCATTTTATTTGCTTAGTTGCATTGGTTATTCACAAATCTCATATCCAACCACACTGACAATGATGTGATAGGAGGAGAAAGGAGCCAGTGCCTGTAAGGGATAGCTGAATAGGGCCTTATTTTATGTCTAGTCTCTAAACTGGTGAATATTTTTTAATTTTAAAGATTCGTTCCTTATGAACCTTTGTAACAGTGTACACCCCGATAATCAATACTCAGATAATGAGAATCCTTGTATGTGGATTACATTTCTTGGAGTTGATCTTATCCTTGGCGTTTATTACTTTTTTCTCAGATTCCCTCAACTATTTATTAGTATGTGTGTGTGTGTGTGTGTGTGTGTGTGTTTTAAGGAGTTGTCTCAAATCTTTTGTGAGGTGAGATGAAATTTATTCCATATACAAATAAATGGAAATAAATACTGGCTACTCAACTTTTTAATTACTTCCAAACTTGTTTTCTCACCTGGCTTGGGAAGATGGGGTCTGTGAACTTTTTTAAGGCAGTGAGGAAAGTTGAGTGGCTGTGGTTGCTGATTCAGTGCAGTTTGACTGTTTTTCTACTTTATGGTCAGTTCCTTTCTCTCAGTGAGCAGTAAATCTAGAATGATGTACATGTCTTGGTTTTCCGGGCTGCAACTCATTTGGATGGTCCACAGGGCATCACCAGGTAGCTTCCTGTCCTAAGACCTTCCTGTGAAATAAAAACTTCCCTCTGAAGGAGGCACTGTATACTGTTTCACTTATAAATCAAGTTAACTCCTGTTCTTTGACTTTAAGAAAACAATGTCTCTTCTCCTCCCAGGAAATTTCTTCCCTTTTGTCTCTGCAGGTGCTTGTACATGTATTTTTGTGGTGGAAACACTGAAAAGTATTCAAGTTATTAAATAAAAGCACAGAACCCTGTGATTCATGAAACTCATCACTAGGGAGACCATGTTATGTGAAAGTACTGCTGCTGTTGTTAGTTGTACTTGGAGTCAAGTTTTGACGACTTTTGACGACTCTTGTGCAACAGAATGAAACCTTGCATGGTCCAGCACCATCTTCACAGTGGGATATGCTCAAGTCCATTGTTGTGTTAGGAGCTCTGGTGGTGTTGTGCCTAAGGCATTTGACTGCTAACCAGAAGGTTGGTGGTTTAAACCCACCAACCACTCCTTGGAAGGAAGATTGGGCAATCTACTACTGTAGTGATATCAACTTGGTAACCCAAGGAGGGGTAGCTGTGAGTCGGAAATGACTCAAGTGTTGTTGTTAGGTATCGTCTAGTTGGTTTCAACTCATAGTGAGCCTATATACAACAGAACAAAACATTGTCTGGTACTGTGCCATCTTCACAATCCTTGCCATACTTGAGCCCTTTGTTGCAGCCACAGTGTCACTCCATCTCATTGAAGGACTTGCCCTTTTTCACTGACCCTCTACTTGACCAAGTATGATATCTTTCTCCAGGAACTGGTCCCTTCTGACAACATGACCAAAGTACGAAAGATAAAGTCTGGTTAGTCTTGCTTCTAAGGAGCATTCTGGCTGTACTTCTTCCAAAACAGATTTGTTCATTCTTCTAACAGTCCATGGTACCTTCAATATCCTTTGCCAATACCACAATTCAAATGCATCAATTGTTTTACAGTCTTCCATGTTCACTGTCCAGCTTTCATATACAAGTGAGACTATTTAAACTACCATGGCTTGGGTCAGGCACGTATTAGTCTTCAAAGTGATATCTTTGTTCTTAACACTTTAAAGAGGTCTTTTGCTGCAGATTTAATACATCTTTTAATTTCTTGACTACTGCTTCCATAGGCTTTGATTGTGGATCCAGGAAAATGAAATCCTTGACAACTTCATTCTTTTCCCCATTTACCATTGTGTTGTTGTTGTTATGTGCCGTCGAGTTGGCCCCAACTCATAGCAACCCCTCCTTGGGTTTCTGAGGTGGTATTGCTATGGAAGTAGATTGTCCAACCTTCCTTCTGAGGAGTGGCTGGTGGGTTTGAACCTCCAGCCTTCTGATTAGCAGTCAAGTGCCTTAGGCACTATGCTACCAGAGCTCCTTCATTTATCATAATGATGCTTATTTGTCCAGTTGTGAGAATTTTTGTTTTCTTTACGTTGAAGTGTAACCCATAATAAAGGCAATAGTCTTTGATCTTCATCAGTTAGTGCTTCAAGTCTTTTTCACTTTCAGCAAGCATAGCTATGTCATCTGCATATTGCAGGTTGTTAATGACCTTCCTCCAATCCTGATGCCATGTTCTTCTTCATATAGTCCAGCCTCTCAGCTTATTGGCTCAGCATACATATTGAATAAGCATGGTGAAAGGTTACAACTCTGACACACCCCTTCCTGATTTTAAACCAGTCAGTATTCCCTTGTTCTGTTTGAACGACAGCATCCTGGTCTATGTACAGGTTCCTCATCAGCATAATTAAGTCTTCTGGAATTCCCATTCTTTGCAATGTTATTCATAATCTGTTATGATCCACACAGTCAAATGCCTTTGCATGGTCAATAAAACACAGATAAACATTTTTCTGGTATTTTCTGCTTTCAGCCAAGATCCATCGGACATGAGTAATGATGTCCCTCATTCCATGTCCTCTTCTGAATCTGTCTTAAATTTCTGGCAGTTCCCTGTCAATATACTGCTGCAACTGTTTTTAAGATTTTTTTTTGCAAAATTTTACTTGTATGTGATATTAATGATATTTTTTGATAATTCCACATTCTATGGGATCACCTTCCTTTAGAATGGGCACAAATATGGATCTTTTCCAATCAGTTGACCTGGTAGCTGTCTTCCAAATTCCTTGGCATAAACAAGTGGGCACCTCTAGCACTGCATCGGTTTGTTGAAACATCTCAGTGGGTATTACATTAATTCCTGGAGCCTTATTTCTCACCAATTTCTTCCGTGAAAATTGGTACTTCTTCCTTCAACACTGTTGGTTCTTGATCATATACTACCTCCTGAAATGACTGAACATTGACCAATTCTTTTTGGTACAGTGACCTGTGTATATTCCTTTTATCTTCTTTTGATACTTCCTGCATGGTCAATATTTTGCCCATAGAATCCCTTCAATATTGCAACCTGAGGATTGAATTTTTTCTTCAGTTCTTTCAGCTTGAGAAATATCAAACATGTTCTTCCTCTTTGACTTTCCAACTCCAAGTCTTTGCACATTTCATTATAATACTTTACCTTATCCTCTTGAGCTACCCTTTGAAATCTTCTCTTCAGCTTTTTCACATTATCATTTCTTCTATTCACTTTAGCTACCTTCTGACATCCATTTTGGTGTTTGTTTCTTTCCTCTCTTTCCAATGACCTTTTGCATTATGTCCTTGATGTTATCCTACTCCTGTGGTCTTCAGTCACTAGTGTCCAATGCATCAAATCTATTTTTCAGATGGTCTCTAAATTCAGGTGGGTTATACTCAAGTTCATGGGCTTGTTTTAATTTTCTTCAGCTTCAACTAAACTTGCATGTGAGCAATTGATGGTCTGTTCCACAGTCAGCCCCTGGGCTTGTTCTGCCTGATGATATTGAACTTCTCCATTGTCTCTTTCCACAGGTGTAGACTATTTGGTTCTGGTGTATTCCATCTGGTGAGGTATATGTATATAGTCATCGTGCATGTTGTTTAAAAAAAGATTTGCAATGACTAAGTCTTCCAAAATTTTATCATGCAATCTCTGGAATCATTTCTATTACTAAGGCCATATTTTCCAACTACCAATGCTGCTTTTTTGTTTTCAACTTTTGCATTCCAATCACCAGTAATTGTCACTATGTCTTGATTGCATGATTGGTCAATTTCAGACTGCAAAAGTGCTGAAAATCTTCAATTTAGTCACATTTGTCTTTAGTGGTGTATAAACTTGAATTATAATCATATTAACCAGTGTTCCTTATATGTATGGATATTATCCTATCACTGATAGCATTGTACTTCTGGCCAGATCTTGAAGTGTTCTTTTTGATGATGAATGCAATGCCATTCCTTTTCAATTTGTCATTCCTGGCATAGTAGGCTACATGATTATCTGATTTAAAATGGCCAATACCAGTCCATTTCAGGTCATTAAGGCCTAGGATGTCAATTTATGTACTCCATTTCATTTTTGACAACTTCCAATTTTCCTATATTCATACTTGGTACATTGCTCATTCCAATTATTGATGAATGAATGTCCTAATGAACCTTCCAAATGAAGTTCCTAAAAGCTTTACTTCATCCACATCATTAAGGTTGCCTCTACTTTGAGGAGGTAGCTCTTCCCCAGTCTTATTTTGAGTGCCTTGCAACCTGAGGGCTTCATCTTCCTGCTCTATATCAGTGTTTCACAAAGTTTTCAGTGGCCTTTTTTCTTGTCTTTCAGAAAATGGATATGGCCATATCTTTCTTCCTAGTCTATCTTAGCCTGGAAGCACCACTGAAACTGAGGTAACCCTCAGTGTTCATGCTGGTATTTGACATACTGGTGGCCTAGTTTGTAGCATCATAGTAGCACTTAAGCCACCACAATACAACAAATTGACAGCAAGTGGTAGTCATTCTTGTACTACTGTGTATTTTGAGTGTCTTCCAATGTGGACAGCTCATTTTCCAACACTACAATGAGCATTATTTTGTTGTGATCCATAATGTAAATTCATGTAATCCTCATATTAACTCTGTATAGTTAGTCTTATCTCCCTATTTTAGGTTGAGGAAATGGATGCTTAGAGAAATGCATTACTTGCCCCAAATCATTTAGTATTTGAAGTGAGATTCAAACCCATGGTGGTCTGACTCCGGAGCTCCTGCTCTTTATACACTGCCTCCACCTCTTTTATTACGTTTTTCATCCAGGGTATGAAACTTGGAAAAGAATAATATACCTCCAGAATGCTCCTTAGAAGAGAGAATGACCAGGCTTCGTCTTGTGTATACTTTGATCATATTAGAAGGGACAGGTCCCTGGAAAAGGATATCATACTTAGTATGATATACCAAGTATATATGAGGGTCAAGGAAAAAGTAGAAGACCCTCAACAAGATGAATTGACACAGTGGCTGTGACAGTGGCCCCAAGCATAGCAATTATTGTGAATATGTTGCAGGACCAAGCACTGTTTCATTCTGTTGTACACAATGTTGCTCTTAGTCAGAGCTGACTTGACAACACCTAACAACAACAACATTTAGAAAATAACAAAAGGCAAGTGATATATAATTTTTAACAGTGAGTGTACATGTATTCCAATTTAACATAAATTATGACATTTTTCTTGTTGGTCATCTTAAATGTGAGAAATGTAATGGCACCTACAATTAGTTTCCTAGGACCGCCATAACAAATTTCACATATTTGGTGCCTTAAGACAATCGAAATCCCTGGGTAAGGGCTGGACTACTAACCAAGGGGTTGGTAGTGTAACTCAACCACCTTGGAAGTAAGGTCTGGCAGTCTGCTTCTGAGAGGTCGCAGCCTTGAAAACCCTCAGGAGCAATTCTGCTCTGCACATACAGGGTTACCATGAGTTGGCATCAACTTGATGGCAACTACAATAACAAAATAACTGATGGATAAATAAGGAAATCAACACAGAAAATAAAGATACCAGTCATTGGATCAGAGCCCACTCTAATCCAGTATGACCTCATTTTAGGTTGACTACATCTGCAAAGACCTGATTTTCAAATAAGTCACATTCAGTTGTGTCAATAGGGGGGTGCAGGAGATGTGGACCACACTGGGTGACATTGTCAGAGGAGTAAACACCAAAATGACTATAAAATTTTTGTAAAGCAGAAACTTACTATTTTTCTTTAATAAAGGTATTCCTGCAGCTAGTTATAACAACAAAAACTTTTTTTTTTTTTAGCCCAGCTTACATGTATCAGTACACCTACAAGGCTCTATGCTACCTTACTTTCTGAGCCTTCTAACGCACTCTAGTCAGAGCTGTAATTATTACCCAGTTACAGTGATGCTTTGAACTGCATGGTTTGATCTGCATGTGCTATAAGCACACTATTGTTTTCATTATTGCCAGTATTTTTTAAAAATTTTAATTGTGATTTGGTGAAAGTTTATAGAACAAATTCATTTTCCACACAGCAGTTTATAAACATTTTGTCTCATGATATTGATTGCAATTCCCCACAACATAACAGCCCTCTTCCCACTTCCTCCCCATAGTTACCTCTTCCCTGTGTCCTTCCCTCCCATTTACTCCCGACGCCCCCATCTCCCTATGTGCACACTGCCCTTCTGTTCTCCCATTACTAAACTCTCCAAGGACTGTATCTACTTGATATAAATACAGTTCATATGCTTGTCTTTTGTTTGCCTGGAAGCCACAGGAGGGAGTTCAATTCCAGACCTGAAGGGCAGCTAGGAGCCACAGTCTCAGGGATTTCATTAGGCTCTATTAGACCAGGAAACCTGGTCTTTTTTTTTTTTTAATGATTTTGAGTTTTTTTCCACATTGTTCTCCCACTCTATCCAGGAACTCCTGCACAGATCCCCTTTCAAGTTTTTGCTGGTATTTTTATAGTCGCTGATTTTGTTAAATTTTCTGGTGTTTTGGTCAGCAGAAAACAGTGAGGTAATTGGTATTTGTGCACCTATGTTGTTGTTAGGTGCCCTCAAGTCATCTCTGACTCATAGTGACCCTATGTACAGCAGAACAAAACACTTCCGGGTCCTGTGCCAGCTCCACAACCCAATCATTGTAGCTACTGTGTCAATCCATCTTGTTGAGGGCCTTCCCCTTTTTCGTTGACCCTCCACTTTACCAAGCACGATATCCTTCTCCTGGGAGTAGTCCCTTCTTACAACATGACCAAGGTAAATGAGACAAAGTCTGGCCATTCTCACTTCCAAGGAGCATTCTGGTTGGGCTTCCTCCAGGACAGATTTGTTAGTTCTTTTAGTTCACAGTATTTTCAGCATTCTTCGCCAACACCACAACTCAAAAGCATCGACGACTCTTTGGTTTTCCTTATTCATTGTCCAGCTTTCACATGCATATGAGATAATTGAAAATACCATGGCTTGTGCCTGGCACACCTTAGTCCTCAAGGAGATATCTTTGCTCTTCAGCATTTGAAAGAGGTGTTTTTAGCAGATTTGCCCAATGCAATACGTCGTGAACTATTTGACAGCTTCAATCTTTTCTCCATTTATGGTGATGATGTTTATAGGTCCAGTTGTGAGAATTTTTGTTTTCTTTATATTGAGGTGCAATCCATACTTCATACTGTGGTCTTCAATATTCATCAGGAAGTGCTTCAAGTCATCCTCACTTTCAGCAAGCAAAGTTGTGTCATCAGCATATCGCAGGTTGTTAATGATTCTTCCTCCAATCTTGATGCCATGTTCTTCTTCATATAGTCCAGCTTCTTGGATTATTTGCTCAGCATACAGACTGAATAAGTATGGGGAAAGGATACAACCCTGACACATTCCCTTCTTGATTTTAAACCATGCAGTGTCCCCTTGTTCTGTTTGAACAACAGCTTCCTGGTCTATGTATAAGTTCCTCATGAGCACAATTAAGTGTTCTGGAATTCCCATTCTTCTCAATGTTATCCACACTTTGTTATGATCCACACAATCAAATGCTTTCGCATAGTCAATAAAACACAAATAAGCATCTTTCTGGTATTCTTTGCTGTGAGAAAGAAAAACCTATATCCATTACTTTTTTTGAGAACAAAGTAGTAATTAAAGGAAAAGGAGAAAAATCAAAAAAGGCTTCTGCTCAGTTACTAATAATGTTAAATGTAGAAATATTTTACAAAATAATTTATGTTGTTAGTAATCATATAATTTAATAAATATTACATTTAAGCAGTTTAAAACTGTATATATCACATGTTAAGGCATTTGACTGCTAACCAAAAGGCTGGCAGTTCAAACCCACCAGCCACTCCTTGGAAGGAAGGCTGGGCAATCTACATCCATAGTGATACCTCCTCAGAAACCCAAGGAGGGGTTGCTATGAGTTGGAAATTACTCAACAGCAATGAGTTTGGGTTTTTTTTATTATTATTATTCTATGATTGAAATTGATAATGAACATTACTAATGATTATGTGTAGTCTGGTAGAGAAGAAGACCCATGGAGCAGGGGAGCAGTTGATGTCATGAGTTCCCATATAGGATAACATCAACCCTAGTAATGCCACTGGCCACATTCATAGGTTCTTGGGGTTAGGACTTCAACATATTTCTTTTTGGAGGACATTATTAAACCCATAACAGTGCTTTACACTTTTATGTCACATTTCCATTTGCAAAGCAGTCTCATTGAAATAAGGAGATTTGTTGGCATTGTAGGCAAGGCATTCGGATGCTAACCAGAAGATCAGTGGTTCAAACCGACCAGCTGCTCCACAGGAGGAAGATGAGGCAATCCACTTCTGTAAAGATTTACAGCCTTGGAAACCCAATGGGTGTCACTGTGAGTTGGAATCAACTTGATGGTGGTAGGTTTGGTTTTTGGTTTGGGTCTCCTCATAATGATAAGCAAGCAATATCCAAATTTTATAAACAAGAAAGTGACAGTGAAATTAAGGAACTCTTCCAGGGCCCACAGATAAAAGGGCCAGAGTAGGGATTAGAATGTAGGATTCCTGACTCCTAACCTGATGTCCTTCCTCTACTACATTACATATCATCTAATGATGCAAATTTTCTGCAGTATGAACTTGCTGATTCTAAGGTTAGCCGAAAGGCAAATGGGAAGAATGGGAAGAATCAAATCCACATCTTTGTGTAAGTCAGTGCAATTTATGGAGATCTTTCTGGGCTTTGTTTAAAATCTAGCAGTTAGTTCTGGGTTCCTGGATTTCCTAGGCTATAATCTTTACAAGAGCAGATCACCAGAGCTTTCTCTTGAGAGCAGCTGGTAGGTTTGAACTGCCAATCTTTCAGTTAGCAACTGAGTGCTTACCCATTGTGCTGCAGGGATCTCTGGGTTCCTAATAATGTTTATTTACTTTATAGAATCTGAGAACCAGAAAGCTCCTGGAAGGAATTTTCATTTATTTTACTTTGTTTCGTGTTCCACACTTATACAGAGTTTAAAACCAAGAATGTCAAACAAGTTGTCAGTAATGATAGATCTCAGTGACTAAAAAGCAATACTCAACAGCTTTGTTTGAGAGGTTCTTACTATATTTATTTTCTTATCTTTTCATCTTCTTGTATTTTGTTTATTGTTTCAATGCAACTGTTGCATTCATAGAGATCGTATTTCTCCAAATATTAACGACTGCACAAAAAAAAGCAAACAAATTTTATGTTGCGTTGCTTAAACTGTGAGTTGTTGAACTGTCTCCTCATACTGATTCCTTGTCACAATCCGGGAACAAAAGTAGTCAAAAAAGAAAAATAAATCATTCAGTAATTTAGAGATTAAAATGGAGGTGAAGTTCAATTGTGGTGGAATAACAAGATGAGTTTTATTTTAATTAAAACTATAGGAAAAAAATGCATGTTAATGGAAAACATTACATTTCATGTTCAGTTGAAATGTTCAGTTCCATGCTGAAAGGCCATCTCTATCCTGGCTGGCAGTGCATGCCAACCATTTTTCTCACCTGTAAGCTGTAAATTCTGTTGAACCTGTAAACCCGTAAAATAGGCTCAGAGTTCTTATGATCCCTGAAAGAGAAGGATCAGGACCCAGAGAGGTTAGGCATCAAATTTCTCAGACATTTGAAAGATTAGGCAAACAAATGAGGAAGTGTTAGTTTTGGGACATAGATATGTGAAAGGATTCTCAGAGGCAGCAGGTTGAAAAGCCAGCATGGGCTTTGAAGTCAGAGTCTCAATTCCAATCCCCCCTCCAATGTTGTATGAATTGTGCAAACTTGAACAAGTTATTTAACTCCTTTGAGCCTTACTATTCTGATTTATGGTGAAAAGATACAATCTTGATGTACATGTTTCCTGATTTTAAACCATCCTTATTCTGTTTGAATAACTGACTGTCAGTCTATGTACAGGTTCCACATAAGCATAATTAAGCATTCTGGAATTCCCATTCTTTGCAATGTTATCCATAACTTGTTATGATTCACATAATCGAACATCTTTGCACAGTCGATAACACACAGGTAAACATATTTCTAGTTTTCTCTGCTTTCATCCAAGATCCATCTGACATTAGCAATAATATCCCTCATTACATGTCCTCTTCTGAAGCTGTCTTAAATTTGTAACAGTTCTCTGTCGATGTACTGCTGCAATAATTTTTTAACTATCTTTAGCAAAATTTTCCTTGTATGTGATATTAATGATATTGTTTGATAATTTCTACATTCCACTGGATCACGTTTCTTTGGAATGGGCACAAATATGGATCTCTTCTGGTCAGTTGGCCAGGTAGTTGTCTTCCAAATTCCTTGGTATAAATGAGAGAGCACATCCAGTACTGTGTCCATTTGTTGAAGCATCTCGTTTGTTATTCCATCAATTCTTGGAGCCTTGATTTTTTTTTTTTTTTTTTTTTAATTGTGATTTGGGTGAAAGTTTACAGAGCAAATTCACTTTCCATACAGCAGGTCCCACACACGTTGTCTCGTGACATTGACTACAATTTACCTCAATGCAATAGATCCCCTCCCACTTCCTCCCGATAGTTACCTCTTCCCTGTGTCCATCCCTTCATGCACTCCTGCCCCCTGAACTGTCTTCCTGTGCATAAACAGTCCTTCTTTCTCTCATGATTGTTCTCTCCAAGGAGTGTATCTACCTCAGGTACATGTTCAACTCTTATGCCTGTCTTTTGTTTGGCTAGAAGCCACAGTGTGGATTCAATTCCAGACCTGAAGGGCAGCTAGAGACCACAGTCTCAGTGGTTCCACGAGGAGCCTTGATTTTTACCAATGCCCTCAGTGCTGCTTGGACTTCTTCCTTCATTACCATCAGTTCATGATCATGTGCTACCTCCTGAAGTGGTTGAATTTATACAATCTATATGTTAAACAAATAATCCTAGAAGCTGAACTATATGAAGAACACAGGATTGCATTCAGGATTGGAGAAAGACACATTGATAACTAAGGAAAGGAAATACTGCATGGTTTAAAATCAGGGAGGGTGTGTGTCAGGGTTGTATCCTTTCACCATACTTAACTCAAACTCACTGTTGTCGAGTCAATTTGACTCATAGCCACCCCTCCTTGGGTTTCTTAGGTGGTATCTCTACATAAGTAGCCCAATCTTTCTTCCAAGGAGTGGCTGGTGGGTTTGAACCACCAGCCTGCTGGTTAGCAGTCAGATGCCTTAGGCACTACACCACCGTATGTACTCAAAGTAACCCAAGAAGCTGAAATATATGAAGAAAAATGCAGCATTGGGATTGGAGGAAGACTCATTAAATAATCTGCAATATGCAGATGACACAACCTTGTTTGCTGAAAGTGCAGATGACTTGAAATACTTACTGATGAAGATCAAAGACTAGAGCCTTCAGTATGGATTACACTTCAACATAAAGAAAACAGAAGTCACAACTGGGTCAATAAGCAACATCATGATAAATGAAGAAAAGATTGAAGTTGTCAAGGACTTCATTTTATTTGGATCTGCAATCAATGCCCATGGAAGAAATCAGACTATGAATTGTAGTGGGCAAATCTGCTACCAAAGATCTCTTCAAAGTGATTTAAAAAAGAAAAAAAGATGTCACTTTGAGGACTAAGGTGTGCCTGCTGCAAGCCATGGTATTTTCAATGGTCTCATATGCATGTGAAAGCTGGAAAAGAAATAAGGAAGAACAAAGAAGAATTGATGCCTTTGAATTATGGTGTTGATGAAGAATATTGAATATAGAACAAACAAACCTGTGTTGAAAGAAGTACAGCCAGAATGTTCCTTAGAAGCAAGGATGGCAAGATCTCATTTCACTTATTTTGGACATGTTATCAGGAAGGACTAGTCCCTGGAGAATGATATTGCAAAAGGGTTTGGGAAAGGCATCTTCGGACCTACTCTAATTTCCTGAGGGAGAAGAGAGAATCACCATTAGCATCAATAACCTAAGGCTGATTCCTATGAGGTAGAGGTCAGACATGCCACCACTCACCAACCTTTTTACCAATTCTGACCTCAACCTTCCCTCCCATGGTACTCTCTACTTTTCTGCTGGGTTTGATAACCATTTCAGTGGCCATACAGAACTTACAGATAATAGTCACAATTACAGGGATTTTTCAGGAAGGAACAGGTTAAAATTCAGATTCAAGAACACTCAGGATACCAGTCCTTGATCAGGACAGCCTCCCTTCAGCCATACCCATGGGCATGCCTCTCTTTGCTACTTTAGCTCTGTTGATAGGTGGTCAGAGATGCACCTCACTCTGCCAGCAAGCCTTTTCCCTGAAGGTTTTAATTGTCCATGGGCCAGGAAGCCTATGGCTCCGTCTTGTGCTGATCTCTTGGTTTTGCTACCTCTGATGCTGCAGTTTTTCTGCCAACTCTCACTGTCTCTCGCCACCTCAGCAAAGTGTTATAACTCTCTCTCTTTCCTGGATCGAGGAAGTTCAGCACAGGGATCTTGGGCCCAAAGGATGTGCTCCACTCCTAGGTGTGCTTTCTTGATGGTAGTGAGATCCTCTTTTCTGCCTCTGGGATGGCTCATTTTAAGCTTAGCAAAATAGCAAAACTGACCAATCCCCATGTTAGGTATACCTCATTTTATGTTCCTGCCCCCACAAAGGTGCCATGTACATTTGCCCTATTAACAAGCTGTCCAATCCCTCTGATGGGACACGAGCACCTCATATTTGCATAGTCTCACCTAGACATCTGATTGGAATCACAAAGATCATGACTAGAAGAGCCATATTAAGTAATTCACTGAACCACAGATATCAGCTCGGTAAAGGAGAGAGTCAATGAAAAGCAAGAAGACTTTCAATGAGATGCTCTGATATGGTGGCTGCAACAGTGGGCTCAAACATTGTGAGAACGGCATGGGACTGGGCAGTGTTTTGTTCTGCTGTGTATAGAGTCACTATATACTGACTTAACAGCATTTAGCAACAACAACATTCTCAATGATATAGAAAGAAGACGATACCTTACAGAGTCATCATGACAATTAAAACAAAATTATTAGGACTCAAGTTGTGCTCAACAGTTAGTAGCAATGATGATGAATTCATTTATAAAATAAATACTGGGCACCACTGTGTGTAGGCACTGTTAAAAATATCAGGGGTATAGCAGTGAACCAAAGAGACACAAGTTCCTGCCCTCATGGGCATTCTAGTGGGGGACATAAACAATAAATAAGATAAAGAAATTAGATAATTATTAGATGATTGATCAGATAATGATTGAAGTACTGAGGAGAAAAAAATAAAGGTGGGAAGGAAAATAAGTAGTATTAGGAGAGGTGGAAATTGTTGAGAGTCCCCGGGTGATACAGATGTTAAATGTGCTCAGCTGCTAATCAATAGGTTAGAATTCACCCAAATATGCCTGAGGAAAGGCCTGACAATATACTTCTGAAAAATCAGCCATTGAAAGCCCTATGTGTCAGTTCTACTCTGATACGTGTGTGGTTGCCATGAGTTGGAGTTGACTCATTGGCAACTGGTTGCTGTTTGAAAATGTAGAGAGGTGGCCAAAAAAAACCTCCTCCAGAAGCCTAATTTGTGGAAAAACATGGAGGAGGTGAAGGAAAATACCAAATGGTTATCTTGGAAAAGCATTTCAGGGACTGAGGGAACAGCAAGTACAAAAACCCTGAGGCTAGAGTGTGTCTGGCATGCTGCCCAGAGGCCAAGAGGCTGATACTGAGTAAGCCAAGGCGAGAGAAGTGGGAGGTGGGGCCAGAGGAGTCATGGGGCCTGAGGCAGCGGGGGCTTTGGGTTTTACTTTGAGTGTGATAAGGAGCCATGAGAAAGGGCATACCCTGATTGAACTGAAGTTGTAAAACAGGATCATTTTGTTGCTGCCAGTGACACTTATGGTTGTATTAATGCTGCTATTGTTGACATGCTAGGGAGAGGTAGAAAACAGTACCTGGAAGCAGAGTCAAGGGATTTGGATTTGGAGGGCACAAACTCAGGAGATCAGGACATAACACCAATTTCAAAATGGCAGCTTCACTCTTCCCAATTTAGATCGGGCTGATGTTGTTGTGTGCCATAGAGTTGATTTAACACAGAGTGACCTTATAGGACAGAGTAGAATGGCCCCGTAGGGTTTCCTAGGCTGTAATCTTTGTGAGAGCCAAATCCCCAGGTTTTTCTTCCACATAGAGTCACTGGGTGGGTTTGAATCACCATTTTGGCTGGCAGCCAAGTACTTGGAATAGCATGAAAACAAAAAAACAACCCCTAAACCAAACCCATTGCCATAGAGTTGATTCTGACTCATATGACCCTATAGGACAGAGTAGAACTCTCCCATAAGATTTCCAAAGCATAGTCTTTATGAAAGCAAACTGCCTCATCTTTCCTTCCCAGACCACTTGGTAAGTTCAAACTCCGGACCTTTTGGTTAGCAGCCAAATACCTTAACCACTATACCAGCAGGGAGACAGGGTTTTTAAGAGAGAGGAAAAAGACAATCCTAGCTTCCTGCTCTTTTGGACACATCATACCCAGTTGTGAAAATGTACACATACAGCATCACAGCTGGAAGCTCCCTTTATGGTTTATTATTAACCCTCCTCAGATTCACCACATTGCAGACTTCTCCAGGCCCAAGCTGACTTCCTAACAGCCTTCCACTTTAAAAATAGCAAAAAAATACTAAAGGTCAGACAAATTTCTAAAACAGTGGACTCAGTGGAAACATTTTTGGGCCAGATATTATCATAGTAAGGCTCTCTTCACCTGCTTAAACCAGATGCCTATAGTGAAACCACGCAGAGTGTGACAAGCTGCATTTTTTTTCTCTACTCAAGGGCATGTGATAATCTTAGGAGATCTAGAGTAAACCACAGAATTAAGTCAGAATTAAGAAAGGAGATACAGGGATGGAACTCCCATATTTTATCAACTCAAAGACACCTTTTTAGATGTATCATTATTTTATACACCATTAAAAAAAAAAAAAGAAAAATATACAACTAATAACTGTGACATGTCTTAATAATATTCCTGAATGATGCATGAATCAGTCTGTTGCTGCTTTGCAAGTTTTTTCATCTATTCCAAGGGATTTGGCAATTCCTTCTTCCTTCAGTTTTATTGCTTGGTGTGTGATAGTGATTTGTCCGTGTTTCTCAGTAGCAGAACATAACAAAGCTCTATCCTCTTATGAGTGGCTTTTTCCACTTAGGTTTCAGAAAGCTTTTGGTTATTGTTTTTCAAGAAAACATATAATTGTGGGATTCCTTCAATGATGCATATTTATTTAATTATCATTAAATTTGTGTTCTATTGCTGTTTCTATGCCTGGTATTCAAGGTTTTTATATTAATGCTGAGTTATAATGGAATCTTTTAAAAGATATTTTAAATGGCAGTTAAACTCAATACTTCAGGTACCAACATAACTCAATTTAAGTGATGAGAGCTCTGGCCAAGTTTGCCTAAATATAGTGGATTGGCAGGTGGCAAAAAAGGCTGCCACGTCTTTCTCCTGTGGAGTGGTCAGTGGGTTCAAATCTTCGACCTTTTGGTTAATAGCCGAATGCTTAACCACTGTGCCAACAGGGCTTCTAAGCTGTCATCAACTGTAAGATTTCAGAGATATTAAAATGTGGTTAAAAAAAAAAAAAGCATGTTTTAGAACCAATGAAGTAGAGATGAGCTCATATACAGATAAGTGGCAGAATGTGGCAGAGTAAGCCAAAGACTGCCATTGGTCACTCGAACCGTCTGTGAGAGATGAACAATGGAGAGATCAATTAGCCTTTTCCCATGCTGGGCCTCAATGCCAATTTGTTGTTACAATGCCTGAAACTGTGCAGCAGGTAAAGAAAAGAAGGTAATCTGGTACCAAGAAAACTTAGAAATGCCATGCATTTGCTCTCCTTCTGAATTTAATAACTTATAAGAGATGGTGTCTTACAAGTTAGCATCTCATAGCACTAACTTGTAATACATATAGTAGGGACTGAGCCAATGTAAAATGAGTAAATGAGTAAAAGTTACATACAATCAATATTTTTAAGCACCCACTAGGTACTAGACAAGGAGCTCTGGTAGCATAGTGCCTAAGGCACTTGACTGCTAACCAGAAGGCTGGCAGTTCAAACCCACCAGCCACTCCTCAGAAGGAAGGTTGGGCAATCCACTTCCATAGTGATACTGCCTCAGAAACCCAAGGAGGGGTCGCTATGAGTCAGGGCTGACTTGATGGCACATAACAACAACAACAACAGGTATTAGACAAAGGCCCTCTGGTGGCACAGTGGTTAAGTGCTTGGTGGCTGATCCACTAATTGCTCCTTGGGAGAAAGATGTAGCAATCTGCTTCCATAAAGCCTTGGAAACCCTGTGAGGCAGTTCTACTCGGTTCTATAGCATTGCTATGAGTTGAACTCCATGGCAACAGATTTGGGTTTTTGGACATGCTACACACTTTGGATGCATGTTATGAATATGGTTAGGCCTCTGCTTTCAAGAATATAGAAGTCCAGTGGGGAGGACAGTCAATTCCACACCCAGACAATTCTGTGTGATAAGTGCTATGATAGAGAAAAGCACAAGGTGCTATTGGAGCCTAAAGGAGATATCCCTCACACAGTGTAAATAGCTATTTGCATTAAGTATTGAAGGAGGAGTACGTGTTAGCAAGACAAAGAGAAGGAAGTGAGAAGTGGGCACTTTCCAAGCAAAGGGGACAGAATCAGCCAAAGTGGGTGTGGTAGTTATGTTTGTGTGTCAACTTGGCTGGGCCTGGTTGAGTGGCTGGGCAGCTGGTGGTAGTTATTCCCCATGATGAGACTGGCAATCACCTCCATGGTGGGATCTACCGCAAGAGCTGAGTAGCTGCCTTTGGGTATGTGGTCTGCTTCCTGAATATAAGGAGAAGCCTTGGGAATGGTCTCTAGCTTGTGGCACCCTTGGACCCTGCATGTAGCTGTGTCTTTGTTGAGCAGCCTGCCACGCTCTGCCGACCTTGGAACTTACAACAGACTTAAATTAATGGCCTGCCGTGTGGTCTGGTAACGTTGGGACTGAGCCATTTTATTTGTCAACTTTGGGCTTGTCAGCCTCAGCAGGCAGCAGCTGTCTGAGTGAAGAAAAGCCTCCAGCTTCAGTGGGCCAGGAGCTGGAAGCAGAGCTGAAGCCAAGGCTGAGGAGCTTTCACCCATCCCCTAGAGCCTGGCACTTTGAACTTGGACTTAAAGCCTCCAAACTGTAAGAGAATAAACTCCTGTTGTTCAAGCCATCCCATTTGTGGTATATTCCTGTCAGAGCAGTACTAGGTAACCAGAACAGTGGGTAACAAGAGCATTCCCAGTCAGACCACTTCCCTCTCTGTCTCCATAAACTCTTCTCCTTTCCTTTTAAGGCAGCTTAGTGTGGAAGGTATGGGACAGGAACAAAAGGACAGAATGTTCAGGCACACAGCATAATTCAAACAACCTTGATCACTTTGGAGATAACCCAGAGGTCAGTGCTTGGAAGCATCAGCTGCCTATTTTCTCATCTCACTCAATTCTTCTCTCCTATTTTGTATGCCAACAGTTATGAGTCCTTAAAAAATACTAAGCACATGAAAAGGTGCCCAGCATCATTAGCCACCAGAGAAGTGACAATAAAAACCACAATGAGAGATAACTTACTACTCATTACTTAAAACAAAACTCAAACTCACTGCCATTGAGCCAATTCCAACTCATAGCAACCCCCATTAGGTTTCCAAGGCTGTAAATCTTATGGAAGTAGATTGTCCATCTTCCTTCCATGGAGTGGCTGATGGGTTTGAACCACTGACATTAGGGTTAGCAGCCAAATACCTTATCCATTATGCCACCAGAGCCCCTTTACGACTTATTAGGGTGGCTATTATAGAAAAGACAGTAATCATAAAAAATGTTGGCAACATGGAGAAATTGGAACCCTCATAAATTGCTGGTGGGAATGTAGAGTGATACAACCATGTTGGAAAACAGTCTGGTAATTCCTCAACAGGTTAAACATAGACTGACCACATGATCTAGCAATTGCACCCCTAGGTATTTACCCAAGAAATATGAAAAAAAAAAAAAAAAATGCATCCACACAAAACCTTGTACGTGACTGGCCATAGCAGCATTATTTGTAATAATCAGAAAATGGAAATAACCCAAATGTCCACCAACTGATAAATGCATATGTAAAAAACATTATATCCAATAAAAGGATGTTATTTGGCCATAAAAAGGAATGAGGTACTGAGACATACTACCACATGGATGAACCTTGAAAGCAGTATGCCAAGTGAAAGAACCCAGTCACAAAAAACATATATTGCATCATTCCATTTATACAAAATATCCAGAATAGGCAAAGCTATAGAGACAGAAAGTAGATTAGTGGTTGCCTAGGGTTGTGGATGGTTCAGCAGGGCCTTCAGGGCAAGCTGCATTTCAACATCAAGAAATCCATAACCCTCACAACTGGACCAATAAGCACCATTATGATAAATGGAGAAAAGATTAAAGTTGACGGGGATTTCATTTCACTTGGATCCACAATCAATACCCATGGAAACAGCAGTCAAGAAATTAAATGTCATACTGCACTGGGCAAATATGCTGCAAAAGACCTCTTTAAAGTGTTAAGAAGCAAAAACGTTTCTTTGAAGACTAAGGTGTGCCTGACCCAAGGCATGGTATTTTCAATAGCCAGGAAGACTGGGCAATCTACTTCCATAGGCCCACTGCCTCGGAAACCCAAGAAGGGGTCACTGTGAGTTGTAAGTGAGTCGACAACAGTGAATTTGTTTTGTTCATATGCATAGGAAAGCTGAACAATGAGTAAGGCAGACTGAAGAAGAATCAACACATTTGAATTGTGGCGTTGGCTAAGAATACTGAAAATACCAAGGACTGCCAAAAGAACAAACAAATTTGTCTTGGAAGAAGTACAGTTGGAATGCTTCTCAGAGCCAAGAATATACTTTGGTCATGTTGTCAAAAGGGACCTGTCCCTGGAGAAGGATATCATGCTTGGTAAAGTGGAGGATCAGTGAAAAAGGGGAAGACTCTCTCTCTCTCTCTCTCTTTTTTAAGAGTTTGTTTTACACTCAACTTTACATGTACATTTAGTTCCACTCTCCACTTACCACGCTCAGCCCTAACCCAGTCCCCTCCCCTCCGTGCCCAGTAACCTTCCCCCGTGCTCCTCATAGTTATGCACTCCTGTCTGTCCTGAATTACCTCTGTGAGAATGTTGCCCCTCTGGTGCCCCGTGGTCTATTGCTCCAAGGGATGTATTTCCATAGAGTATGTGGGTGCGTCCCCCTGAGTTGAGTGGCCTGAAAGGGGAAGACTCTCTAGGTCAGAGGCTGCAACAATGGGCTCAAGCGTATAGCAAAGATTTTGAGGATGGCACAGGACTGGACATTGTTTTGTTGTGTTGTACATAGGGTCACTATGAATCAGAACCGACTTGATGGTACTTTACAACAGCAACAGGGCTGTGGAGGATGAGAGTAGGGGTGATGAGGTGTGACTGCTTATGGATATGGGGTTTCTTTTTGGGGTGATGAGAACATTCTAAAATTGTGGTGATGGTTCTATAACTCTGTGGATACACTAAAAATATGAATTGTACACTTCTAGTGCTGAATTATATGGCATGTGAATTATATCTGAGTAAAGTGGTATTAAAAATATCTAGTGGAAGAAACAGGCATGTACATGCTCTCACACAAAGTATTCGGCTTTATGTGCTTCTCACATATCATCTTAATTCACTTCTCAGCTCCTTTGCACTGGCTGTTCCCTCTGCCTAGAATGTCTTTGCTCCTTGTAAGAAGGGCCACAAGTATGGTTACTTTTTTTGTGTGTGTGCTTACTGCACAAAAGCATAGGCTGAAAGGATAAGTAAGGGCTGAAATTCAACCAGAGATTAGTTTGCCATGCTATGTGTCCTGGTGAAAGGCTGTGAGAATTCACCCAAATTAGTAGTCCATTGTTGCTGTTATTGGTAGGTGCCATCAAGTCAGCTCCAACTCATAGCGAACCCATGTATAACAGAACAAAACACTGCCTGGTCTTCTGCCAGCCTCACAAGCTTTGCTATACCTGAGCCCATTGTTGCAGCCACTGTGTCAATCCATCTTGTTCAGGGCTTTCCCCTTTTTCTCTGACCCTCCACTTTACTAAACATGATATCCCTCTCCAGGGAATAGTCCCTTCTGACAACATGACCAAAGTAAGTGAGACGAAATCTGGCCATTCTCACTTCTAAGGAGCATTCTGGCCTCACTTATTCCAGGACAGATTTGTTAGTTCTTTTAGCAGTCCATGGTACTTTTAGCATTCTTCACCAACACCACAACTCAAAAGCATCAACTCTTCTTCGATCTTCCTTATTCTTTGTCCAGTTCTCACATGCATCTGAGGCAATTGAAAATACCATGGCTTTGGTCAGGCGCACCTTAGTCTTCAAAAAGACATCTTTGCTCTTCAGCACTTTGAAGAGCTCTTTTGCAGCAGATTTGTCCAGTGCAATATGTCATCTGATGTCTTGACTGTTGCTTCTATTGGTGTTGATTATGGAACCAAGTAATATGCAACTTTGATCTTTTCTCTGTTTGTTGTGATGCTGCTTATTGGTCCAGTTGTAAGGATTTTTGTTTTCTTTATGTTGAGATGTAATCCGTACTGCAGTCTTTAATCTTCATCAGTAAGTGCTTCAAGTAATCTTCACTTTCAGCTAGCAAAGTTGTGTCATCTGTGTATTGCAGGTTGTTAATGAGTCTTCCTATAATCCTGATGCCACATTCTTCTTCATATAGTCCAGCTTCTCAGATTATTTGCTCAGCATACAGATTGAATAAGTATGGTGAAAGGATACAACCCTGACGCACTCCCTTCCTGATTTTAAACCATGCAGTATCCCCTTGTTCTGTTTGAATGACAGCCTCTTGGTCTATATACAGGTTCCTGATGAGCACAATTAAGTGTTCTGGATTTCTCATTCTTCTCAATGTTATCCACAATTTTTTATGATCCACACAATCAATGCTTTTGCATTGTCAATAAAACACAAGTAAACATCTTTCTGGCAATCTTTTCTTTGAGCCAAGATCCATCTGACATCAGCAATGATATCCCTCATTACATGCCCTCTTCTGAATCTAGCTTACAGTTCTAGAAGTTCTTTGTCAATATACTGCTGCAACCATTATGATTAGTAGTAGTATCATCTTCAGCAAGATTTTACTTGCATGTGATATTAATGATATTTTTTTATAATTTCCACATTCTGTGGGATCACCTCTTTTTGGAATGAGTACAAATATGGATCTCTTCCAATCAGTTGGCCAGGCAGCTGTCTTCCAAATTTCTTGGCATAGATGAATGAGAGCCTCCAGCGTGGCATCTGTTTGTTGAAACACCTCAAAGAGTATTCTGTCAATCCCTGCAGCCTTGTTCTTTGCCAATTCCTTCAGTGCAGCTTCAACTTCTTCCTTCAGTACCATTGGTTCTAGATCATATGCCAGATCTCCTGAAATGGAAGAACATCGACCAATTCTTTTTGGTACAGTGACTCTGTGTATGCCTTCCATCTTCTTTTGATGTTTCCTGCATCATTCAATATTTTGCCCATAGAATCTTTCAATATTGCAACTCGAGGTTTGATTTCTTCAGTTCTTTCAGCTTGAGAAATGCTGAGCGTATTCTTCCCATTAGCCTGTTAGTACATGGAAATTTGGGATCCTTCTTGTGTGCCCTGTGAAGGCGTCCTGTTCTTTCTTTCAGTCTTTGTTCTCATATTTTGAGAAACCTTCCCTGACCATTTGAAACACTACTCCCTCCTTTGTGCCTACACCTATATTTTGAATGTGCTTCCATCACAGCATGTATCACCTGGTACTGTATTTATTTCTTTAAAATCCATTTTCCTGGTATTTGTTGCACATGTTTATTGATGACTCTTTGTGTGGGCACTACGTTAGGTGCTAAATATTACAGCAGGTAAAGAACTGTAAACAATGCAAACTCCAGTCCTTCTCAGGTTAGAAAAAGAACAATGGGTCATCAAAACAAAATACACTTAATCCTATAGGTGTGGATACATTAAGGATTTGAGAAAAGAAATAGTAAGCTTATGTTCCCAGCTCCAATATATATAAGTATACACATCTTCTCTCTTAGTTTGTTAGCTTAGGGATTTCCACCCAGTTGTACCTGGTGTGTTATCTGAAGTCATTCAGCTTGCTAGCAATCACATTCTTGGAATAAGTAAATTCTATACAGATGAAATTGAACAAACAGTGACAGAGACCTCTTAGCTTCTCAAGTATTGGTCCATAGGTTTTAAAAATAAGCTTAACTTTTTTCTGAGACTTGTTGACAGACAGCATCAGCAGGGCTTGGAGTTAGAAGGAGTATAATCTTCTTTGATGAATAGTTCCAGAAAATTATTGTTCAACCTTATACAAATGGACATTTATAGATTTTTTTTTTTTTTTTGCTTTTTAAAAAGAGATGTCATAATAATGATTTTGGATAAGCTTTGTGAATAATCAACATGTAACTTAAGATTTATATACATAGTGAGGCTTAGTGCATTGAAATAATTATGTTGCTATGAGCACATCAGCAAAAACACCCCAATCTCTCAATGTATCAATTGTGACAATACAAGAAATCAGTCGTATGAATTAAGATAATTCACAACTTTGTTTTAGCTCATAGCTTCAACTTTCTTGGCAATCAATTTTATTACTTGAGTGGCCAACAATAACATATCCAATGACACTGATGCTATAAAATAGAAAAGGGGAAAAATGGTCAGCAGCAAAAAAGGAGGAGGAGGAGAAAGTAGGGGTCCTAAGTAATCCACAGAAGGATCCACTAGGCCCTACTCTGGCTTGCTGAAATGAGTTAGACTAGACCTTGTCTCTGATTGGCTCTATTCAAGGCCTCTATTGGGCCTGTCCGGATATTACTCCTTTCAGGGTATCCTTGGGTGAATCCCTGCACTAAGAAAACTCCAGGCCTCCTCTGATTCATTAGAAATTGACTGACTTCCCAGAGAGAATCTTTTATATGGATGAATTTAATTTCATGTGAATGAATTTAATTATCCTTACAGACAGAAAGAGTCCAGCCTTGATTTTACCACTCTAGGCTCTTCTGCCTCAGTGAATGAGCATATTTTTAAATACAAAGATGTGAAATATATTAGAGATATACTTGAATATAAATTCCAGGAGATGGTCTGTTCCTTCATTGACATTATCCCAGGTTTGGAAAGTGCCTGGCACATGGCAGGTGCTCAAAAATTATCTGTAGGATGAATGAAAGAAAGAGTGTTCACATATTTTTATCCCGGGGAAACACCACTTTTCTGACCTCAAGGAGTTTAAAACCTAGACAAGGAGATGGACATGAACACAAATACCTGTGATAAGATGTAGTGATTGAGGCTATCCAAACACAGGTGAAACCAGTCTGAGTGGAGAGAGATGGATTCTCTCTGAGCTAATAGGAAGAAGTTTCATGACAGATGGGAGATATTGGAGGAAAAGAGAAGGAAGAAGGTACAAGGAGTTGAAAATACAGGATAGGGACTTATGCAAAAGACTGGAGTTGGAGATAAAGATTCTGCAAGTCATCTCTGGTAATAATTAAAGCCCCTCGACAGCATAAATCACTGAGAGACAGTGTGGTGAGATTTGAAAAACAAAATATATAGGAGGCTTCCTAAACAATGTTTGACAAATAAAAGCCATTGCACTGTAAGATGGAGGAATACACAGATAAGCGACACAGACCCTTTTCAACAAAGAAAAGAAAAACCAATTGACAGAGATACAAAAGATAACCCTGGAGCCCTGAGCTTTGAAAGGAACTATACAGAAGTGGATTAGACACCAACTAGTGGAAAAACCTGAACAAAAACATGAATACAGAGACTGTCGGAGCTGTGGAGTGTCAGCTATTCTGATGGGACCAACAGCCTGAATATTTCCAAGTGGTGCTGGGACCTGAGAATTGACCCAAAGATCAGCCCTGGTCACCAAGGCCTGCAGGACGACTGCGCTGGTGGCCAATGACTAGAAAGGGAAAAAGCAAGGAGGGAGACAACCTGAACTGTGGACTTTCCACTGTCTGGAGAGTGCAGCCATTTTGATTGTTTATAAGCAGCAGCCATTTTGGATATTTAAAGTGATTGAGGGTGCAGCCATTTTGAATGTTTACAAGTGGTGGCTATTTTGGATATTTAAAGCGACCAAGGGTACAGCCATTTTGAACATTTACAAGTAGCAACCATTTTGGATTTAAAAATGACAACATTCTCATTAGGATTCCAGGGACCTAAGAATAAGCTCTGTTTGCCAAGATCGGCAGGGACATACAACAGGCTGACAACAGTGAAGGAGACAGGTGGTGAGTGTATAAGTGCTGTCAACAAGTGAATAGAGGAACACAGCACAGTACCATTTGCATAGATAACATACAAAGAAAACAAAAATCCTGGCCAAGTCACTCCAACATACAATCACCAATTAAATATAAACACAAAAATGTCACAATGCCTTGGCGACAACAGAGCACCACAGTCCACACAAAGAAGCAAGTTAAAGCAGGAGAAAAAAGGGACCAGGATACAGACCCAAAACATCCCTGAGGAAGAAGCAGCATTGGAACTCCCTGATAAGGAATTCAAAAGAACTATATTTAGGTATCTTCAATAAACTGAGAGACAGATCAAGGAAAACACACACAAAACCCTAAGAGAATTTTGGAAGAAAATACAAGAACAAAATGACAACATAAATGAAAAATTAGAAATGATTCAAAATCTACAGATAGAAATCCAGAAGATTAATACTAAATTGTCAGAAATAGATAACACATTGAAAGAGCAAAGGAGTAGAATTGATGCAATGGAAGACCAAATTAATGAGACTGAAGACAAATACCTGAATACTTCTTTGGAAAGGGATCAATCAGAAAAAAGATAAAAACAAAATGAAGAAAGCCTAAGGTTCATGTGGGATACCATCAAAAGGAATAACCTATGTGTCATTGGAATTCCAGAACAGGAAGAGAAAAATAAAACCACTGAGAAAATTGTCCAAGATTTATTGGAGAACCTTCTTGATATGATGAAAGATGAGAATATATCCATTCAGGAAGTCCAACAAACCCTAAACAGGATAGACCCCAAAAGGAAATCACTAAGACATATCATCATCAAACTCACGAAAACCAAAGACAAAGAAAGAATCATGAGAGCAGCACAGGAAAAACAAAAAGTTACCTACAAGGGGCAACCAATAAGACTAAGCTCGGATTTCTTGCCAGAAACCATGTAGGCAAGAAGACAATGGGATGGATATATAAAACCCTGAAAGAGAAAAATTTCCAACCAAGAATTATGTACCCAGCAAAATTGTCCCTCAAATATGATGGTGAAATTAGGACATTTCCAGATAAGCAGAAATTAAGGGAATTTGTGAAAACCAGACCAACCTTACAAGAGAGGATAAAGGGAGTCCTTTGGACAGAGAACCAACAATAGCCAACAACAACTGACCATTGACACACATGATGATATAACCCAGAAACCAACCCAGCTATGGAAGTATTCAAAGTAAATCAGCCTACAAGATTGTAAACAGGGAACCGGAGACATCAATGGACAAATGAGGACAACTACAAACCAAAAAGAGGAAAATAAGTGTGTCATTACAGAACTTCTAGATGGTAGGGAAGTCAAGACAACTAAAAGATAGAATAGACTGTTCTAAACTTGGGAAGAAAACTATAAATCACAGGGTAACCTCAAAGAAAAATGATAAACCTTCACATCAAAATAAAAAAAGAGGACAAGCACAAATATTTAGCAAATACTAAAACAATAGCAATGAAGGAAGTGATAACATGATTCATAAACAAAATGAGCTCAGCATAGAAAGTTATATGGAACAAAGAAATCGACACCACGAAAAAGCACATAACAAAAATGACAGCAGCAAATTCATATTTGCCAATAATTACATAACTGGCAAGGGACTTATCTATAAGATTTATAGAAACTCCAACACCTCAACAACAAAGGAATTAACAATCCAATTGAAAAATGGGCAGAAGACATGAATAGCATGAATAGACACTTCACCTTCACCAAGGAAGATATTCAGGTAGCCAGCTAATACATGAAGAGATGCTCACAATCATTGGCCATCAGAAAGATGCAAATCAAAACAACAATGAGATACCATCTCACCCCAGCAATGATGGGAAAGTTTAACGAGACAGAAAATAACAAGTGCTGGAGGGGATATGGAGAGATTGGGACTCTCACACACTGCTGGTGGGATTGTGAAGTGATACAACCACTGTGGAAAGCAATATGGTGATTCCTTAGAAAGCTGGAATTGGAGACACCATTTGACCCAACAATCCCGTTACTAGGTATATATCTTAGAGAGGTGAGAGTCAGGATAGGAATAGATACTTGCACACTCATGTTCATCACAGCACTATTTACGATAGCAAAAAGATGGGAACAATCTACGTGCCCATCAGCGGAAGAGTAGGTGACCAAACTACGGTACATACACATAAGGGAATGCTATGCAGCACTAAAGAATAATGTAAAGTCTGCAAAACACTGTATAATATGGATGAACTTGGAGGACATTATGCTGAGTGAAATAAGTCAATCACAGAAGGATAAATATAGTATTAGTTTGTTGTTGTGGAGGGTCCAGGAAAGATTTATATATGCAGGGAAACTTTCTTTGTTGGTTGCCAGGGGTGGGAGGGGAGGGAGGGGAGGGAACACTGAAAAAAAAAATGCATTGACCCATGTCACCCATGTCACTTTAGTTTTGTATATTTCACTGTACATAAATTATATTTCAATAAAATGCATTTTTAAATAAATAAATAAATAAGCCATTGCAGCCCCAACTATTTATGTTTTATGAATGACTATATTAATTGACTTTTTAAAAAGTAAGCATTTACAATCTAAATGTTCTGTGCAAACTGAAGAGATTACAAAATACCTTGTAAACACAAAGGGCTATACATATCATTTATGAGAACAGTGAACGATAGCAGAACTGATTATGGCATCCTTTTTCATGTTTGTTTTTGCATTAAATTAGTCTATGAAAGGATACAATATAAATGAGAGAAATAAGCTTTCTTAACTTCCTTTTGTTAAGTAAGATTATGGTTATTTCTTATGTCTCATTTTACTGAAAATGTTGGCAAATGATACAGAGGGGATTCAATTCCATAAACAACAACTTGAGCAGGACCACATCTATGATATTCATCATTGTACCCCTCAAGCTCTTAGCTCAGTAATTGGTGCACAGCAGCTACTCAGTAAATATTTGTTGAATGAATGAATCACTATTTTCTGAGGAAGTCCTACGTGCAAATCTCTGGGTGAGGCATTATGGGGAAAGTAGAGATGAAGACATGATCATTGTCTTCAACGAGTTCACAATCCAAGCTGAGGGTGGGATGGGGGCAGTGAGCAGGCACAGCCATAAATAGCTCAGCTCTTGACAAAGTGTGATAGCCACAAGAAATATATTAAAGGAGTATACAAAGAACAAACTACTTAGACGTCACTTGTAATTTATGTATTATTTCATTCATTTGATTATCTGAAAATTGGTGAAAGCATTACTTCTTAAAGGACATGGAGGTGGGGTAGTGAGAAACCTGGAAAGCTTTGGAGAAGATGGGATTTGAACTTGGCTTGACAGAATGGGTAATGATTACAGCTAAGATTTACTGAATATAGACTATGTGCCAAGTGCAGTCATACTTATATGAATTTACTTTATCCTTACAACAATCTTACGTAGTAGGCAAGTTTTACCTAACAGAAGAGGAAACTGAGATACAGCAAATTTAATAGCCTACTCAGGGTCACATGGCTAGAAAATGATGTTGTTTTTAGGTGCCATCAAGCCAGCTCTGACTTATAATGACACTATGCACAACAGAACCAAACACTGCCCAGTCCTCCACCATCTTCAAAACAACTTCAGCAGGACCATATCTATGATATTCATCATTGTATCCCTCAAGCTCCTAGCTCAGTAATTGGTGCACGGCAGCTGCTCAGCAAATATTTGTTGAAGAATGAATCACTATTTTCTGAGGAAGTCCTACGTGCAAATCTCTGGGTGAGACATTATGGGGAAAGTAGAGATGAAGACATGATCATTGTCTTCAAAGAGTTCACAATCCAAGCTGAGGGTGGGATGGGAGCAGTGAGCAGGCACAGCCATAAATATTTGCTTGCTATATTTAAGGCCATCATTGCAGCCTCTGTGTCAATCCATCTTCTTGAGGCCCTTCCCCTTTTTCACTGATCCTCCAAACATAATCTTCTTCTTTAGGGAATGGTCCCTTCTGACAACATGACCAAAGTAGGTGAGATGAAGTCTGGCCATTCTCGCTTCCAAGGAGCATTCTGGCTGCACTTCCTCCAGGATAGATTTATTCGTTCTTCTGACAGTTCATGGTATTTTCATTATTCTTTGCCAACACCACAATTCAAAACCATCAACTCTTTTTTGGTATTTCTTATTCATCGTCCAGTTTTCACATGCATATGAAGCTATTGAAAATACCACAGCTTGGGTTAGGTGTACCTTAGTTCCCAAAGTGACATCTTGGATCTTCAACACCTTAAAGAGGTCTTACAGCAGATTTGCCCAGTGCAATATGATGACTGATTCCTTGACTGCTGCTTCCATGGTGTTGATTGTGGATCCAAGGAAAATGAAATCTTTGACAACTTCAATCTTTTCTCCATTTATCATGATGCTACTTACTAGTTCAGTTATGAGGATTTTTGTTTTCTTAACCCATACTGTGGACTGTAGTCTTTAATCTTCATCAGTTGGTACTTCAAGTCATCTTCACTTTTAGCAAGCATGGTTGTATCATCTGCATATCACAGGCTGTTAATGAGTCTTCCTCCAATCCTTTATAGAGTCCAGCTTCTTGGATTATTTGCTCAGCATACAGATTGAATAAGTATGGTGAAAAGATACAACCCTGAAGCACACCCTTCCTGATTTTAAACCATGTAGTATCTCCTTCTTCTGTTCAATTCCTTCCTGATCTATGTACAGGTTCTTCATAAGCATAATTAAGTGTTGTGGAATGCCCATTCTTCTCAATATTATCCATAATTTGTTATGATCCACACAGTTGAATGCTTTTGTATAGTCAGAAAAAACACCAGTAAACATCTTTCTGGTTTTCTTTGCTTTCAGTCAAGATCCAACTGACATCAGCAATGGTATTCCTTACTCCATGTCCTCTTCTGAATCCAGCTTGCATTTCTGGATATCCCCTGTCAATATACTGCTGCAACCATTTTTGAATTATTACAGCAAAATTTTATTTGCGTGTGATATTAATGATATTGCTCAATAATTTCCAAATTCTGTTGGATCACCTTTCTTTGTGATGGGTACAAATATGGATCTCTTCCAGTCAGTTGGTCAGGTAATTGTCTTCCAAATTACTTGGCATAGACAAGTAAGTGCCTCCAACATGATGTCCATTTATTGAAACATCTCAATGAGTATTCCATCAATTCCTGGAGCCTTGTTGTTTTTTTGTTTTTGTTTTTTTTCCAATTCCTTCAATGCAGCTTGGAGTTCTTCCTTCAACACCATTGATTTTTGATCATATGCCACCTCCTGAAATAGCTGAACGTCAACCAATTTTTTTTTTTTTTTTCTTGTACAGTGACTCTGTGTATTCCTTCCATTTTCTTTCTTTAACTTTTATTGTGATTTGGGTGAAAGTTTATGGAGCAAGTTCATTTTCCATACAGCAGTTCATACACATTTTGTCTCATGACATTGACTGCAATTTCCCACAACGTAACAGCTCTCCTCCCACTTCCTCCCCATAGTTACCTCTTCCCTGTGTCCTTCCCTCTCCTGCACTCCTGCCTGCCCCCAGCTGTTTCCCTGTGCATACACTGCCCTTCTATCTTCTTTCTTCCACGACTGATCTCTCTAAGGAGTATATCCACCTAATGTAAATGTTCAGCTCATACGTTTGTCTCTTGTTTGGCTGGAAGCCACAGGAGTGGGCTCAATTCCAGACCTGAATGGCAGCTAGGGGCCATAGTCTCAGGGGTTTCACTTGGCTCTATCAGTCCAGCAAACCTGTCCTTTTTTTTTTTTTTTTTTAAATGATTTTGAGTTTTGTTCCACATTGTTCTCCCACTCTATCCAGGATCTCCTACATAGATCCCCCTTCAAGTGGCTGACACCTTCCATTTTCTCTTGATGCTTCCTGCATCATTCAATATTTTGCCCATAGAATCTTTCAGTACTGCAATTTGAGGTTGGTAGGATGAAAAGGCAGAAAGGATGATCAATAGAGGATAGTTAAATACACCATGTTACATTCATACCATGTTCATTATGTAGCAAATAATCAGAATTTATAGCAGAATATTTTATGAGTGGAAATATCCTTATGCTATACGATTTATGAAAACAGTATTTACCACTTTTGAGATCTTACAATATTCTAGGTTCTGTGTTTATCAATTCATGTGGATTACCTCATTAATCTTCACTACAGTTCTATGAGGTAGTTAATATTATTATCCCCATTTTACACAGGAGGGATTTGAGGCTGGAGAGAATAAGTAACTTCCTGTTACTTTATCTTTTTGACTCCTCAAACTCTTAATCACCTCATTTTAATGCCTCTCTGCAATATACCAAAAGTAAGTTGAAGAT
>NW_006921822.1:3452550-3487437 GCF_000298275.1 Orycteropus afer afer
AAAGCTCTGGTAGCATAGTGCCTAAGGCACTTGACTGCTAACCAGAAGGCTGGAGGTTCAAACCCACCAGCCACTCCTTGGAAGAAAATTGAGGCAATCTACTTCTGTAGTGATACTGCCTTGGAAACCCAAGGAGGTGTCGCTATGAGTCGGGTCCGACTCGACGGCACATAACAACAACAACAACAAACCTCTATCTAGTTCCAAAACATTTCCATTATTCCAAAATAAAGCCCCATACCCATTAAGCCATTACTCCCCTCTCTCTCCCCAATTTCTCAGCTTCTGGAAAATACAACCTGCTTTCTATTTCTGGATCTACCTATTCTGGATATTTCATATATATGAAATCATACACTATGTGATCTTTTGTGTCCAGCATCTGTCACTTAATACAACGTTTTGGGGATTTGTCCACATTGTAGCACGAATCAGTATTTCATCCTTTTTTTTAAAATACATTTTATTTAAATATAATTTATGTGCAGTAAAATACACAAAACTAAATATTTCATCCATTTTTGTGGCTGAATAATATTTCACTGTATGTCTAAACCACAATTTGTTTATCTATTCATCTGTTGATGGACATTTGGGTTGTTTCCACCCTTTGACTATTGTGAATAATGCTGCTAAGAACATTTGAGTAAGAGAATTTGTTTGAGTACTTGTTTTTAATTCTTTTGAGTATATATACTATAGTGGAATTTCTAGGTCATATGGTAATTCTATGTCTAACATTTTGAGAGCTTGCCAAACTCTTTCCACAGTAACTGAACCATTTTATATTCCCACCAGCAATAAGGGTTCCAATTTCTCCACATCCTTGCCAAGATTTGTTTTTTTCTATTCATTTGGTTATGGCTATCCTTTGTGGGTGTGAAGTGGTGTCTCACTGTGCTTTTGATCTGTATTTCCTTACTGTCTAATGATTTTGAAGATCTTTCCATGGGCTTGTTGGCCATGTGAAGGAACTCTGGTGTCATAGTGGGTAAGACATTTGGCTGCTAACTAGAAGATCAGCAGTTCAAATCCACCAGCTGTTCTGTGGGAGGAAGATGAGGCAATCTACTTCCGTGAAGATTTACAATCTTGGAAACCTGGTGGGGGTTGCTATGAGTCAGAATCAACTCAATCGTAGCGGGTATTTTGGGTTGGCTGTATGACTATCTTCTTTGGGGAAATGTCTACTCAAGTCTTTTGCCCAATTTTAATTGGGTTGTTGCTCTTTTTGTTGTTAATTTCTAAGAGTTTTTAAATATGTTCTGGGTACTAGACCCTTATTGGATATATGATTTAGAAATACTTTCCCTCATTCTGTGGGTTGTCTTTTCACTTTCCTAATGCCCTTTGATGCATGTAAGTTTTTCATTTTGATGATGTCCAATTTATCGTTTTATTTTGTTGCTCATGTTGCTGACTGAAATCATCTAACCATAGATGTGTGGGTTTATTTCTGGATTCTCAATTCTATTCTGTTGTTCTCTGTGTCTATCCTTAAGTATATGTTAATTTTTACCCAAATTATTTTAATAAAAATAGAAGGTATTCAAGAGCCAAATTTACAAATTCATTCTAAGAATTTGGTCTAAAGGTTTTTGAGCATGTGGGCAATTTCTTGGTTGTTGAAAAAGAGAAAATATGGATCAGGTTTTGTTTACTTATTTTTTTGTTTTTCCTTTCCTTCTCTTTCATTATCGTTGATGTTCCGTAAGTATCCACTGGCATATAGCACTGGGTTGAGAATTATTCTGCTTTCTTATTTCCACAACACATAATCACCTCCTAATATACTACATCATTTACTCACTTATTAAGCTTATTCCCTGCTTTCCCTTCTCCACCCTGCAATGTGAGAGCCATAGAGGAAGGCTTTTGTCTTTTTTCTCCACTGATGTAGCCCAAATACCAGGAACAATTTCTGGCACAAAGCAGTTGTCAAATAACGTTGTTGAATGAATTACAAATATAGTCCAAAAACTGAGGTAAGAAGAACTCAACTTCTAAAAGAATGAAAACAGTTGCTTTGAATGGACTTGTGCAGTTGAAGAGTCAACAACAAGGGTAGCTGGCGCCTTTCGATGGAAACTGACTTCCTTCCTTCATTCAGCTAATTGTTATGACCGCCCTTTCTGGCAGGTAGGACTCTGGGTTTCTAGTGGGTGAGGAAAACCCAGATCCTGCCTTCCTGCAGCTTCCCGTCAGGTTGGGTGTGAGTGGGGCGTGGTCTTAGCCAGTCTCTTTGGCTTTGCTGGACTCCAGGCAGCGCTCCAAGCAGCCCAGGAACTGTGGAAGGTCATTCATGGCTCTCTTGTCTCCGAGCAGATTGAAGAAGGGGGCAAAGCGGACTCTGTGAGCTCCAAACTGCGGGCCGGAGATGAGGTCGTGCACATCAACGAGGTCGCGTTGACCAGCTCCAGAAGGGAGGCCGTTTCTCTGGTGAAAGGATCCTACAAGACCCTCAGGCTGGTGGTGCGAAGGTAGGATGGGCCGGCACCTACACTGTCCCTCCTACCACTTCACCTCCACTTCCTCTTTGCCCTACCCCCTTCTGGGAAAAAAAAGCATTGGTGGCAGCTTGCTTTTAAAACCTCAGTGCATGGATGGTTACACCCTTGCCTCTCCTCCTTTTTCTTTCCTACCTTGTGGGATGTGAAGAGGAAGTGGGATGAAGATAGGAACATTCCATTTCAGACACTCTTGCTTGTCTTTTGAAACCCTGACTTTCCCAGTAGCTATTTGTGTCACAGAGTTATGCCTCGCTGTACTTCCTAAATTTCTGGGCTTGATGAAAAGTGACATTGATCCCAAATATGGTCAGAACGCTACAAAGCGTTGTCTCATTGTGAGACTAGAGAAAGCAGTTCATTTGGAACTTTAGGTATTAGCAACTGGGTGGCATTCCACTAGCCTCACCCATACCACAGCTTTCAACAAGAGGATCCTTCTTTTGTTTATTTTACTGTTCTGGTAGCAATAGTAATGGTTCCTCTGTTGTCAAGATTTGAGTTGTGATTGGTTTTAATGTCTTAATATAAGAAGCTGCTTACTCCCAGTATCAAACTCTTGGTGGAGGAAATTACTTATAGAAAGGGAAAGGGAGTTATTATTCATATTATTATTAGTTTGGGGTCCGTATTACTAACCTAGGGTAGCTCTTGTTGCGTAGTGGGTAAGGCATTTGACTGCTAACCAGAAGCCTGGCCATTCAAACCCACCAGCCATTCCTCGGAAGGAAGGTTGGGCAATCTACTTCCGTAGAGATACCGAAGGAGGGGTCGCTAGGAGTCGGATCCGACTCAACGACAGTGAGGTATTTATTTATTTATTATTACAAACCTAAGGAGTTCTGGTGGCGTAGTGCCTAAGGCATTTGACTGCTAACCAGAAGGTTGGTGGTACAAACCCACCAGCCACTCTGAGGAAGGAAGGAAAACTGGACAACTTACTTCCATAAAGATTTACTGCTTCAGAAACCCAAAGGGGGTCACTATGAGTTGGAATCCACTCAATGGCAGTGAGCTTGGTTTGGTTCATTTATTACAAACCAAGCATGCACTTCTATTATTTATTCATTTATCTTCCTTGCTCTGGATGAGGAGAGACCCATCTTTGCATCTAGATGGCTGCTTGCAAGCTTTTAAGACCCCACTTGCTACTCACCAAAGTAGGCTGTAGAACAATGTTTTGTGTAGTATGTTATGCCAGTTGAGCTTGATTGTTCCCTGCGATCATGTTCCCAAGCCTACATATCCAACTACTTGCTCCCTCTGGGTAGCTGGCTGTGGCCAAGAACCCACCACAACCTTGCCCCTTGTCATCTCTCCTGTACACAGGACCAAGCATGTACTTCTCAACATGTTTTACCTCATTTGATCTGTACAAAAACCCTATGAGATAGATACAAGTCTCCCTATTTAATAGACAAGAGGTTAAGTAAGTTACTGAAGGGAGCAGAGCTGATAAATAGAAGAGACAGAATAATCTACATGGTTCCATTTCATCATGCTGCTTATGCATTGTTACCGTTACCTTATTAAGCTGTAGGCCTTGACACTTTGTTTATTTGGATATTTCTTAATCCGATTTAGGTGCCTCACATGGCAACTAAATGTTTCAGTATTTGAGAAGGTTCAAATTGACTGGGATTTTAGGAGTCAATCGAGCCACACCATATTCAAGATGTAGAAAGTAAGCTGTTCTTCCTGTCATGCTAGATACGGTCTCCTCTAGGAACGTTCACTCCTGCTTTCATTCATTCCTCATTTCTCAAATGTGTACCTTTGTACCTTGGCACTCTCCTTGTTCCCTTGGACAGCACCTCCTCCCAACCATAAAACTATAGCCATGGGTCAAATGGTTTGCACTTGCCTGCTAATCTAAAGGTTGGTGATTCAAACCCACCTAGCTGCACAGTGGAAGAAAGTCATGGCAATCTGCTTGCATAAAGATTACAGCCAAGAAAACCCTATGTAGCAGTTCTACCCTGCAACACATGGGGTTGCCATGAGTCAGCGTTAACTCCATGGCAACGTGTTTGGTTTATGTGGTTGGATGTGGCCCAACAGGTTTTCATGCTATAGAGATTCTCTCTTCATTGTGCAGCGTTGTATCAGGTATCTTCAGAGCTAATCAGAAGGTTGCTTTTCTGGAAGCCAGTGATACAGAGTGGCTTGAAGCATAGTCTTTAGAATCACACCTGGGTAAAATTCCAGGCCTATCACCTAGCAGTATGACCTTGGGCAAATTACTTAACCTCACTGAAGATTCAGTTTCCTCATGCTTGCAGTGTTTTACTTACTTTAGCTCATTTAAATGGGGATTAGGATAACTGCTTTATAAGGTGATTGGAAAGATTAAGTATAATATTTTACATGATGACTTGTAACAACAGTCGCTGCTGCTGTTATTTTTATTATTATTGGCCACCTGTGGGCATAGGTCCATTTTTTGTGGATCTAGATTTGAGTAAAGAAAGCAGTCATCCCAAGCATGGTGGCCCAATACTCAGATGATAAGAAAGGCTTAGAACCATTAGATAACTTATTCTGTGTGCCCAGAAGAATGCTAAAGGTTTTGAACTCACCTTGGCACTGGAACTCAAAAGTCCAACTTTGGGACACTGGAATTAGTATCTGTTTAATACTGTCAGCAGAATCCAGACTCCTGATGTGTTGTGATGGATGTTTTGTAATAGAATAACCTCCAGACAGGGATACCCTATTTCCTGCTGTAAAGAGCAGTCATGTTGGCTTAAGGTTAAGCCTTCTAGTTTATAGTGACATGAGATTTGAATTATTACTTCTAGCAGAACCTTTAAAGACAGCCAGCCAGTCCTGAGGTTGAAATCTGGCTTTGTAATTTGCAAATTGTGTGACCTTAGGTCTCTTAAGCTTCAGTGTCCTCATCTGTGAAATGGAAATAATTCCTGCCTCAAAAGGGTGTTACGAAGAGTTAATGAATAAAGTATAAGTACATACCAAACCAAACTCACTACTGTCAAGTCAATTCCAACTCATAGCGACCCCTCCTTGGGTTTCCGAGGCAGTATCTCTATGGAAGTAGATTGCTTAGTCTTCCTTCCGAGGAGTGGCTGGTGGGTTTGAACCACCAGCTTCTGGTTAGCAGTCAAATGCCTTAGGCATAGTTGATGTAAAATTTGAGGCATTTGGGAATATGGAAGAGTATTACCCTATTATCAAATATGCTAGCTGCCTCATCTTGAACCCTCTCTTTCATTCCCTTGGGTTGAATTTACCATCATTTAGGGTCTGTTCCTCAGTCTTACAGATCCAGAAACTGGTAATGCCAGTGCCCCTGAGCTCATGGATTTCAGGAATGTTAATTCACATTATCCAACCATACTAGAAATTGAAAGATATAAACCAGAATGCCAATGCATTAAGTTATTTTGAAAAAGACAACTGTAAGTGGAGCAAGTATCCCAAGTAGATCATGAGTATATCAGTATACTTTATCGTTATAGGAAAACAAAATAGGAAGTCTATTTATGGTCAGGGGATTGCTTGGTGATTTGGACTCAGTGGAGAGAATGGGTCTGGGGGCTTCAGTGTGTGCTGCCATCTACTCTGATAACCAGATGGTCGATCTTCCCATTAGAGGTACATCTGTCAGGTGGCCCAGGGCCCTTCCCCCTTGAGACCTTAGGGAATCACTCTGCTAAAGTGCTCCTCTCAGTTCTCATTTCTTCTCTGCCAGTCCACACCAAATCCCCCGTCTGATTGACACATTCTTTCTTTACATATGCTAATGCAATCGATAAGGTTACTGAGGAGTTCTTGTACTCTCTGCTTCTGGTGTGGGAAACGTTTTGTCTCTAAGATGCCTTTTGAATATGTCTTATCTCATCTATTATGGTTTGATTTTTATAGTTGAACTCTCAGAGCAGAAGGCTATTTTCACTTCTCACACATACTTAGAAATGGGATTATGCCCATGCCTCGGTAGACATGGATGGATATTCCTCCACTACCTTTCACAGATCTAAGACGCCTTTTGGCTCACTTAATCTGGTTTTACATTTAGTAGAGCTGTCACTTTGAGTTGCAATCGACCGGACAGCAATGGGTTTCCTTGGATTTGGTCGCTTTCCTGAGAAGCCTTACCTTGGGACATGTCATCATCCTGAGATTTCCTTTTCTTCCATTTATTCATGACAGAATGACTTCTGGTGATATATAATTTATTAGCTTTCTTTTTGCCCGCTTGATCTCTGTGCTTTTAAAAAATATTGAGGTGGTTTCCTGGAAACACAAATTTTGGGTCTGTTTCCTGGAGAAGTTATACGCAGAATCAAAATTTATCAGTAGCTCTGGCTATAACTGCATTTGTTTCTTTTTCTCTTAAAGTCAGTTTTGCCCGGGAGAGGGCAACACGTAATGCCAGGCTTCAGCATTCATCATAAACAATGCTAAGAATGCAGAGTGAGTAGTGGCGTTGGGAGTATCTTACCTAGTGACCAAAAACAATGAAAAATAAGAACACCTTCTTGTAGGCAACAGTGACAAGAGAAATGCAAAGTCTCAAGTGATTGTGGGTCAAGGACTTTAGAAGATCTGTTGACCCATAAAGAAGGTAGGGTTTAGCCCTTTCTGGGTGGATGGTGTGAAGGGGATGATATGGATGCTGTAAGAACAGAGGAGGTGCTGCTTAGTACACAAAGAGTGAAGGTCTACAGCTAGTGGTGAATAAATGGAAAAGAAATGATAAAATAAGAAGTGGGCCAGACACTTTGGAGAAGGAAAACAGGTATCTCCCAGTGGAAGGAAAATTGAAGAAGGAAAACATTGTGGAATGCAAGGACATCATAACCAAAACTCACTGCCATCAAGTCAATTCTGACTCATAGATACCCCTCCTTGAGTTTCTGAGGCAGGATCTCTACGGAAGTAGATTGCCCATTCTTCCCTCCGAGGAGTGGCTGGTAGGTTTGAACAGCCAGCCTTCTGGTTAGCAGTCAAATGCCTCAGGCACTACACCACCAGAGCTCCCTAAACCAAACTCACTGCCATTAAGTCCATTCTGACTCAAAGCAATGGGTTTCCAAGGCTGGAAATCTTTATGGAAGCTGACTGCCTCATCTTTCTTCCGCTGAGCGACTGATGAATTTGAGCTGTCCACCTGTTGGTCAGCAGCCAAATCCCTTAACCACTACATCACCAGAGGTAAGAACATCATAGAGGGCATTAATTAAGGAAACCAGACATGTACACAAATGAATCAATACTCCCAATGCTCTCTGGAAGCAATGGAGACTTTATTAGTCAGACATGGTAAAATATATGTCTTAGAATCAGGCCGCATTTAAAATGGAAACTAATAGACAAAGGCAAGGGTCTTTTATTATTATTATTATTTTAAAATTTTATTTTAAAAGCTTGTTTTACATTCAACATAATGTGTACATTTAGTTTCATTCCCCATTTGCCATGTCCAGCCCTAACCCAGTCTCCTCCCCTCCCTACCCTGTGACCTTCCCCCTGTGCCTCTCATATTTATGCACTCCTATTGGTGGTAACAGAAGGAAGATGGGGCAATCTACTTCCATAGTGATACTGCCTTGGAAACCCAAGGGGAGGGGTCGCTATGAGTAGGGTCCAACTCGATGGCACATAACAACAACATTGGTGGTAAGGGTCTTTTGGAGTTTAATTTAACATTACTGTTGGTGGTGTAAATGGTTAACCCGCTCACTGCTAACCAAAAGGTTGGGAAGTTTGAGTCCACTTACAGGCACCTTGGAAGAAAGGTCTGGTGATCTACTTAAAAAAATCAGCCATTGAAAAATGTGGAGCCCAGTTCTGATCTGACACATGGGGTCACCATGAGTCAGAAGTGACTCCACGACAACTGGTTAGCCAGTAGTGTAAGTACTTTCAGTACAGGGAACATTCACCACTGTCCATAATTAATCTAAGATTTCAAATGTAAAAATAGGAGGCTATATTTCTTCTTCAGAACAGACTGTTGGGATATAATTGCTGCTGTGTATTCCACTAAACACATGCTCTTACCCTGAGTTCAGTCTCAGATTCTTATACTGAATCGGATAAACAGATGGCCTTGTAACTAATGCATCCTTAATCCCCATGCTGATGTTTTTTCTGCTCATTTTGCTATTTTTGCCAAATACTATGCTACTCTGAAGTGTATCAGTGGGTTTTTGGTTGTTATTTGGCAAAGAAAAACTTTTTGGTTTATTTCATTGTAAATGTTATATATATATATATATATATATATATTTTTTTTTTTTTTAAGGTCAGATTCATTCTTTACAGGAAATGCATGAGATGATGGTGAAGGTTTGAGACTGCCTGGGTTTGATGTTATGTCTTTATGACCCTGGGCAAGTTCATTTAATTTGTGTAATTCTTGCCTTATAGGATTGTTGTGATGACTGAATGGGAAATACGCACATGCAATATATAGCATGCATGGTAACTACAGCATGAACTCTCTTGAAAATAAACTGCATGTTTATTAAGTAAGTTATCTCTTAAGAGAAGTCCATTTTAATCTCTAGAACATTGCATACGAATGGGAGTCCCATTAAGGGGAGGACTGTGGTGGAGAGATGATCTGTCTGGTCACAGGAGGCAGCCTGCCTGATTCAGAGAAGTGAGCAGAGAGGGGGAAAAAGTAAGTCCCTTTTCAAACTGGAATCTTATTCCAAAACCTTCCCATCATCTCTGCAAATTTGATATCGATTTTCCTCTTGCCATTCATTTATTCTTGGTTAAGTGAGTTGACACAGGGCTAAGAGGAAATAACGTAGCCCCTGTATTTTTCATTTGATTGAAAATATGTTTCAGTAGTAGTAGTGGAGTCCCTGGGTGGTGCAAATAGTTAACACACTTGGCTGCTAATCCATGGGTTGGTGGGTCAAGTCCACCCAGAGGCACCTCTGAAGAAAGGCCTGGAGATCTCCTGAAAAATCAGGCCCTATGGAGCTCAGTTCTACTCTGATGCATATGGGTCACCAAGTTGCAATTGACTCAGCAGCAACTGGTCAGTAGTAGTAGTAGTAGTAGTATATCACATCTTATGGGGAAAAAGAGATGAAGAGCAAGGAAGATCGAACAAGTGAAAAACAAGCAGCATCTGCCTGATATGTGTCCTCCTAGGCTGTGTGACTTGCCATGTGTAATAGAGCCAGCATGAGACTCTGGGTCTCGTGACTTTCAGCCGTGGTCTGGAGGTAGAAACAAGGGGACTACCTCCAAAGACAGGCCATTTCTTGTCCAAAGCCACATGCTAGTAGCCTAAGTGAGAATCTAAGTATCTGAGAATGTAGGTCTTGGGCCTCTTGGCACTTCAAGTAGTGAACTTATGCTTTCTGCCTCACTGCCTCTAACTGTAGAAATATTTTGTGATGCTTCAACAAACCAACCAAACAAGAAAAACCAAATAAATGGATCTTAAATTCATCCAGGAAAAACATTTTAAACAAAGAGGAGATTCCCCACTGACCTTTAACATCCTGAACACATTCAGAGGAAATGCACTCTACTGGTTTGTACACCCAGTCTGAGTTTCTCCATTAGCTTCTGGAAATCAAACTGTTGCTTTAGCAGTTGGTTCCCTCCTCCCAACAAAAATGGTTACAGAATTAAAGTTTGCCATAACTTGGGCTCCACGCTCCCCTGAATTAACCATCCCACATTTCTGAGGTTTAACAGAATAGTTTCTTTTTATGTATGGGTGAGATCACATTATTGGAATGGAATGGGATGGGGATGGCTGGCTCAAACACATGCTAGAAATCTGAGTCAGATTTCTGTGACTCTTTTAGATCTAGATGGAGTTGAGAGAGAGAATTCACTCAGGATTTACAAATCAATGATCTTGAAAGAAGTGCATTATAGTGAAAGGGTACTTTTTTTTGTGATCTGGGTGAAAGTTTACAGAGCAAATTCACTTTCTGTACAGCAGCTCACACATACTTTGTCTCGTGACATTGACTACAATTTACCCCAATGCAACAGCTTCCCTCCCACTTCCTCCTGATAGTTACCTCTTCCCTGTGTCCATCCCTCCATGTACTCCTGCCCCCTGAACTGTCTCCCTGTACATAAACAGCCCTTCTTTCTCCCATGATTGTTCCCTCCAAGGAGTGTATCTACCTCAGGTACATGTTCAATTCATATATATGCCTGTCTTTTGTTTGGCTGGAAGCCACAGGAGTGGGTTCAATTCCAGACCTGAAGGGGAGCTAGGGGCCATAGTCTCAGTGGTTCCACCAGGCTCTGTCAGACCAGCAAATCTGGTCTTCTTTTTTTCCCCAAAATGCTTTTGAGTTTTGTTCCACATTGTTCTCCCTCTCTATCTAGGATCTCCTACATAGATCCCCCTCCAAGTGGTTGACAGTGGTATCTGGGCACCATCTAGTTCTTCTGGCCTCATAGTTGTATAGGCTGCAGATCGGATGGTGTACCAGTCGCTTGGACTTATTGTTTCCACGAATCTGTGGTTTTTCCCATTCTTCTTTGCCCTGGACGAGGAGAGACCCATTGTTGCATCTAGATGGCTACTTGCAAGCTTTTAAGATCTCAGTTGCTACTCGCCTGACTGGGAGGTGGAACAATGTTTTGTGTAGTATGTTTTGCCAATTGAGCTTCATGTCCCCTGCAACTATGGTCCCGAGCCAACAGGTTCAACTACTCGCTCCCTCTGGGTAGCTATCTGTGACCAAGAAGTGACTACAACCTTGTCCCTTGTCAGCTCTACTATACACCTCAGGATTTTTACAGAACATACAAATATACTTATAGAACCATTGTCTGCCAACCCTATACGTGGTCTTGAGTACACTCCCCACTGCTTAGACATATCTAATAGTTCAGCCCGTCCACCCATCTATCCACCCGTATACCCATGTTTGCCTTTACTGACAACACAGGACTGTATGTGCAAAAGGGTTCATTTTTGTTGTCTGTACCTCCTGTGCACCTCTCTATGCCTTCCTCTTCCTCAATGCCAAAGGACTACTTTTTAAGATCTTTTAAAGGTTACAAAATTGGATCTCTTAAGTATTAATAAAAAGAGCTTTGCAAATCAGTTCCTTTCCCAACTCATGGTGAGAGTTTATAGAAGAAAATAATTTCTTGGAATACTAACACTCTCCTCCCTGAATCCTTCACACAGTTTTGCCACCTCTACTACCTGCCTGACTCTTTTTTTCCCAGAAAAGGATCTATGTTCTTAATACAATTTACTTTGATGTCCTTTTTTAACTAATTTAAGTCTTTTTTTTTTTTTTAATGATCCATTAAAACTTTTTGAAATAAATTGAATGGGACTCCCTATTTTTTAAAGCAACAAAGGTTGAAGGGAAAGGTGAGACTTTTCCAGAACATAAAAAGCATCTGTTTTTCCTTATAAATTGACATTCTATAAGGTAGACTGTGAAGCACCAAGTTGCCAGTTCTCTGTCAGGAAATTGCCCAAGAGAAAGAGACCATTTTATCTAGATTTCCATCTCAGCTCTGCCACATTCTGGCCTGTGGTACTGTGGGCAGAATGCAATCTCTCTGAGGCTCCTTTTCTTCTTCTTAGAATGGAGGAGAACAGTAATAATATCTTCTGTATGAGTTGCTATAAGGAAGATATAAGATAATGTATATGAAAGTGCTTCATTGTAATAAGATATTAATTTGTTTGTCTATGAGGCATTTCTATTATAATGTCAGCTCATGAAAATTTACCTGACTGGATTCTCTTATGATCGTTCTGTTTAATAGCATCGATTTGACCCATTTGTGCAAATGAGAACATACAGGTTTTTAAGCTTCCGATTCTTTTTGCTAAGAGGTAGTGCAGTTTTAAAGGACTAACCAGGCCCAAGTTCAGAATGGTGGTTTTGAATAACAAAGGCATTCTTTTCTGGAGAACTTAAGTTGAAAGAGTGCTGAGTTTGAAACATGTTGATCCTCATTGATGGGCAGCTGAACTACGAAAAAGACCCACAGACTGCAAGAATGGTAGGCAAGTGTTTCTGTATCTTCTGGTGCCTCCTCGTCCCAAGGACTCATCAGATTGAATTGATTTGTCAGGTTATACAGGCACACTGGACACTGGCTGAGCCATTTGAAACATATTGTTCTTTAGATAGCACAATATATGGCCTTTGGGAAAGTTATGATGTCTCAAAATAACCATCAAGTGGGCAGGCAGTAGGAGTTGGCAAACAGAAAAGATGTAATAATCTCTTTATAGGCAATTGCAAAACTGTTCTGGAAGCTCTAGGTACTCATGTATATGCAGAAGTATGGCCTCACTCCATCTCACCTGGACACAGAAACCAAATGAGAAGTATTTGTGTTCTGCATAAATTGCAAGAACTGCCTCTCCCGGTGCACAAAGGCCCCATGCTGTGTTGTGTGATGAAGTCCTTTATGGAGGTGGAGGGTGTATCAATGCCAGGAGACTTCTTTGAGGGCACTGGAGTTGTAGTGGCAGCCAAGATGACTTCTGTGTTGACAGCTCTTCATGTCTTCTATGATATCAGTCACCTGCCCATGCCATGCCATCTATTCCTAACACCTGTGATGACTCTCCCTCCCCAGCCTCCTCCTCATTATATCACTTGTCCTCTGCTCTCTTACCCTTTGGAGTTCTTAATTTGAACAAAGCCAAAAAAACAAACTGGTTGCCATTGAGTCAATTCTGATGCATGGTGACCCCATGTGTGTCAGAGCAGAACTGTTCTGTATGGGTTTTCAGTGACTGTGGTCTTTCAGAAGTGTATCACCAGACCTTTCTTCCAGAGTACCCGTGAGTGAGTTTGGACCACCAGCCTTCCAGTTAGGTAGTGTTTAACTCCCAATTTGAACAAAGGGCTGGCCGATACCTGGGATGTATGTACAAATCCCAAACTGCAGTACAGTGTGCACCATATTTTAGGACCTAGGATCAGACTTCCCCAGAAGGGAAGTCAGTATAACTGAGAACTGTGGTAACTTACCCTTTAAAATTTTTTTCCCACTTGAGCAAGTGGTTGAGAAGGAGGGGAAGGAGGCAGCTGCAGTGGCATTTGACCCCCGCAGAAACTTTTCCAAGAAGCTTGGCATCATGGGAATTTGTGCAGTATGCTTTGAGGAGGTATTTCAATCCTGCTGGGACCATACTCGGAGCAGTTTTTGGCTTCCCTAGAGTTCTAAGCTTGAATGCCACTGTATAGAGGGATAATATTTTATTTCCTAACCAGTTGTTCCTTCCCGTGGAAAATTCAAGTAACACATTATTAGGTTTCCTAAGAGGTATGCAATAAGACTCCTTTACTGTAATAAGAAAAGGGACATTTTTTTCCTGTAGTACATAATGATAAATGCTATTTTTATTCAGTGGGTTACATACGGTCACCAGCTATGCATTGAATACTGGCCACATACTAAGCAATGCCCTATTGTTTCTCAGTGAAGGCAGTTTGATGATAAAAGACTAGGTTTCATTCCTGGAATAACATGGCTTTACTTCAGACAAATGTGTTTCAAACAGGAATCGCCACTCTGCTCTCAACCATTGAAGAGTGGCATTCAGATGTCTGTCTGATCCTTTAAGATGTGAGGTCTGAGTGCTGAGGTCACACAAAAGTAATGGTGAAATCCTTTCTCCCAGTTCTAAATGTGGGAGCATCAGCTATAACTTTGGATGATTCTGTTTTAGTACGTGAACCAAACATTTGAAATTCTATACACCTCAATCAAAATGGCTTAAGCCACTCTCCTCAAACTTGTTTATACCTTGGAATCACCTGGCGATTTAAAAACAAAACCAAAAAATGATGTCTGGACCCTACCTCCAGAGAATCTAATGTAATTGGTATAGGGTACTGCGTGGCATTGGAATTTTGAAAAGCTCCTGAGTGATTCTAGTATGTATCAAACTTTGAGAACCATTGGTTTAAGCTTTAAGTTGATGTGATAAAGGGAAAGGAACAATGAGTCAGTAGAAATGAAGAGGCAGAAGAAAGACATGCAGAGTGGAAAGATTTAGGGAGAATAAACAAAAAACCAAACCAAATGCACTGCTACTGAGTCAATTCCAACTCATTGTGACCCTTTATAACAGAGCAGAACTGCCCCATAGAGTTTCCAATGCTGTAAATCTGTACAGAAGTAGACCACCTCATCTTTCTCCTGTGGAGTGGCTAGTGGGTTTCAACCACTAACCTTGTGGTTAGCAGCCCAATGCTTTAACCACAGCGCCATCAGAGCTCCTCATAGGGAGAATAAACCCACTGCCGTCGAGTCGAATCTGCCTCAGAGTGACCCCTCCTTGGGTTTCCGAGGCGGTATCACTACAGAAGTAGATTACCCAGTCTTCCTTCTAAGGAGTGGCTGGTGGGTTTGAACCTCCAGCCTTCTGGTTAGCAGTCAAGTGCCTTAGGCACTATGCCACCAGAACTCCCATTGGGAGAATAGCAGGAAGAATATCTAGGAGGTATGCCAGTAGAGACAGAGGATAGAACAGAGCCTTGTCCATGTGGAGAACTAAAGTGGAAATCTGTAGACTCCCGCTGCTAAGGTTTCGAGACCAGTCTTTGATTCAGAAAGTCCTCTGGGGAAGCCTCCTGTTCTTGAATCTCTGTAAGATCTGTTTCTTGTTAGTGGTATATGGAGGTGGGATATTTTGAAAGCTCAGTAAATGATGTTACTGCTGATGAATGGGTGTGGGCCCAGAGAGGGGGTTGTCAGTGGGCAGCACTTGTGCTGACCCTCCCTCATAAACATTTGTGACCTGATCAATTATCACATGCCATTGCTCCATGAGTTCATTTGTACCAGCAGGTGTTGGTGCCATCCAACAGATTGGAATGGGTAAAAAGATACTCATCATACTGCAGTTGCCATAGTCATTCTGCTTGTTACATTGTGACTTCCGGGTGATGCCCACATGAAAGAAGGAAGATGACTTGCTACCACAGAACTTGTTCAACCTAACAGGACATAGTACTTTAAGACAATTTCATGAGGTACTGGAGTGGAGCAAGCACATGGGCATCTGTCTGTCCTTAAGAAATGTTCAATTACTTCACCATCCCCTGATTTTTTAACATCAAACTTTGTATAACCTTAACATAAGCCCTGCATTCCTTGGAAGTGAAGGGTAGAGAAATGATATCAGGAAAGGTTTGTTATATACCACCCAATGCCACAAGTCCTTAATGGGAAGTCAGATTTTTTAAGGTCCTTACAGTATTTGCCCTGTTCTGGATAATTCTACTGTTTCACTGCTCCTCATCCTTCTGAATTATAGGTATGCGTAGCTCAATGTCCATTTGGGTCATGTTGGACAGCAGATGCATCTGTGGGCTGGGAAACGCAGGTGTCTGAGTGCTAGGACACCAGACCCTTGTCTTGAGGTCGGATCACCACTTCTGCCAGGCTGTTGTGCAGCCTGGAAGCCAGCTAGTCTGCTGCAGTGGAGGCCAGGCCTAAGCTACTAACCCTGGTCCCCTTCAGCTCTCAGGACTGGGTGGTTCTAGTCACTGCATTTTGCCTGATGTGGTCCTTTAGGGTGCCTATGGAAACATATGTGCCCAGGGTGCCCCAGCCCTGTTTAGGGTGCTCTCAGTCCCCTTGGCCCATACTGTCCCCTCCCCTGGCAGGTTTTTACAGGCAGGCTGGTCTTTCCTGCAGCTTGCATAGAAGAGAAGGTGGTGACAGCAGGGCGGCCTTGGCAGAGCACTCACCTGAGGCCTCCACAGCAGGAGCTGCTTGGGCTGTGCACCGCACAGCAGCCCTGGGCGAGTGCATCTGGGAGCCTCATGCCCTGCCCAAATCACACAACTGCTTATTTCACAGTCCACAGAACATATCGTGGATGTTAAGTGACATTATCTATCTATCTATCTAAGTATCTATCTATCTATCTATCTATCTAATCATATCTATCATCTATCTGTCTGTCTGTCTGTCTATGTACCTATCATCTATCTACTGTCTATCATCTGTCTGTCCATCTGCATGTCTGTTGGTCTGTCTATCTATCTTACTTAGATATAACTGTCAAGATGACAGGTCCTGGAGACGAGCCAAGGTATAGGTTTAGGTGCACTAATGAACCCTAAGCAGGCTATTAACTCTCAAAAGTCAAAGAGAAGGCCCTGATTCCATCTGACTTCATGTGAATGGTAGATTCTTTAACCATTGCTTATTAAAGTGACTCCCTCAAATACGTATTTGTTACAACCTTCTATTCATGGGTATATTGTCTCCAGTGTCCTAGAGTGTGGCAGTTTTGAATAGCTTAGTTTGAACTACAAGCCAAATTACTCCTTGGAAGCAAGGATGGTGAGATTCATCTCATATACTTTGGACATGTTATAAGGAGGGACCAGTCCCTGGAGAAAGACATCATATTTGGTAAAGTAGAAGGTCAGCGAGACAGAGGAAGACCCTCAACAAGATCAATTGACACAGTGGCTATAACAATGCGCTCAAACATGGCAAGGATTATGAGGATGGCTTAGAATCAGGCAGTGTTTCATTCTATTGTTCATAGAGTTGCTGTGAGTAGGAATGGACCCCATAGCACATAATGGCAACAACAAGAAATTAGCCTTTAAGAGTCTGTGGGTGGTGCAAAAGGTTAAGCCCTCAACTACTAACTGAAAGGTTGACAGTTCAAACCTACTGAGAGGAAGGTTGGAAGACAGGCCTGGCACTCTACCTCTGAAAGGTCAATCTTGAAAACTCTGTGTAGCAGTTGTACTCTGCACTCATGGGATTGGCATGAATCAGAATCTACTTAATAGCAGCTGACAACAGCAACAGTTGGTCCTTAGGATCCTTTGGTGGGTGTGGTAGTTAAGGTTATGTGTCAACTTGGCTGGGCCTGGTTTTGAGTGGCTGGGCAGCTGGATATAGGAATTCTCCATGGTGAAATTGTTAATCATCTCCTTGGTTGAATCTACTGGAGCAGATCAGTAGCTGCCTTAGGGATGTGGTCTGCTTCCAATATATAAGGAGAAGCATTGAGAAAGGTCTGCAGCTTTTTGGCATGCTTGGCCCCTACACATAGCCAAGTCTTCATTTAGCAGCCTACCATGTTTCCTGCTGATCTTGGAATTGTCTCTGGACTTGAACTAGTGGCCTCCTGTGTTTGATAATATTGGTACTGTGCCATTTTATTTGTCAACCTTGGGCTTGTTAGCCTCAGCAACGTGGAGCTGCCTGAGTGAAGAGACACCTCTAGCTCCAGTGGGCTGGGAGCAAGAGGCAGAGCTGAGCCCAAGGTTGAGGGGCTGTCACCCAGCCCCTAGAGCTGTCACTTTGAACTTAGACTTCTAGCCTCCTAAACTGTAAGAAAGTAAAGTTCTGTTTGTTTAGACCACCCATTTATGGTTTATTTTCTGTTAGAGCAGAACTAGGTAATGAAAATAGTGGGGCAAACATTTAAGTGCTCAACTACCAGCCACAGGTTGGTGATTCAAACCCACTCAGAGGCACGTCAGAAGAAAGGCCTGCTTGTTTGTTTAAGAAAGATCACAGCCTTGACCCTATGTGTAGTTACTCCGCACTCATGAAGTCACCATGAATGAGAATCGACTTGATAGCAACTGGTACTGGTACTTCTTGTTACTGTTAGTCTTTGTAAAATTGTTATCTCAAGACCAGCCTCTTTGGGCTTTTGTCTTTGCCACTAAAACAACTGTCTCACTTAGTCCTATGTCACTCTGTCAACTAGCTGCCAGATTGCTTAGTATACTTTGTCAGTACATTTGAAAAATGCAATTTCTCCACTCCTCCCCTTATTCTGCTGTCAAACTCCATTCTGATGCTGTGTTTACTTAGTGGGTGGGATGTGTAAAATTATCCTGTGGGGGATGGTTCCTTGGTTCATGTGTTTATTGTTATGTAGGAAGGTTGCTGTGTAGGTTTCATGAAGACTCTTATTCTGAGGAGCATTTTAAAAGGATTCTTTAGAATGTTTTCTTTAAAAGGTGTCTTAGGAATCAGGCATTTCTATTTATTAATTGTAAATAAATAAGGGACCCACAAGCCCTAGACATCTAAAGTAATCGTTCATGGAATTGCCACACGAAGCTAGGCATTTTTATAACCTTTTGTCCTTCACCCTCATAAAGCAGCAAACAATGAAAGAGAGTCATTGCTAGTGAATATATTTTCTTAAAATAAATTTAAACTTTTATCAATTACACCTTTTTAACTTCTCTCATTTTTCTCCAGGTATTTGTTCAAATATCAGCCTTCGCTGCTCAGTCAATTTAAAATTGCAACCCCTTTCTTATCTAACCTCCAGCTGTCCTTGTTCTTTATTTTTCACCTGTAAGGTGCACGCATGCATGCATGCACACACACACACATACACATATACTTACACATAAGGTATGTATTCCGTTTCTCCTCATTAGAATATGAGATTGACAGCAGAGATTTTGTTCAGTGTGGTATATCCAGTGCCTGGAATGGTTCCAGGCACATATGTGTTCACTGAATATTTGTGAAATTAAAACAAAAATATACACATTGAAGCTGTGTAGTGTAGTGAGTAAAAGCCTGAGCTCTGAGCCAGGCTGCTTATCTTTGAGTCCCTACTTTACCACTTGCTAGTTGATGCCCTTGCCCAGTTACTTAACCTTTCATTACCTGTGATATTGACATAATAATAGTACCCCCTCACTGGTGTCGTGAGTTTCCTCATAGAAGATGGTTGTTATTTTCAATTATGTCTTTAAAAGTTCAACTTTTTGCTGCATACGGAGTGTCAGGACAGGCAGGCTGTGCTCATCCTCTCTGCTCTGTCTCCTTCTGGTCGACAGTCTCATCAACGAATTGACCACACTTTTCACCTGTACACCCACCTAAGGAGGATCGTATTTGAAGACATTTTTCCCAATGAAATGAGACTCCCTGCTGAATTTCTACCCCAGATATACTGAATCAGAACCTACATTTTAAAAACTATCAGCTGGGGCTCTTTAAGCTTTCTCTGTAACACTTGGGGTTGCCATAAGTCAAAATCTACTCAAAGACATTGTATTTAATTTTTTGGTTTGAAGTCACCTTGTTACTTGGAGGTTTGGATTTGGTCTGTAGTCCTCTCACCCCTGCTCCTCAGAGGGTAGTGCTGTGCAGTGGTTAGGAGCACTGGCCTTGACAATGGAACTTGCTTTTAATCCAATCCTGCCCCTTACTCTGAGAATTTGGCCAGTTGACTTCATTCTCAGTTTTCTTATCTGGGAAGTAAAGACAATCATTCCTGCTTTATGTTGAGGTTGTGATGAGTAAAGACCATGTGTGCAAAGCCCTTAGCCCTGGGTTTGGTGAACTTTAATTCAGTCAGTTAATGGTTATGGAGCAGGTGCTGCTACAGGTATTCAGCAAATACTGGATGGATCCATTTTCCTCCTTTATTAAGAGAAATGGGTGCTTCTTTACTCTTAACCCAGTTTTACTACAACTAAACTAAAAAAAATGGTAGCAAGAGAGTAAGATGCAAGATGGATTGGGGCTTATGTTTCTTGCTAGTAAAAGTTAAATAAAAACTGGACAGAAATCAAATTTTTAAGGGGAAAAAAAAGCAATGTCACAGGTGAATTGCTAATCACGGTAGCTGTAGAAAGGAGCTCTGGTGGCATAGTGGGTAAGGCATTTGGCTGCTAATAGGAAGGTCAGCAGGTCAAACCCACTAGCTGCTCTGCAGGAGGAAGATGAAGCAATCTACTTCCATAAAGATTTACAGCCTTGGAAACCCAATGGGAGCCACAATGAATCAGAATCGACTCAGTGGTAGTGGTTTGCAGTTTGATTTTTTCGGTAGATGTAAGAGAACTTTAGTATGAGAGTGGGAGGCACTGGTTAAGCATCCTCCCTTGATCCCTGGAGGGCTCATTCTGGAGACACTGCTGCCAGCTTTATGGAAATCGAAGCATTCAGAAATTAAAGGGCTTAGCCTTGGGTCGCAGGACTGGGAAACCCGAGTTAGCAGGAGAAGCCAGGTTTTTTAGCACCAGTTGGCTGTAATGCATAAACATTTAAGACTCCAAGGAGAGTGGTCTTTTTTTCTTTAATTCTTACTGCTTTTCCTTTCTTATTGATGCCAGGAAACTAATAGTTCAGAGTGTTCGTTCTTTATCTCCACCCATCTGTCAGTTTGTTGTACTGTGGTGGCTTATATGTTGTTGTGATGCTGGAAGCTGTGCTACTGGATGTGAAATCCCAGCAGGTCCCGTTTGGACAGGTTTCAGAGAAGTTTCTAGACTAGGAAAGAAGGCCCAGCAATCTACTCCCCAAGATTAACCAATGAAAACTGTTCTGCATCCCAGTAAAACAGGTTCCCACCTGCTTACTTTGAATACGCCTAAGAAGGGATCAATTGCTAGAGGAAGACCTCATGTTTGGTGACATAGACACCAGTGAGGGCGAAGGAGACTTCAGTGAGAGGGACTGGCACAGTAGCCACAATGATAGTGATCGTGAGGATGACCAGGACTGGGTGACATTCTTTCCCCCATGTTATTGTTTTTTAGGTGAAAGTTTACATAGTGAATTAGGTACTCATCTAACAATTATACAAACTGTTCCATAACATTGGTTATGATATTCACAATATGTCAGTATTTTCATTATTTCCATTCTGTTTATTCTATTTCCATTGATCTAGCTTCTCTTCCCCTCTTTGCCTTCTCATCTTTACATTTTGCTTTTTAAATGTTGACTATTTGGTCTCATATAGTTAATTGTTTAAGGGATATATTACTCATGGGTGGGTGATATTGTTTATTTTATAATCCAGTCTATTGTTTGGCTGAAAGGTGACCTCTGAAAGTGCTTTGAGTTATAGGTTAAAAGGATGTCTTAAGGGTGATAGTCTCAGGGATTACTCCAGTCAGTCTGTGTTCGTCCAATAAGTGTATTTTTTAAAATTTTCTTTTGAATTTGAGTTTTGTTCTACATTTTTCTCCCATTCTAACTGGCACCTTCTATTATGTACCTGGTCAGAGTGGTTGGTAGTGGTATCTGGGCACCATCTAATTCTTCTGATCAGGTTAGAAAAGGCCATGGTTCATGTGGGCTGTTAATTCCGTGGACTAGTTTCTGTGCGTCTTTGGTTTCCTTCATACTCTTTTACACCAGAGGAGTAGGGACCAATAATTGTATCTTAGATGGCCCCTCACAAGGTTTTCAGAACCTCGGCACTACTCACCAAACTAGGGTGTAAAACGTTAACTTTATGAATTATGTTGTGCTAATTGACTAAGTTATTTGCAAGACTCTAATCTCAAATCCTTCAACCCAGTTTATCAATTCCATGAGCTTTGGGGATATGTCTACGAAGTCTCTGTGACTGTGTTCCCTGTGTGCTTTATTGTATCTATAGATGTGTATAGAGCACACACAAAACTTCTATTTACATATGCCTGTAGATACAGGGCCACTATGAATCAGAATTGACTTGATGGCAATGAGATTTTTTTTGTTTATAGACATATCTATACCTACATGTGATGCACTCATTTATACCTTCCTGTAGACATATATATGGCAGTGGGTTTATAGACATATATAAGGAGCTCTGGTACCACAGTGCCTGAGGCATCTGACTGCCAACCAGAAAGTTGGTGGTTCAAACCCACCAGCCACTCTGCAGAACGAATACTGGGCAATCTACTTCTTTAAAGATTTACCCCCTTGGAAACCCAATGTGGGTTGCTATGAGTTGGAATCAACTTGATGGCAGTGGGTTTGTGTTTTTGGTATAGACATATATGCATACACTGCTGCCTATGTAACCACATACATGTTTTTTGGTTGTTATTACTGCTGCTGCAAAATTGAATATGTTATAATAACATTTCCTGAACTTGTCTCTTTTACTTATATACTTATAGTGTCTTCATTTACTTTGGTCAGGTTGTGCAGACTTCACTTTTATTTGGTATTGTCTTTCCCATCACCAAAAATAACAAATGTCTACTATCTAAAGTGTCTGCTTTCTAAAATGAATCCTTCTCCCTCCCAATGCCTGGTAACCATTAAAGAATGTGTCTTTCTATGTGTATATCCGTTCCTAACTTTTTATAATAGCAGGACTACACAATATTTTTCCTTTTGTGATTGACTTCTTTCACTCAGCATAATGTCCTCCAGATTCTTCCATGTTATAAGATGTTTTGCAGACTCCTCATTATTCTTTACACATGTGTAGTATTTCATTGGATAAGTGTACCGCAGTTTATTTATCCATTCCTCCACTGATGGACATTCAGGTTGTCTCTGTCTTTTTGCTATTGTGAATAATGCTGCAGTGAGCATGTGTGCACATGTCTATTTGTGTCACTGTTCTTATATCTGTTGGATATATACCTAGGAGTGGGATTGCTGGATCATAAGACATTTCTATTGCTAGCTTTTTGAGGAAGTGCCAAGCCATTTTCATTTTGGTTGTACTGTTTTACAGTCCCACTGTTGTTATTGTTGTTATGTGCCGTTGAGTCAGAACCGACTCATAGTGACCCCTCCTTGGGTTTCTGAGGCAGTATCACTACGGAAGTAGATTGCCCCATCGTCCTTCCAGGAGTGGCTGGTGGGTTTGAACTGCCAGCCTTCTGGTTAGCAGTCAAGTGCTGTAGGCACTACGCACTTGTTGTTTTCTGTTTTTGTTTTTAATCATTGCAATTTTCAGGGGTGAGATGGTACCTCACTGTAGTTTTCATTTGTATTTCCCTAGTTGCTAATGATGGGGAGCATCTTTTCATGTATTTTTTAGCCATCAGAACGTTCTGTTTGGTGAAGTGTCTCTTCATATCCTTTGCCACCTTTTTTGATTGGGTTGTTTGTCTTTTTGTTGTTGAGTTTTGATTTTCTGTATATTTTAGAAATTAGACCTTTGTTGTATAGGTCATTGCCCAAGATTTTTTCCCAGTGTATATGTTCTCTTCTTACTCTTTTAATAAAGTCTTTTGATAATGGAACATTTTGTTCCATTGTATATAAAGTTGCCATGAGTTGGTTTCTCATAGATAGGTGTATCCATCTGTGTTTTATTTAAGGATTTTCTCTTGTCACTCTTTAGCATCTTTCACATTCTTTTATTTTTTTCCTGTTGTTGTTGTTGTTGTTAGGTCCCATCAAGTTGGTTCTGACTCATAGCGACTCTGTGTACAACAGAATGAAACACTGCCCAGTGTTCTTCTCCTTATAAAAGCTTTTTGTCAAACTGTGGATTTTTTACTATATTAATCAGCAGTCCACTCCTAGGTACGTATTTCACAAAGGTTAAAAGCAAGGACTCAGATACTTGTGTATCCATGTTCATTGTAGCATTGTTTACAATAGTCAAAAGGTGAAAACAACCCAAGTGCCTATCAACAGATAAATGGGTAAACAAGAAAACATTGTATTCCATACAATGAAGTATTATTCAGCCAGAAAGAGAAATGAAATGCAGATACATGTTATGACATAGATGAACCTTGATAATATTACCCTGAGTGGAAGAAGCCAGACACAAAAGGACAAATACGGTATAATTCCTTTTATATGAAATACTTAGGATAGGCAATTCATAAAGATAGAAAGTAGATGAGCGATTACTGAGTGTAGGTGGGAGCAGGATAATTGGAAGTTATTGCTTAATGGATAGAGTTTCTGTTTGGAGGGATGAAAAGAAATTGTAAGTACATAGTGATGAAAGTTGCACAACATTGAGAATGCAATTAAACCTGAACACGTTGCCATTGAGTCAATTTGGTTAGCTGACTTTTTGGTTAGCAGCCAAATATTTACTGCACCACCAATTTGTACCACACTTTGTTTATCCATTCGTCCGTTGATGGCACTGAAGTTGTTTCCATCTTTTTGCTATTGTGCATAGTGCTCCAGTGAACATTGGTGTGCATATCTGTTTGTGTCACTGCTCTTATATCTGTTGGATATAAGAATACAATTAATGTCACTGAATTGTACACTTAAAAATGGTTAAAATGCCAAATTTTGTTATATATATATATTATATAATATATGTGTTTATATTGTATGTATCAGGAGCTCTGGTAGCATAGTGCCTAAGGCACTTGACTGCTAACCAGAAGGCTGGCGGTTCAAACCCACAGCCACTCCTGGAAGGATGGTTGGGCAATCTACTTCCATAGTGATACTGCCTTGGCAACCCAAGGAGGGGTTGCTATGAGTCGGGGCCAACTTGACGGCACATAACAACAACAACATTACATGTATCAGTAAAGCAGAAGTCAGCAAAAAGGGGAAGACCCTCAATGAGATAGATTGACACAGTGGTTATGAGGATGAGCATAGCAACAATTGTGAGGACTGTGGAAGACCAAGTAGTGTTTCGTTGTGTTGTGCATAGGTTCTCTATGAGTCAGAACTGAGTCACCAGCACCTAACAACAACAACAATGACAATATATATTTTACCACAGTGATTTATTTTTTAATGTGGACTTTAGATAACTTGTACATTCCTTGTATTCTTCTCTAAATCAGACTCTCTTAGGGAAAGAACATAGCATCCTGTTTTTTTTTTTTTAGCAAACTTGCCAAGTGAGTCTATGGTTTGCTGAAGCATGGGGCCTACAGCACTAGTGGGTGTGGATATACCTTCTTCTGGCTGGGTAAGGCCAGTCCTCTGGGTCTTTTCTTTTCTCATTGGTCAACATGAGACGCATAAGAATGGGTTCAATGTCAGCTTGAATGACTCCATGGTTATTCCTGGAAATAAAAGTCTCTAACTTCATGCTAGAGTCTCTGGGTAGAGCAAATAGTTAAGTGCTGGGCTACTAACCAAAAGGTTGGTGGTTTGAACCTACCCAGTAGTGCCTCAGAAGAAAGGCCTGGCAATCTGTCTCTAAAAGGTCACAGCCATGAAAACCCTACAAAGCACAGTTTTACTCTGCAACATATGGGGTCGCTATGAGTCAGAATCAACTTGGTGGCAACTGTCTTTTTTTTTTCAGATTCATGCTAGAAAATAATTCATATTTTCTTGGCCTTGATATGTAGATGATGTTCAAAATTCAAAGTTTTAACCTGAACTAGAGTTTGGGGCTAGTTCTTATTTTCTCTAAGCTATTTCACAAACATCTTAGAACATGACCCAAAAGCGTAGAAATATTTAAAATATCAACAAGGGCATGATCGCCTGTAGCAGTTTCTAAAAATAGCTCTTTCTGATACAGGTCACTAAGCAGGAATGGCCTCCGTGTCACTCTGCATACACACTTTCACATCTGACACCTTCATAACAACAGTGCTGACTGGAGGCTTGAAGACCAACATCAGTCTGTGAAAATTCTTGGTAAAGTGCAACCTGGGCTGCAGCCCTTGAACATTTAGCACCTCCCTACTGAGACCAGCGTGTTTGGATTAAGGGCCCTTTCAACCTCTGCTTCATGATTCTGCATCCCCTTTCCATCACTGTCTCAAAGTCAGGGGCAGAGGTCGAAGCTCCAGGTCACTCCAGAGATACTAAAGGAATAGAAAAATGAGCTCACATTCAGGAATTTAAGAGCCAGGGTGTTTTATTTTGACTTGCATTTTTCCTCTTTGCAACATATGGATTTACAAGGTGTGTGTAGTTGCAAACTTAATTTGGGACCATTAAATAAAACATTTAGAAAAGGCTTGTCTTTGATATTTTCAAAACAATTGTGCTGTAGTGAGAACCTCTTTTGTGAGTGTCATCATTTGTGTATACCCTTGTCTCATCCCCCAAATGCACAGACTACGTGGGTGGTACTAGATTTGCAGTTTCTTGGGATTAACATTCTGAAATGAAGGAAATGAGATGAAAGAATGGGATACTTAACACTGAATATACATGAGGTGACTTAAATGGACCACCGGGCAATCACATTCATAAGATTCATGGTAGGTTCTGAACAAGGGCATTAAATTAGATCAAATTTAAAATACTACTTATAGGAATCAATTATGTTACTTATGAGTTAGCCTGCCTTTTTTTTTTTTTTAATTTATAATGGTAAAATATATATAAATAAAATTTGCTATTTTAGCCATTTTTAAATGTATAATTCAGTAACATTAACTACATCTACAGTGTGTACGACTATCACCACTGTTGTTGTTAGGTGCCACTGAGTCAGTTCTGACTCATACTGACCCTATGTACAACAGGAGGAAACACTGCTCAGCCCTGCGCCAGCCTCACAGTTCTTGCTGCACATCAGCCCATTGTTGCAACCACTGTGTCAGTCTATCTCATTGAGGGTCTTCCCTTTTTTCCACTGACCCTCCACTTTACAAAGCACAAAATCCTTCTCCAGGGAATGGTCCCTTCTGACAACATGACCAAAGTAGATGAGATGAAGTCTGGCCATTCTCGCTTCCAAGGAGCATTGAGGCTGCAGTTCTAGGATTTCCAAATCTTCTTCATCATCCCAAACAGAAACTCAGAACCCATTAGCAGTAATTCCTCATTTTCTCCTCTCTCCACCTCACTAATCTACTATGGTCTTTATGTGTTTACCTAGTATACACACTTCACATAAATGCAACCACACAGTATGTGTTCTGTTGTGTCTGACTTCCATACTTAGCATAATGTTTTTAAGATTCATCCCTGTTGTAGTCTGACATTTTTAAATAAATAATTATAGAAAGTGCTCAAAAGGTTAGCTTTGGCCATTATAAGCATTTTCATCTGTATTCTTTCATTTAACTTTCACAAGAACCCCATGAAGTAGGTATTATTATTATTACTCTTGTTGTTAGGTGCTGTCTAGTCTGTTCTAACACACAGTGACCCTACGTGACAGAGTAGAGCTACCCCAAAGGGTTTCCTAGGCTATAATTTTTACAGAAGTAGATTGCCATGTCTTCTCCAGTGGAGCTGCTAGTGGGTTCGAACTGCCAACCTTTCTGTTAGCAGCTGAGCACTTATCCATTACACAACCAGGACTCATTATTATTGCTACTGCAACTCTATTTTACAGATGAGGAACCTGAGATTTTTGAGAGAACACCCTGACCAAGGGAACTCCAGTCTATCTGACACAAAAGCCTTAAGCTTTGAAGCCAGTGTGTTGCACATGAGCTGGTTTTCTGTGCCTCCTCAAACACCAGACTAGCAGTCTGACTGACCTCTGACCATAGGCTGGTCTCTGCCAACACTTTTACTTGTTTTGCATTAAACACTAGCACACTGGTGCCTTTTGTTTCCCCAGTAGTGTTGATTCACATTCTCTTAAATAAATTAACCTCGTCTTGTCTAACTCATTTGATGGAAGCAAATCTACATGCCAATAAAAATAGAAATGAGGGAAACAGCACAGCAAGAAGGGAGGAGAGATGGTTTTATGGCTTATCAAGATATGAATACAGCTCATCACTTTTCTACTCCCCTCCCTACCTCCCCACCCCACACCCCCCAAAAAAGAAAACCCACAGCTTGATCCCAACTATAGTTCTGTAATTTTATAAGTGGTCAGGATACCTGATTAATATTGAAATGTTGAAATATTCATTGTTTTGTAAGAGAGAAGTTGAGTGTCCTAATGAGATGGTGTCCTTTCTGTCCCAAATAGTAGATGCATGTTAAGTGTTGCTGAGTTTAAGTTCTAGAAGGCCCTTTGTCCATTGCAGGATGGGGTCTACTCAGGTCTAATCAATTTCTGAAGGAGTTAAAATTTGTCTTTATGCACTGTTCTTATCAACACCCTAATGAATCCCCCTGGCTTGTCCACATTTTGGTATCTATTTGGTATCTTCCCCAGACCCCTAGCATCTCACTCAAATTTTCCTCCCTAGAAATTATTTCTCCACACTTGTCTCTTTGTTTCTCATCAAAACTGGCTTTTCCACTTCTTGCTCCCTTAGAACCTTGCTAGAGAATGACTTGCTAATCTCCAAAAACATGGCTTAGAATAGTGAAAGTTGTTTGAAAAACATAAAATATTACACTACTATAAAATCGGTGTAATACAGCTATTACTCATTTTTAAAGGGCTATATTATATTAGGAGGACCCTCAGTGAAATAGATTAACACAGTGGCTGCAACAATGGGCTTAAACATAGACATGACTGTGAGAATAGGGCAGGACTGGGTGGCATTTTGTTCTGCTGTACATGGGGCTGCTGTGAGTCGAAACTGACTTGATGGCGCCTAATGATGGCAACAATTTTATAGATTATGAATATATTACAGTAAAGGAGCATGTTTCCAAGAGTGTAATCTTAGGTGAAAAATTGATTGGAGCTATCTGTGGAGAGCCTGCAAGTCATGATCAGAGGGTGAACTCAGCCTCATAAAGCTGACCTTGACCAAGTCAGCCTCTGTGTTGAAGAGCATCCTGATGGCTCTCTGCAGGGCTGACACTGCTCCCTCATGGATTCCTCCCAGTGTAGTCAGCAGAAAGCTTTGGTGGCTAGTGATTCTAGGCCCTAGAAGTGAGGTTAGAGGGTATGTCAGATACCCTGACACTATAGTGAAAATCCCCATTTCAGCATTTTTAAACCACTGTTGTGATAATTCAAGTGTGATGTATTAGCTACCTAGTACTGCTGTAACAGAAATACTACAAATGGGTGGCTTTAAAAAGTAGAAATTTATGTTCTTACACTTCAGAAGGCTAGAAGTTTGAATTCAGAGTGTGGCTCTGAAGGTAGGTCCTTCCTTGTCTATCCAACTTCTAGTAACTGCCAGCAATCGTTGGCGTTCCTGGGCTTATAGATGAATCGATCCCCATCATCTACTTTCCTCTTGGCCCTTTGTGAGTCTTCATGCCTATTCTGCTTTTTTTTAATAATCCAGGAGTGATTAGGTTTAGGACTCACACTGCTCTGGTGTGTGCTCATTAACATAACAAAAGAAAGCCCTTATTTCTAAACAGGGTCATAGTTACAGATCAGGAATTAGGATTTTAACACATATTTTTGGGGGATGTTTTGGTTTCCTAGTGCCACTCTGACAAGAATATATACCACAAATGGGATGGCTTGAACAAACAGGAGTTTATTCTCTTACAGTTCAGGAGGCTAGAAGTCTGAGTTCAAAGTGCCAGGCTCTAGGGGCTGTGTGAAAGCCCCTCGACCTTGGGCTTCAGCTCTGCCCCTTGCTCCTGGCCCACTGAAGCTAGAGGCATCTCTTCACTTAGGCAGCTACTGGCTGCTGAGGCTAACAAGCCCAAGGTCGACAAATAAAATGGCACAGTCCCAATGTTACAAAACCACACAGCAGGCTATTGATTCAAGTCCATTGAAAGTCCCAGGATTGGCAGAGCATGGCAGGCTGCTGAACAACGACCTGGCTATATGCAGGGTTCAAGTGTGCCATAAGCTGGAGACCATTCCCAAAGCTGTTTCTTATATACAGGAAGCAGACCGTATACCCAAAGCAGCCTACTCAGCTGCTCCAGTAGATTCCACCATGGAGTTAATCACCAGTCTTACAATGGGGAATAACTACATTCAGATGCCCAGCCACTCAACCAGGCCCAGCCAAGTTGACACACAAAAATAACCACCACAGTGGAATACAATTGAATTCATAAGGTGAATATTGACATCTTGAAGATATTGAAAAGAAAGTGACCAGTAGTACATTGTTGTCTGCAAACCAAAAAATAAAAACAAAAACTCATTGCCATTGAGTTGATTCTGACTTGTGGGGACCCCCATTGGGTTTCCAGGGTGGTAAATCTTTACAAAAGTAGATTGCCCCAGCTTCCTTCCATGGAGTGGCTGGTGGGTTTGTTGTCTACAGGGAGGGCTTTATCCCAAGGTAATTTTCCTCTGCAACCCAAATGCTTCATGAACATTAACATAGGTTTGAAGCCTCATATGCACAGATTGGGGTTTAATTCTCTCAACTGCCCTCAACTGGCACAGTAATGAGACTGTATAATGATCGAGATTTGCAGGTTGAGGGAAGTAGTGGGATGACATGACTGTTTACATATGCATCAGTAGGTCATATGGAGGGTTACCAGATTTAGCAAATAAAAATATAGGATGCCTAGTTAAATTTGGATTTCTGGTAGCATAGTGGCTAAGGCACTTGACTGCTAACCAGAAGGCTGGCGGTTCAAACCCACCAGCCACTCCTCGGAAGGAAGGTTGGGCAATCCTACTTCCGTAGTGATACTGCCTCGGAAACCCAAGGAGGGGTCGCTATGAGTCAGGGCTGACTCGACGGCACATAACAACAACAACAACAGTTAAATTTGAATTTCAGATAAAGAACAGATAATTTTCAGTAAAAGTATATATATATATATTTTTTTTTAACTTTTTTATTGTGAGTTGAGGCACTCTGGTAGTGTAGTGGTTAATGCATTCTGCTGCTAACCAAAAGATTGGCAGTTTGAACTCACCAGCCACTCTGCAGGAAAAAAAAGGAGGCATTCTGCTTCTGTAAAGATTAACAGCCTTGGAAACGTTATGGGGCAATTCTACTCTGACCTATATAGGATCACTATGAGTTTGGCAGTGAGTTTGGTTTTACTGTGATTTTGGTGAAAGTTTACAGAGCAAATTGTTTTTCCATTCAACCATTCATATACATTAGGTTTTGTGACATTGATTGCAATCCCTACAATGTAACAGCACTTTTCCCACTTCTTCCCTGTGTTTACCATTTCCCTTTGTCCTTTCCTATCTCTTCCTGCCTTCTGAGCTTTATCCCTGGGTAAATGCTGCCCTTTTGATCTTGTGTGGTGGATTGGTCTAAGGAGCGTGTACTTCTCTGGTGTTCACCTTACAGGCCTGTCTATTGTCTGAAAGTTGAGTTACATGGGTGAATTCAGATCCAGCCTTGAAGGTTGACTAAAGGCCATAGTCTTGGGAGTTCCACCAGTCTCTATCAGATCAGTAAGCCTGATATTTTTATGATTCTAAGTTTTGTTCTACATTTTTCTTCCACTCTATCCAGGTCCTCCTATTGGATCCCTTTCAGAGCTGTCAGCAGTGCTTGGTGGGTACCATCTAGATCTTTTGGTCCCACAGTTGTCAGACTGAGGTTCATGTGGTCCATTAGTCCTTTAGACTAATTATTTCCATGAATGTTTGATTTTCTTCACTCTTCTTTGCTCCACACAGGGAGAGACCAATTGTTGCACCTTACATGGCTGCTCACAAGCTTTTAAGAGCCCAGTCACTACTCAACAAAATAGGATATGGAACATTGTCTTTGTTGTGCCAATTGACCTCGATGTCCCCCAAGGATATGGTCCTGAGCCCTGTGCCCAGTCACTCATTCCCTCAAGGTGTTTGATTATGGCTAAGAGGTTTCCATAACTCTGCCCCCTGTGTGCACTAATATATCCATGGATATATTTGTAGCACCTATAAATACATATGTAGAAATATCTTCTGGCAAGCCTATATACATTCATGGGTACAGTCTCATTTGCCTTCCCACACCTGTTCAGCTTGCATGTTTACCTATGAATCCACTTGTAGATTTTTGTTATGAGTTCTAATGTACAATTATGTATGTAATAACATTTACCTTTATTGTCTTTAACTCTGTGGTCCTCCAGTGTCTTCCTTTGCCTTGATCATTTTGTGTTGTTCTCCACCTTATTATATATTGCTTCTCCCTTCCCTAAATTAATACATGTATACCCTTTAGTTAGTGATTTACCTGCCATTTCCCTCCCACCCCCCATTGCCTTCTCTTTTTTTAAAATTCATTTTTTATTTTTTTATTGTGATTTGGGTGAAAGTTTACAGAGCAAATTGGTTTTCCATTCAACAATTCATACACATTTTGTTCTGTGACATTGATTGCAATCCTCACAATGTAACAGCTCTCTTCCCACCTCCCCCCTGTGTTTCCCATTTCTGTGCATCCTTCTTTTCTATTCTTTTCTGCCTTGTGAAGTTTGTCTCTGGACAAATGCTGCCCTTTGGCTCTCATATGTTTTTTTGTTCTAAGGAGTGTGTACCTCCCTGGTGTTATTGTTTACCTGATAGGCCTGCCTATTGTTTGGCTCAAAGTTGAGCCATGGGGGTGAGTTCAGTTCTACACTTGAAGGGTGTCTATGAACCATAATCTCGGTGTTCCATCAATTTCTATCAGACTAGTATGCCAGGTTTTTTTGGGTTTTTTTTGGGGGGGGGTTCCACATTTTTCTGCCATTCTACACAAACCTTCTATTGTGACTCCCTTCAGAGTGTTCAGCAGTGGTAGCCAGGCATCCCCATTGCCTTCTTGCCTGCATGATTTCTTCTGAGAATCAGAATTAGTCTTATTGGTTCTCCTTTGTAGATGACTTCATCTTTCCTGAGCTGCTTTCAGATTTTCTTTTTGTCTTTGGTTTTGGAAAGTTAGATTACGATATATCTTGGTGATTTTCTTTTGTGGTCTATCCTATTTGGGATTCATTGAGCTTCTTGAATGGTTATCTTCTCATCTGACATAATTTTTGGGATGTTTTCTTCCAATAAATCTTTAACAATGTTCTGTTTATTTTTGTTTGTTTGTTTGTTTGTTTTTTTGTCTCTTCCTGTTCTGGAATTTCAGCACACATATGTTATTCCTCTTGATGATGTCTCACATTATTCTTTTTTTTTTTTTTTTTTTTCTTTTTCAGATTGTTTCTCTTACAGAGTAGTAGTACTAAGAGGTTTGCCTTCAATTTTGCTGATTTTGTTATCCATTGATTTAGTTCTACTCCTTAGTTCTTCCAATGTGTTATCTATTTATGAAATTTTAATACTAATTTTCTGGATTTCTATTTGCTGTTTTTGTATGGTTTTCAGTTACCACTCATAATGTTAGTTTGTTCTTGTATTGTTTTCCTGAATTTTTCTAGAGCTTTGCCTATGTTTTCCTTGGTTTTGTCTATGATTTCCTTGGTATTGTCCTTTTTTTCTCTTGATCTCTTTCTTAATCTGCTGAAGGGTCCTAAATATAATTCTTTTGAATTTCTTATCAGGTAGTTCCAATACCATTTCTTCCTCTAGAAGATTTTCTGGCCCTGTATTTGGTCACTTGCTTGAGCCATCTAGTCTTGTTTTTCTGTGTGATTTGAAGTTGTTGGTTGTCTTTGAGATATTGTGATGTTATTTTATTTAATTGTTGATCATATGTTGGTTTGCTTCACCACGATTTTTTGTTTTGTTTCATTTTAATAATACAAGCAACAAGGCAGGTATGCTGCTCTTGTCACTAGTTTGGCAGCATTGGGGTACTCACTGCTGGTCTTTGGGTGGATTTGGTAGTGGGTAGGAGTGTAGGTATGAGTTTCTGATCACTGGTTGTGTAGAGCAGCTGAGGGCAACTAGGCAGGTATGCTGGCCACTGTCTGTTGTTGATACAATGTTGCTGGAGTGGGTGGTGGCACTTACCCAGTGGGTGGGCAGCAGGTATGGTGGGTATGGCTGTTTAGGGTCTATAGTTCCTGACTGATGGGGAAGAAAAGAAAATAAAGGGGGGGGGGGAGGAAGCAAATAAAGAAAGTAGAAAAAGAAGAAAGGGGAAGGGGGAAGAAATAATAAGAGAGGGGAAAAAAAGCAGCACAGCACCAGTGTAAGTGCTAGCTGCCAAACATGGCTGAGGTGGGAACATGGAACCTGCTCTGAGGGAGTGTGCACTGCCAACCATGGAGGTAGTAGAGGCAGGTGCTGCCGGCCACCAAGGTGGCGGTGTTGCCAAAAGTGGAGGTGGTAGGAGCAGGTGCTGCCAACTGTGGTGGCAGTGGGGCAAGGTGCCTGCTCTGTGGGTGTGCACACTGCTGACTTTGGTGACAGCAGAGGTGGGCCTGCTGACTGCAGAGATGATGGGCATAGGCATTGTTGACCATCGAGGCTGTGAGATTGGGGCACCTGCTCTGCAAGATTGTGTGCCACTGCTTGGGGAGGTGGCAGGGATGTTGTACTCACTCCACTGGAGCATTCGCTCCACAGAGGTCACAGTCATGCAGCACACAGTCTGTGAGATCATATCTCACAGATGTCTAGGGCAGCAGGTGCATAGCATTTTATCCACCAAAGTATGTATCAAGTTGCAGATGAAACATCAGGTGGGGAAGGGCGGGGGGCTTGACTGGCCACTGCATGATTTTCAATTTTTCTCATATGATTTTCAAGTCTAAAGAGATCAAATACACCCCCTCAGTCTAATTGATTGATTCATTTGCTAGATAAAGTAGAAACATTTTATGGTTTTAAAAAATAAATTGCTAAAGTTGTTAGACCTGTGAGCTTGGGACTGTGGTCATGGGGAACATCAAGCTCAAATGGCATAACATACTACACAAAAACATTGTTCTCCGTCCTATTTTGGTGAGTAGCAACTGGAGTCTTAAAAGCTTGCAAGCGCACAATGGAATACTATGCAACGCTAAAGAATAATGTAGAATCTGCAAAACACCGCATAACGTGGATGAACTTGGAGGACATTATGCTGAGCGA
>NW_006921822.1:3487882-3492820 GCF_000298275.1 Orycteropus afer afer
TATGTGAACTGCTGTATGAAAAGTGAATTTACTCTGTAAATATTCACCCAAATCCTAATTTAAAAAAAAAAAAGCTTGCAAGCGGCCATTTAGATGTAGCAGTTGGTCTCTCTTGCTCCAGAGAAAAGAAGATTGAAGTAAACCAAAAACACATGGAAACAATTAGTCCAAGGGACTGGTGGACATGTGAACTCAGTCTATATAACCATGAGACCAGAAGAACTAGATGGTGCCTGGAAAAGGATCAGTGCAGGAGATCTTAGGTAAAGTGGGAAAACAAGGAAACACAATCAAAATAATAAGAAAGACCAAGTTTACTGGTCTGATAAAGCCTGGTGAAACCCTTGAGACTATGGCCCCTCGTTATGCTTCAGGCCTGGAATTGAACTCATTCCTGTGGCTTCCAGCCAAACAATAGACAGGCAATATAGGGTGAACATTTACACCAGGTAGATACACTCCTTAGACTGATCAATCATGGGAGAACAGAAGAGCAGTATTTGCACAGGGAAATAGCTCAGGGGGCAGGAATGCATAGGAAAGAAGAGAAGAGGTAACTAGAGGGTGGAAGTGGGAAAAGAACTGTTACATTGTGGAGATTGCAGTAAATGTCATGAAACAAAATGTGTATGGAAAATGAACTTTTCATCCAAATCACAATAAAAATGTTTTAAAAAAGAGAACTTGCTGACACATTTGAAATAATCCTGGAGATTAGACTTCATATCTAAATTTTGAAACAGATGATCCTGATTTCACTGGACCTTACTGGAGTTGTTGTTGTTGTTGTTATTTGCCGTCGAGTTGGCCCGGCCCCGACTCATAGTGACCTCTCCTTGGGTTTCCGAGGCAGTATCACTAGGGAAGTAGGATTGCCCAACCTTCCTTCCGAGAAGTGGCTGGTGGGTTTGAACCGCCAGCCTTCTGGTTAGCAGTCAAGTGCCTTAGGCACTATGCTACCAGAGCTCCTAGTGAACTACTAAAGCGTAAGAGGAAGCTGGCCAAATAGATCTGACTCTGTTTAGAATTTGAATAGGGTAGTTGTCTAATGATGAGTGTTGAGAGAAAAGGAAATGTATGCTTGGAATTTTTGCATATCTTAAGTTTAAAAAGCCCTTTGCATATACTGACTCTTATGGTCTAAATCCTTCTACAAAAATAATATTGGCAAACTCCTTTCCATCTGAAACACACTGGCTTCTAGCTCCCTTTATTTTTCAACCATTACAGTCATTTCATGTCAGATAGATAATCCCGTCCTCCCTAGACACAATACCATGGAGAGGGTAGTACTGTCAGATGGTGTTGGCCTTAGACTCTAATTCCCACCCTACCCCTAATAATATGTGTTAGTTGCCCACCCAATAAGAAATAATATTCGATTCAAAGAGATCTTTTTTTTTCCCCACTGCCATTGAGTCCACTCTGAGTTATGAGACCTTCAGTATAACAGAATGAAACGTTGTCCTGTCCTGTGCCATCTTCATAATTGTTGGTGTGTTTGACTTCATTGTTGCAGCTATTGTGTCTGTCCATTGAGGGTTTCCCTCATTTTCATTGACCTGTAGTTTACCGAGCATGATGTGCTTTTCTAGTGATTGGTCTTTTCTGATGGACACATCACTGAAATCTCACTGTTCTCACTTCTAAGGAGCAGTCTGGTTGTATTTCCTCTAAGACTGATTTGATTGTTCTTCTGGTATTCAATATTCTTTTCCAACACCACAATTTGAATGCATCCATTCTTTTTCTATCTTCCTTTTTTGTTGTCCAGTTTTCAAATGCAGATGAGGTGATTGAAAAGACAGTGGTTTGGGCCAGGCGCACCTTAGTCCTCAAAGTGACATCTTTGCTTTTTAACACTTTAAAGAGATCTTTTGCAGAAGATTTTACCAAAGGAATACATAGTTTGATTTCTTGACTGTTGCTTCCATAGACAATGATTGTTGATCCAAATAAAATCCACCCCAGGGGCTCCAAGCCAGAACAGAGAAAACTAATGGATGACAATATAAATCAAAAGTAAAGGTGAAGTGTCTGGAATAGCCTGGGAAGGTCTTGAAGGAAACTTATGAGGATGCTGGAAATGTTCTATATCATTGAACTGTTTACATAAGATTAGTGTACTTTACGCACTCTGTGTATGTTACATTTTAATAAAAATTTCAAAATAATTTGAACTAGATGTGCATATGGCTCAGAGGGTCTACGTATACCAAATCAACTTTTTTTTTTTTCCAATTAGCTGTGCAGCCCTCCCCTTAATCAATATTATTTTTCTATCACTATTAACCCCCTTTACTCCCTCCTTTCTGTTACTGGTAACCCCTAACTTTATACTCTGTACATTTGCCTTTTCTTGTCCTTTTATATAAATGAGATCATAAAAAAATTGTCCTTTTGTGGTTGACTTATTTCACTCAGCATAATGTCTTCAGTCTCCATCTGTACTGTAGAATATATCAAGTCTTCATTAATCCTGACAAGTAGTAATCCATTGTATGGATGTCCGACTCATAGCAACCCCTCCTTGGGTTTCTGAGGCAGTACCACTATGGAAGTAGATTGCCCAATCTTCCTTCTGAGGAGTGGCTGGTGGGTTTGAACTGCCAGACTCTGGTTAGCAGTCAAATGCCTTAGGCACTATGCCACCAGAGCTCCTATTGTATGTATGTACCACATTCTATTTATCTGTTGATGGGCATTTAGATTATTTCAACCTTTTTTTTTGACTATTGTGAGTAGTGCTGTGGTTAACTTTGGTGTATGTGTCTCTTTTTGAGTCCCTGCTTTCAAATCTTTTTGGGATATATATATATATATATATATATATATATATATATATATATACCTGGGAAGGGAATTGCTGGCTCATATGATAGCTCTATTTTTATTTGTTTGCAGAACTGCCATACTACTTTCCACAATAGCTGTACATTTTGCATTTCCACCAACAATGGATAAAAGTTCTACCTTCCCCACATCCTCGCCAACATTTGTTATTTTCAGGTTTTATGTTTCCCCTTAAAAAAAAAAAAATGTTATCCAGCCTAAACCAAAGAACCAAACCCACTGTTGTTGAGTTGATTGCCACTCATAGTGATCCTATACAACAGAGTAGAACTTCCTCATAGGGATTCTTAAGCTATAACCAAAAGGTCAGCAGTTTGAACCTACCAGCTGCTCAGAGGGAAAAAGAAGGAAAAGTCTGCTCCTGTAAAGATTTAAACCAAAACTAAACTGACTGCTGTCAAGTCAATTTGACTGATTCGACTCATAATGACCCCTCCTTGGGTTTCTGAGGTGGTATCTCTGTGGAAGTAGATAGCACAATCTTCCTTCCAAGAAGTGGCTGGTGGGTTTGAACCGCCAGCCTTCTGGTAAGCAATCAGATGCCTTAGGCACTACACCACCAGAGCTCCCAGTTAAGATTTATTTATAGCCTTGGAAACCCTATGCTACGAGTTGGAATCGACTCAGTGGCAGTGGGTTTGATATTCATAAGTGATACTGGCCTGTAGTTTTCTTGTGGTGTCTTGTCTGGTTTGATATCAAGGTTATGTTTGCTTCATAGAACGAATTAAGGAGTATTCCTTCCTTCTCTATCTTGTGGAAGAATTTAAACAGTCTTGGTATCAATTCTTCTCTAAATATTTGGTAGAATTCCCCAGTGAAGGCATCTGGTTCAGGATGTTTTTGTTATTGTTGGGAGATTTTTTATCTTGATTTGATCTCTTCACTTGTTATGGGTCTATTAAGACTTTCTATTTCTTCTTGAATCAGTTTGGGTAGGTTGTTTGCTTCTAAGAATTTGTCCATTTCATCTATGTTATGGAGTTTGTTGCCTTACAGTTATATTTTGTTCCAATTCTCTTTATTTTTATCAGGTCAATTGTAGTGTCCCTGCCTCCATTTTTCATTTTGGTTATCTGCATCTTCTCTCTTTTTTCTTTGTCAGTCTAGCTAAATGTCTGTCAATTTCATTGATCTTTTCCAAGAACCACCTTCTAGTTTTATTGATTCTATTGTTTTTATTTTCAATTTTATTTATTTCAGCTCTAAACTTTGTACTTCCTTTCTTCTGGTAGATTTAGGCTTATGTGTTCTTCTCTTTCTAGAAGAAAGGGAGTTAGGCTGTTAATTTGAGATCTTTCATCTTTTTTCGTTTTGGCATTTATTCAATAATACTAGTTTTCCTGTGAGTACTGCCTTTGTTGCATCACATAAGTTTTGATATGTTGCACTTTCATTTTCATTTGCCTTTAAGAAATTTGTGTTTCTCTTTTGATTTTTCCCTTGACCCATTGGTGGTTTAATAGTGTGTTAATTTCTGTATGCTTGTATGTTTTCCAGGTTGTTTTTGTGTGTGTGTGTGTTATTGATTTCTAGCTTCACTCAATTGTGGTCAGAGAAAATACTTTTTGTAATTTCAGTCTTTTAAAATTTATCAAGACTTGCTTTGTGAACTAAAATGTGGTCTATCCTGGAGAATGATCCACATGTGCTGAAGTAGAATGCATATTGTGATGTTTTGGGGTGGAGTATTCTGTATATGTCTGTTAAGTCTTCTTGGTTTATTGTCATTCAGGTCCTCTGTTTCCTTGTTGGCCTTCTTTCTAGATGTTTTGTCCTATGTTGAAACTGGTATATTGAAATCTCTGACTGTTATTGTAGTATTATGTATTTCTCTTTTCAATTCTGTCAGTGTTTGCTTTATGTGTTAGGTGCATATATATTTATGATCTTTAAATCTTGATTAATTGATCCTTTTATCACTATATAATGTTTGTCTTTATCTCTTCTGACAGATTTTGTCTTAAAATCTAGTTATTTGATATTAAGAATGCCACCCCGGCCCTCTTTTGGTTATTATTTGCATGGAATTTTTTTTCCATTCTTTCACTTTCAATTTATTTGTGTCCTTAGGTTTAAGTCATG
>NW_006921822.1:3492920-3551243 GCF_000298275.1 Orycteropus afer afer
TTTTTTTATTTCCTTAATCAATTCTGCTACTCTCTGCCTTTTGGTTGGGACATTTAGTCCATTTACATTCACTGTAATTACTGATAAGAAATGATTTACTTCTACTATTTTGTTATTTGTTTTTTGTGTGCTTTAAGCCTTTATCTTTGTCCTTTAGTGTCCTTTAGCACCTTGCTTTTGTGTTTTGTTGGTATATTGTAGTAAGCCTTTTTCGTTCCCTTTGCCTTTCCTTTTGCATATGTTTTTATATATTTCTTTCTGGTTACCAATAATATTGCATTTAACAGCTTGTATTTATAACATTCTGGGGTAAATTGGTACCAGCTTAACTTCAGTAACATATAAGAAATTCTATATCTATACTATTTCTCTTCCCAACCTTTTACTATCACTAGTTTCATCTTTATATTTTATATTCACTGTAACATAGTTTTATCCTTGCCTCCTATGTATATGTTATTAACAAAAATAAAGGATAAAATATTTAGAATTATCAAGCTTGACTACCTTATTACTAGCCCTTATACTTGTAGGAGCTCTGGTAACGTAGTGCCTAAGGTATTTGACTGCTAACCAGAAGGTTGGTGGTTCAAACCCACCAGTCACTCCGTGGAAGGAAGATGGGGCAGTCTGTTTCTGTAAAGATACACAGCTTTGGAAACCCAATGAGGGTAGCTATGACTTGGAATCGACTTGATGGCAGTGACTTTGGTTTTGGTTTTTATACTTGTCCATGGATATATTCTGCTTTCCTTTTCCTAGAACACTCAGCACCTTCTAATATACTGTATAATATACGTATGTGATGTGTTTATTATTCATCGCTTCTGTGCACTAGAATGTCAGTTCCATGAGGACAAAAGATGTTTGCTTTTAATTAAAGCTGAGTTACAAGCACCTCAAGCAATAACTGGCGTATGTTAGATGCCCAATAAATAAATTAAACCTTATGGAACCATATAAAAGATTCATGAGGGACTAGCTAGTACTCTGTGTGGCTCACTTTTAGAAAACAGTATCTCCTTAGAAGACAGAGGCATTGTAGAAAAGATCACAAAGGTGAGGATGGTGACCAGAAATGAGGTGATGATAATGTGTCAAGTGAGAAAGGGATGCAGTAAATAAACTTTAGTGGGGTTCAGAGTTAGTTCAGCATAGCTCTACAAATTAGCATATACAGTTTCCAGACTGAAAGAAAACTGGGCAGTGAGCCTAGGGAGAAATTTAATAAGCTCAGTTTCTCTTTTCTAGTTCATTTTTATTTAATTTCATGGGAAATTGTGTATACTGGAGAACTTTGTGTCTGAAGGAGTCACATTCTTGAGTATGTGCTAAAGACACACAGCAGTTGAGCCAATGCTCACTTTGCACTTAGGTGAACATTTTAAATTCCAATCTGATGGCAAGCTGACACTAAGGTTGATGAGATAATGGCTATAAAACCTGTTGCTTCTAACTCATAGTGACCTTATAGGACAGAGTAGAACTGCCTCATACTGTTTCCAAGGGTAAAATCTTTATGGGAGAGAGATCACCAGGACTTTTCTCCCATGGAGTGGTTGAGGGGTTTGAATCCACTACTTTTCAATTAGCTGTCAAGCACATTAACCATTGTGTAACCAAACTGCCTCTCAGAGACTAGCAGACTTAAAGTAATCATATCATCTCCTTTTCTCTCTCTCTTCAGCATTCTCTAATTTTGGGGGATATCAGAATATTTCTTCACAAGAATGATAGTGTCCAGAGGGTAGCAAATAAAGGCATTAAATTCAGTGCCATCCATTCTAAGTCCCAACATCCCAGATGGGGAATCCCAAGTTACCATTTAGTCTTCAAATTACAAAGAATAACAGGTAGAGAAATTACATTTGTCTTCACATATTACCCTTATGAATGAAAAACAAACTACAGAGAAAATGCAATGCATGTATATGCATCACATATTACCTTATGAATGAAAAACAAACTACAGAGAAAATGCATTGCAGAACACAATTATAGCATTATTAGCAACCCATTGCAGTCTCTAGGAAAACTGCAGGGTTAATATAAAAATTAGATAAGATGTAATGGTAACAGTGAGGAATCCCCTCAGTGAGATGTATTGAGAAAGTGGCTGCAGCAGTGGGCTCAAAACAGCAACTGTTGTCAGGATGACACAGAACCGGGCAGTGTTCTGTTCAGTTGTACATGGGGTCCCTATGAATCAGAACCAACTCAACAACACCTAACAACGACAAGTACAGCAAATAAAACAAAAAGAATAAAAGAACCCGTTGCCATTGAGTCAGTTCTGACTCCTGGCGACCCCAAGTATTGCAGAGTAGAACTGTTCCCATAGGGTTTTCTTGGCTGTAATCTTTGCAGAAGCAGTTCACCAGATCTTGCTTGCATGAAGCCACTGGTCAGTTCCAATAGCCAACGTTTGGGTTAGCAGCCTTTCACAAACTGCCTGCACCACCGAGGCTCCTGAGAGCAAAAGCAGTTAACAGTTATATACTTACATATGTACTTCGTTTCTTGGTAGAGTGCTAACTATGTCTTAGGAAGGATACTAAGTACCTCACATATCTTGTTTTAACTCTCCCAACAAATGTATTTGGGAAACACTACCATTATCCCCACCTTACAGCCAAAGAATCTCGGGCACAGAGAGATCAGGTTACACGGCTAATAAGTGATGGTAATAGGGTTTCAACCCAAGTAGCCTGATCTCAAAGTGTATGTGCTTAACACCACTGTACATGCTAGATTTGTTACAACTTAGAAATGGGATATGTATGGCATGTGTGATATTTAGGAGCTCTGGGTATTTTTCCAGCTAGCAGATTTCTTAGTGAGAATATACCATGACTTACCTAGCTGAATATCACCAGAGGAGATCAGTTGAACGGTACCACCCAGCAATATCAAGCAAAGCTCTTAAGCAATTAGCCTGATGATTAATGTGGTATAATAAAACTTGCCTCAAATCATAACTTAAATTGACATAATTTAAATAAAGAATATTGTTCCTTTCGCTTTCCTAACTCTTCATCCTGTGTCATAGTAGAAAAGGCAGCTTGAATTACAGTGGGGCTGGCATACCCACTGCCTTGAAAAGAAATTAGACGAGATACGCACAAGCAGCCAGTCAGACATATATGGGGTTTTGTACTCACTTAGCAGACAATTCATGAGCGCTTGCTATGGTAAGCAGTGGTGAGATGAGATCAAAGAGATTAAGAAACAGTGATCTCCTGCCCCAGTTTAGTGTTAGAGATAGTCAGCCAGCCTTCTACAGGCAAAGACAGTCTGGAGAATTGGCTGGAGAAGAAAAAATAACTGGCCAACCAATTGTTTGGGTTACCACAATGGCAAAGTTAAATGCCTGCTGAGCCAGGGGTAAGTTCATAGGAAGCAGAGGGGGCCCGAAGACAAATTGGAGGGGGTTATGCCTCCCCTGACATGAGTAAACACAGTGCCCCAATGACCTGATTTTTCCAGAAGAAGCCAGACATCTAGATTTGTATGTAAAATTTTCAGATTACAACAATTTAGATCAAAGAGGTTAGTGGTGGTTTGATGGTAGAATTCTCACTTTCTGCTTAGAGATCTGGGTTCAATGTATCTTGAGCACAGGCACCCACTTGTCTTTGGAAGCTTGCGTATTGCTGTGATGCTGAACAAGTTTCAGTGGAACTTTTAGACTAAGACAGACTGAGAAGAAAGGCCTGGCAACCTATTTCTGAAAAACCAGCCAACGAAAACCCTATTGAATCACAATGATGGTATCCTATTTTACATGTGGTCATCATGGGTCAGGGGCTTACTCAATGGCAGCTATCAACAACAAAAATGTGGATCAAATAAATGTCAGCAGGCCTAATACTTCCATGAGATGTAGTTTTCAAATTTAGCCAATGTGGTAGTTAAATTTGTATGTCAACTTGGCTGGGCCTGGTTGAGTGGCTGGGCAGCTAGTGGTAGTTATTCCTCATAATGAGACTGGCAATCAACTCCATGGTGGGATCTACTACTACAGGCAGTGGGATCTACTACTACAGGCTGCCTTTGGGATATGGTCTGCTTCCTGTATATAAAGAGAAGCCCTGGAGATAGTCTCTAGCTTATGGTACGCTTGAACCCTGTATGTAACCAGGTCGTTCAGCAGCCTGCCATGCTCTGCCGACCTTGGGACTTTCGATGGACTTAAATTAATGGTCTGCCATGTGGTTTAGTAACATCATGACTGTGCCATTTTATTTGTCGACCTTGGGCTTGTTAGCCTCAGCAGCCAGTAGCTGCCTGAGTGAAGAGATGCCTCTAGCTTCAGTGGGCCGGGAGCAAGAGGCAGAGCTGGACCCCAAGGTTGAGGGGCTTTCACCCAGCCCCTAGAGTCTGGAACTTTGAACTCAAACTTAAAACCTCCAAACTGTAAGAGAATAAACTCCTATTTATTCAGCCATCCCGTTTGTGGTACAGTCTTATCAGAGTGATACTAGGTAACCAGAACAGCCAATCAAAGAAAGCTGTCAAATTCACTGAGTTGGCTTTTTAAAAATGAAATTGACTAGCTTTCGAAGTAGATTTGGAATGGGAGTTCTGTAGATGAAAGGGAAAAGACACTAGAGAGTAATTCAAAGCTATATATAAGAAGAACATTCCTTAAATCCCTCCAAGGAGTATTATGGACAGACTTTGAATTTTTAAAATCATGCTCCTTGAAAGTACTCTGAACTTCTGGAGCATACCACGAAATACAAGGTCTGGCAAGTAAGTATCTATCATACCAAATAATCTAACCAGTTGTCGTCCAGTTGGTCTTGACTCATGGTTGCAGAGTAGAAGTGTGCTCATAATGTTTTCATGGCTGGGACCTTTCTGAGGCAGATTGATAGCCCTCTCTTCCAAAGTGCCTCTGGGTGGTTTGGAACTGTCAACTTTTCAGAAAGTAGCCGAGTGCATAACCGGTTTTGCCACTGTAGCAATTGATTGAGTCCATTCTGACTCATAATGACCTTTTAGGACAGAGTGAAAATGTGTCATCATGTTTCCAAGACTAAATTTTTACAGAAGCAGACTACTACATCTTTCTCCTGCAGAATGGCTGGTGGGTTTGAAACACTGACCTTTTTTGTTTAGTAGTTGAGCTCTTAACCACTGCACCACCACTGCTCCTGTTTGTGCCATAGGCACCCAAGTTTACTTTATGTAGTGAGTTGATCTACCATACAACCTCCAGAGAATAGTGTAAATGTTATCGACAGGCACACACACAAAGAATTAAAACTGAGTAAGGAGACCACATTTTCTTCATTGCTTTGTACAGCTTTCCTTCCAGACACCCTGATCTCTAACCCCAAGCAAGCGCCCTTCAAGGACATGTGCATATCATTAAGGAAAAATACCAGTAGAAATCTGGTGATCTGCAAGCAAGGCTATCCATCTTGGTCTGCAGTTTATCAGCAGAGTAATATAAAACTCTCCTGCCTGTGGGTTTGTTCTTTAAAAGATAATCAGAAGGAAACAGGATGTACTCGAGTAGCTGAGCTCTTAGCTTTATTATTAGAGAAAAGGAAAAATAAAAGCACCACATTTCTTCACAAAGTCATCTGACATATTCTTTTTTCCTCTTTACCACAAATAATAGGGCTGGGAAGACATTTAATGATGTTCTGGATCAGAGTCCTCACTCAAGGATGAGGAATACAGCCCAGAGATGTCTGGTGACTTGCTCAAAGTCACTTAGCTAATCATTGGCAGAACCAGAAGGGAAAGACAAAGCCCCTTTCCTCCTGGTCCAGTACACTGGGTCCCATAGTACTGCTTTCAGATACGATCAACATTGCTTCTTCCAACATAGTTTGCCTAACCCTGTATGGACAATAAATGACAAGTCTAAGATGTTTTGTGAAAACATTCCATATTTCCAATAGAAATCCAAGGTAGGGAAAAGTAGAGGATGAAGCTGAGGGTAGGGTTTTACCTGGGGGCAGGTGCAAGGTGTGGATGGCCTCTCTTCTGAATGATGGGAGCTGGTGCAGAATCCAGGTTGAAAACATCCTATGTACTACAGCATTGCACACATCCACACTTGAGGACCCCAGACTTCACTGCACATCCTTCTGTGAGTGGCCACCCAACCATCAGAGAGTAATGCAAGCATGTGTGTGGTCACGGTGAAGGTGGGGAGAGCGGTCTTTCTGCCAACACTACTATTTTTAGTTAAGATTTGAACTCTTCTCATGGGCACTTGTAGCACTGCATTCAGTCCTCACATTAGATCCAAACCCATTACCACTGAGTCAATTCTTACTAGAGGACAGACTAGAACTGTCTCATAGGGTGTCTAAGGCTGTACATCTTTAAAGAAGCGGACTGCCACATCTTTCTCCCACGGAGCAGCTGGTGGGTTCAAACTACTGACCTCTCATTTAGCAGCCAAGTACTTAACCACTGCGCCACCAGGGCTCCTCCTCACATCAGAAAGGTACTATGATCAGTGCTATTTTAGTTCCCTGACGGCACAAATGGATAAGTAAATGATTATTTGATTACTAGCCAAAAAGTTGGTGGTGGGAATCCAAACAGAGGCTCTTTGAGAGACAGGCCTGGTGATTTGCTTCTGAAAGATCACAACCTTGAAAATCCTATGGGGCAGTTCTACTTGCACACATAGGGTCGCTGTGAGTTGGAATCAACCAGATGGTGCCCAACAATAACATCAATCCCATTTTAGAGGAGAGAAAGTTGAGACTTGGAGAAGTTAAGTAATTTGTCCAGGGTCACAAAGCTTGTCAAGGTCAGAGTCAGAATTCACAGCCTCCATTGTAGAGTGTAGTAGTTCAGAGTGTGGGCTCTGGGGTTGGACAGCCTGGGTGTAAAATGCCAGCTCCGCTATTTGCTGGCTGTGTAATGTTCCACAATTTACTTAACTTCTCCAAGCCTCAATTTCCTCATCAGTAAAGCTAAAACAGTAATAGTAGTACCTATCTTGTATACTTGTCTGTCTGTCTGCATTGCACATGCAGATGGGCTGTGCCTCAAACTTCCAAGCAGACATAAGACTTCTGGGAATGAGGCATGTACACCTATTAGTATCAAGCATTCCATGGGTTCTATGCTTATCTGTAATCGGGCCAGACACAGCATCAGCAAAGTGAAAGACATTTTTATTATTTATAGAAAGCAAACAGTAAACAATAACAACAGATTCTCAAGAATGAACCATTTAGTCTTCCCCAAAGTGTCCATGAAGACATATACAATGTGTCCAGTGTCCATTCTTTTATCACTGGGCAGGTACCTTGTGGTTCATGTTAGATGCTGTGTTCAAGCCACTGCTGACTCCTCTTACCACCATGCTGCCTGAGGGGCCTGCACAGCTCCTGAGGCTTCCAGTCTGCTGCTGGCCCTCATAGACAGGAAGATCCTTGCACAGGATCTCTTGAGCTTCTGCTGCTGGTTCCTGCCATGCTACCCAAACCCACATGGTGTTCTTTCTTGCTGCCACACTACCCAGGCCCATGCTGCCCAAGGGTCTGTGTTGCTCCCACTATGCTGCCCAGGGGAGGAGGCAAACACCAGGCCTCTGTCCTGCTCTTTAGCAGTAGGCAAACCTTCATGGAGGCACCCAGCTGTCTCTCCATGTGTGATTGGTCTACTGTGTCTCAGCCTTCAGTGTTATTACTCTCTTTCCTGGGTCTAGGAGGTTCTCAGTGCAGGGACTCCAGAACCACAACACACTTTGCTCCAGACTCTTCTTGACGATAGTGAGGTCCCCCGAACCTCTGTGGGATTGGCAAAATTGACCAGTCCCCTAGCTGGACTGCAAGGGGCTCAGCCCTATTAGGTGTGCTTTTCAGTCATTGGTTGCATAGCAAATTAACTAAACCCATGCAAGATTGTGGCCCAGCCAATCATTTTGTGGGAGTTACAAGACTAAGACTAGAAAAGCCATGTAAAAGTGATTCATTGCATGGCATACCTTATGAAATTGTGATGCTGATGATTAAATTACAAAATATAGAACCACTGCCTGACCCATAGTAACTACTACTCTTGTGGTAGTTAACTATTAGTTTGAACTTCATGAAATTGCTATTGTAGTGTGTCACAAGTTGTCAAATATCAGCAATTTCATGTTGTTCTATCTAATACCACATAGGTAATCATTCCCTTATTTGTCTAATTATAATTTGTGAAAGGACTGGTGATTTAATTGCTTTAGTTTTTTTTTTTTTTTTTTTAATCTGCCCACTTGTTTTAACTTCCCTAAAATTTGAGAAGCACAACGTTTTAAACAATGTCTAATAGCTGCATATTAATTTCTTTCCTTCTAACATAACACAACACCCACGAGGACATATGCAATATACAAAGTTCTCAGGGTAGACAACCTATTGAGCATCTTTTAACAGATGTTTTTGGAGAAGAGGTTTGAAGTGAGCTTAGATTGGACAGTACTGGGCCATGAGGATTTACTAGTGAAATAAAGAGGGAATATTTTAGACTGCTGACTCCTTAGGCCACTGTGATTGATCTGCTTGCTGCTGTGAGAGAATGACATTCCCACACCGGACGGCTGGTTGTGATAAACAAATGTCAAACATAACTATTTGTCAGTCTACAGATGAAATCCTGGGTAGCGGCAGGAGGTTGTTAAATTTGACATTCAAAATGAATTGCGTGGCCTATCTGCTCTTGAACTCTGGCTTGCTGGGAATAGCCTGTGTGACTGAAGGAAATGCAGCTTTGTAGGGGTGGTTGGGGATGTTGGGGAGTGGGAAGAGTGCAACACAAAACTAGGATAAGAATTTTGCACCTAAGATGAAAGATCTAATGGAAGGGAGGCTTCTTTTCCAAAAGATGACTGTCTGCCCCACCTAAACCACTGCTTGCATTTTCCTCAACTCTATTTCTTTAGATTTCACAGGATAAGAATATAAGGAGGTCTGGAATTCACTTGGAACATTCTGGAGAGAGCCTTTCTAGTTTTACAGGACTGTCTTTAAAGAAAATTCATTTCACCTTTGAAATGCAGTGGCATCTTTGAGGATGCTTTAGACTTTTTGGTGTCTAGAATGAAGATTACTGCTGTGTTTAGAATTTTGTGTTGTTAGAATTTTGCCCCAGTCTGGGTAAGTGCGAGAGTGAGTAGTGTGTATGTGCTCATGGCTGTGTGTCTGTCTGAGGCATGCTGTCTTTCTCTCTTATTTCCTTCAATGCCTAAACAAATCTGAGACTCTTTTGCAAAGGAGTTTACAAATGATCTATGGATCCTGTGATTCATTTCTTCCCACCATAGCAGCTGTAAGCTAATGAAAATATATTTATAGACCCACGAACTCAGACATTTCTGCGGTCCCATTTTCTTTCTATGTGTGCTAGTCATTTTCTCTCTTTCTTTGTGTCTATGGTTACTGTTAAGCTGACCCCTGCAGTCTGGGGCAAATACCAAAACTTGAATCAAGCACTACTTATCCATACAGATGTAAAGGATTACAGTTTCAGGAGCTCAGATGATAGATGGAAGTAAAATTCCTTTAACTGATTGCAATTTAGGAAACGAGTTATGCTTACACTCACAGAGGTGGCCTGCATTGCACTTTTTGTGTGCTGAATTTTAAAATGCAAATGTTCTAATGTCCACAGCCATTTTGGAATTTTTCCATCTTTCAGCTGTTAGCTAAAGCATCTTTATAAAAACATGTTCCTAAAATCAGATCAACATATTAGTAACAGTAGATATAAATATTAAAAATTATTGTAATTTTTTCACAATCACCATCTTTATACATTTTTTATTTCTGAGATGATTTCTACCATGTTGAATTTATTGCTGGAAGCAATGACTGTAGGAAGTTTTTTCTTTTTATTTCATTTTCCCTTCCCTTCTCCTAGTTTCCGTAAGAAACTATTGCTTGCAAAGACCATAACTAATTACAACTTGAACTTACACGGCAGCAAAGAGGCCTGAGTAGAGATTGGCAAGGGGGAGAGAATAAAAGCAGAGGGAAGCACTCCAAGGTTAAAGCTGCCCACGCTATTCTTACCTTACTTTAATTATTATCACAGTGCATTGTGTTGTTTGTAGGAGTCCAACGACCTAGGAGCAACACTCTCTGGGAAAGGGCTGGGGAGAACTTAACAAATACCACAAGCTAGACTTACAACAGACTGACAAACAGCTTCTCCTGAGTTCAGGGCAGGAATGCACGCGGGAGCTCAGCGTGCCGGCAGCCACAGTAGAAATTGGTTCTCAGGTTCTCGCCGAGTGTACTTCCCCCACTTCAGGGTTCCTGCTCCTGTCAGGCAGGCCAGCCAGCGATTGGTTGGGAGGAGGGAAGTAATTTGAACTGCCTTTTGTACTTGGCTAATCAGGGCAACCGTTGGGCTGCAGGTTCCGAGCAGAGGTGGCCTGGTGGTGTCAGACACCTGTGTCTGAGCTTGCTCCTTGCTGGGGCTGACTCCTGCGGATTCTTTCTGAGCAGGAATCTTGACTCTGTATCACCACCCCCAAGCCACTGACACTCCTCGCTGGGGCCAGCTTGCCTCAGTGTCACTCTGGACAGAGATGTCCAACAGCTAACTGAGGACAATCAAAATGCCTGGACTTAGACTTCCTTAAGGTAAGTTCATTTTTAACCAGTTCTTGACAGAAATGCCAGAATTGGGAAGGTAAACTGAAGAGAGGCACATCCTTTGTCAGATGTGCCGGCAAAATTGTATAAAGGAATAAAGATAGAAATGGCGAGGGGAAAACCTGACAAACTACTATAACCTTTGCAGGCAGTTGTCACCTCATTATACCCTCCTCTTTGATGACAAGCTGAAATGAAACAAACAAACACTTTCTACTTTTAATTAAGGCCAACAAATATGCTAACCTGTACAATAATATAAAGTCAGACCGAGAATCTGGGCTTCCTCCAATCATGCAACACCAGAACTTATAGTTGAATTTTAATTACCCCTTATTTTAAAGCTATCTTTAACTTTTTCTCTTGTGATATGAAAGCACTTTTTATATTTTTGAAAGACTTGTTCAACACAGATGACTTAATGAATGTCACTTCAGCAGGTGTGTGTGATTAGACTTGTTGGTTTACTTTTCTCTTTCTTACCGTTGTAGAGAAGGTCAGATTCTAAATGCAAGCACCTAAATTTGAGCAACAGTTGACATGCGTAGGAATGTTAAGCCTTGATTCTGATTAAGCTTAAGCTCTACTCTCATTTCATTTTACTTGTAAACTGCTTGACAAATACTTAAAAGACCATCCTATCTTTCCTCTTGGGTTGCTGTCAACGTACTTGTAATTTGAGGATTTAGTAATAGAAGCTTGGTATAAAAAGTCTGGGACTAGTGCTTATCCCCCTACCTATTTTGTCATTATAGGAAGGAGGTAATTTTGCTCTTGGATTATTATTATTATTTTAAATTAACACTTCCTGTAAATGGGTAGATAAAGATACCTTCATAAATCTAAAGGGACTCTGACTCCAGTTTCCCCCACTTTATTCATTTCGAGACGTGAAAAAGGTATTTAACAATTCTGAATGATCCTGTTCAAGAAGTAAACAGGAACTGAGAAAACAGGTAGGAGTGGTGACAATGAGGCGATAAGCATTCAGAAACCATTCACTCACAATCTATGTTAATCATCCAGAAAGGTCTTTTTCTTCTAATGTTCACAGCCATTTAAAATTTTCCATCTTTCAGCTGTTAGCTAAAGAGTCTTTGTAAAAACATTGTTCTATAATCAGATTAGCATATTAGTAATAATAAATATATATACTAAAAATTACTGCTTTGATGAATAAAAGTGCCAATAATGTCTTCACCAGTCAGGGGAAATGCGGTCATCACAGAGGTCTACAGTAATAATTTTAAATATTATGTATACACAAATAGTCCAGGTGGATGGTAATAATTTATATGATTTAGAAATATGGATAGGTAGGTAGGTAGATTCAAAGTGAATTTTTAAATGTTTAAAGGAGTTAAGAAAGATGGACTTTGAAAAGCTAAATAAATATTGAATATTTAGCATTGATTTAAATTTCACAATTTTATCTTCACTTATCAATCAAATCACAGCCTAGAGAATGTATAAATCAAAGGTGATTTCCTGGGCTAAAGAGACATCATTTTTATATGGAGAGGAAGAAATGCTATTTTGCCCTAATCTCTATCCAGAAAGTAATGTTAGGAATATGATTAAAACCTCAGTGTCCTAAAAAGGTGTAGAAGGGAAGAGCGAGTTGTTTGAAAGCCTCCTTATCTCTAGTTAAAAGCAAATAAACTCACAAAAACCCTACATTTCATACTAAGTATAGAAAGTCCTTGTACATATCTGCAGAGTACCATTGGGCCCCCAAATATGTAATTTCACACAATTGTTAATAACTAAGCAATATATGTGGTATATATGCATATATATTTCATTCCAAGAATACTATCATTAGTTAGATTCAGGGGAAAGAGGAGGATTAAGTCTCTTCAATTGATGTTTCTCTCCTGTGAGCATTTTTTAAAGTCTCCTTTCTGGAGATGTGGAATGCCTCCAGGCTCCCTTGTTGCTGCGTGAGGAGAGTCTCTTCTGGTGGTGCTGTGGATAGTATACAATAGGGCACAATAGAGCGTGCGCAGCCTCCCCTCCCCAGGAACACACTGTCAGCTCTGTCTGAGAGGTTCAGCTATGCAAATAGAAGGCTGTATACGTCTTTTCTCCCCGCTCTCTCAGCACAGTACCAGGCTTCAGCTTTTGCCCCTGACTTTTCTGAGTGGGAGAGGCCTGTGAGTTCAGAAGCTGGACAACTGGGTGAATGTGCTATGGCCATGGGGACCTGACAAGCAGGCTGGGGTTTGGTAGCCCCGCCAGTTGCCATTGAGTTGTTTCTGACTCATGGCGACCCCATGTGTATCAGAGTAGAACCATGCTCCATAGGGTTCCCAGTGGCTGATTTTTCAGAAGTCGATCACCAATACTTTCTTCCAAGGTGCCCCTCTGAGTAGACTCGAACCTCCAGACTTTTAGCTAGAAGCCAAGTGTGTTAACCCTTTGCACCACACAGGGACTCATTGGTAGTACTAGACACATGGAGAAAAAGAGTAGCTTCCCTACTTCTACCACACTATGGGTGATGTTATTAAAATGCTGGTGCTTCTAGCTAGGCCAGATTTCTAACCAAAACCAAACCAAACGCACTGCCGTTGAGTCAGATCTGACTCAGAGTGACCCCTCCTTGGGTTTCCGAAGTAGATAGCCCAACCTTCGTTCGAGGAGTGGCTGGTAGGTTTGAACCACCAGCCTTCTGGTTAGCAGTCAAATGCCTTAGGAACTATGCCACCAGAGCTTCCAGATTTCTAACAGGCATTAAAAAACAGAAACAAAACCCTCCAGTAATCCTAATATTCACAGTTTGGAGGCAATGGGAAAGCCATATCTCAGGACAAATTTTGGAAGGGAGGAAATTAAGCAGTCTCAAGGCATTTTGCTTCTTAGTTGGACAGGCCATTTAGATTAAAATATGAAAGTCAAATGATGGTGTTTGTGGCATATCATCTGATCCCATTGAAAAAAGAGCTCTTAATGAACTTTTGTGAACCAAAACCTGCTAATTTGCTCTGGTGTCCCCTCAAGTGACACTTAAGCAGGACTTTTCTTCCTTACTTGAAGCCTGGTTTTAATTTGCAAACTGGGGGTGGAATTTAAAGGAGCTCTTCCCTAAACAACTACGGCTGTTAACAATCACTTGTTTTTTTTTTTTCCCAAACAACCGAGTCCTCTGTTGTTGCTAGTGCCATCTAGATGCATGGCGACCCAATGTTCGTTAGGATAGAACTACTCCATAAGGTTTTCAAAGCTATGATCTTTGGGAAGGAGATCACCAGGTGTCTGGGTGGGTTTAAATTGCCAAATTTCAGGTAGTAGTTGAGAGTGGTTATGTGTTTGCAATACCCAGGGACCCAAGTCCTTGTTGTTGTTGTTGTTGTTATGTGCCGTCGAGTCGGACCCAACTCATAGCGACCCCTCCTTGAGTTTTCCGAGGCAGTATCACTATGGAAGTAGATTGCCCCATCTTCCTTCCGAGGAGTGGCTGGTGGGTTTGAACTGCCAGCCTTCTGGTTAGCAGTCAAGTGCCTTAGGCACTATGCTACCAAGTCCTTAGTGACCAGTAAAGCTACTAGTAGACCCTACCCACCAAAAACTGTGATCAGCATCCTGGACCAGCCCTCCAGGGGCAGTGGTCCAAGCAGTTAGACATGAGGTGGGGGAGTCTTCAAGTTCTTCCCTTATCTTTGCCCACTGTAGCAATGGAGGTCCGACTTCACTGACCTGCTATTTATGGAATGGTTTCTTAGTTATTTATTGATAATGGCTCATTCACTTCTCCATCCCAGTTTTGGAGAGAAAAGTGATCAAATGAAGTGGTTTGTCCAATGGTACCAGAAAGTGGGTGAGAAATTAGAAATTTGAATGCCATGCAGTTTTCCCTTCCCTTCATACTCCCCTATCAAAATAAATAAATCCACAATTTTCAAATGTCTCCCTCAGCAATTCTGACTGAGCACAAAAAAACACTTCCTTCCAAAAATGTGCTGGCCATCTAAACTGGATAACTCTGTGACTGGGAGGAGGAGGGAGACTTAAAAATGGCTAATCAGTTGGGTGCAATGTGTGTGCCTGTGTATGTGTACTCGCAGACTCCCCTGGACAACTCAAAACCCCAGTAATTTGTGGGGAAAGTTTATCTGAAGCCTAAACTGAGAAGGGTAGCAACTTCTCTCCTATGGTCTTTTCCTAGAGAGGCCTGGTCATTCATTTATAACACATTTCAACACAGGCTAAGCAGTCCCTTGATGAGGGAGGCCCATGGAGGAGGGCCGCCTGCACTGCATCTGAAGGTATTTCAGGAATGTTAATGGCATGCCTGAGTGGAGGGCTTCAGAGCCCGGACTCTGGGCTGAGAACTGTTCTTGTGGCCATCTGTTGTGGCCCAGGAAGTTTCATAGCAACAGCTTCTCAAGAATTTTTTTTTTTTTAATTAAAATTAACTAACACAGAACCAAAAACTGCTCCACTGCTCAAGAAGAATCAGGACAGAGTTCAGATTCTTTCTACAGAGTGATGAGGTTTTAAGGAAGAAAAGCCCCCACCTCCCTAATGCCTGTTCTTTAAACGAGCAATTTGTACTTGGTTTTGAGGTCTTAATTTTTACCCTCCCTGGGGTAGAATTCTTTTTTGGAGTGGAGGTGAAAAAAAATTTGCAAAGCTGTTGAGAAAATAATTGGCAAGAAATGTGGTTAAGAAAAAAGTGATCCGAGTTTTGAGATTTTCTGCTCTCTGTTGTTCTTAGTGATCCTGTGAGCAGCTACATTTTTTTCCCTCTGTAAAATTGTGAACTTTATAAGCCTGGCTGTTTAATTAGTGAAATGATGTCAGACAAAGACACTTCTTTGCCTGTGATGATGTCTATGATCCAATATGAATTGCTTCAATCTATGCAACAATACCTCTCAGGAAAGGAGGGAAGGGAACTATTTACAGTTTTTATGTTTTAATTGATGCTATACTAAGTTAGCCATTTATAAAACATGAATGGTTCCTCCTCAGGATGGAAGACACTGGAAAATGATAAACCCTCGAAACTTACCCAGCAGCTGTGTGGACAGAGGAAGGCACCCTGAAGGGAGATAAAGAATTATATCCCATTCCCTATTTTGTCCCTTGCTGTGCTATTTTAGGTACCCAGCCTCTCTGACCAGCTCATTTCCTCATCTGCAAATGGATTTCTGCATTCATATGAAGGCTAACTATAATCACATAAAAAGAACTCAGGAAATGATCCTTAAATCTGAATGGCAACTATAAATATATAAAACTATATAAACTATAAATCTGAATGGCAGCTATCATTCTTGGTGTTGTCAAAACAAAATCAAACTCAACAGCCATCCAGTCGATTCTGATTCATAGTGACCCCCTTTGGGTTTCTGAGGCAGTAAATCTTTAGGGAAGTAGATTGCCCAGTCTTCCTTCCATGAAGTGGCTGGTGGGTTTGAACCGCTGACCTTCTGGTTAGCAGTCAAATGCCTTCGGCACTATGCCACCAGAGCTCCTTTCTTGGTGTTGTACAACCCTGGAAAAATATTTTCATGAGAGTTTAGATAGCCCCTTCATTTCTCAGTTTGGCGTGTTTCCCTCAAGTCTTGGGAAATAACATTTGCCAATAGGATCACAAAATATTCTGACAAGTGATTTTGCCTAAACATATATGATTCTTGAATATAGTGCACGCTTGGAGTACTACCTTACGTTCTTGACTCACTAGTGTGTATTGCTACTCATGAAGTATTCAGCAGAGCTAATATATTGCCCTGGTGGCTGCTGATCAAAGGTAATGGCACCAGCTCCCATAAAGGATGTGCACTCCAAGTCTGGTTTCTGGCATGTGGGTTTCGACTGCAGTCTTTCTCTCTATAAAAGGCACAACCACTTTCCTTTTCTGTCCATACTGCCTCATGTATAAAATTTAACCCCAAAATATTTATTGAATGCCTGCAATACGCCAGTATGTTTCTAGGTTCTAGGTTTAGGGCTGTGAACAAAAACAGACAAAAACCCTTGCCCACATCCTAGTCAAGGGACAGCTAACAAAGCAAATAAATAAATCAATTGTGTAGTAGGTTAGAAAATAACTGCTGTGAAAAATAAATAAAGTATGGTGTATAGTGAGTGATTGAGGGGATAATGAAATTTTACAAAGGTGGTTAGAGAAGGCCTTAGGAGTCCCTTAAGGAGCTCTGGTAGTGTAGTGCCTAAGGCAGCTGCCTATTAACCAGAAGGTTGGCAGTTCAAACCCACCAGCCACTCTGCAGAAGAAAGACTGGGTAATCTACTTCTGTAAAGATTTACTGCTTCAGAAACCTAAAGGGAGTTGCTATGAGTCAGAATCAACTCAATGGCAGTGAATTTGGTTTTGGTTTTTAGGAGCCCCTTGGTGGCACAAATAGTTAAACTTGTGGCTACTAACTGGAAGTTTGATGGTTCAAACCAGAGGAGCCTTGGAAGAAAGTCCTGGCAATCTGCTTCCGAAAGGTCACAGCCATGAAAGCCCTATGGAGCAATCCTCCTCTGCACATGGGGTTGCCATGAGTTGGAATTGACCTCACTGAGAAGCTGATATTTGCAAGAAGAGTGAGAGACTGAGTCTTGCTTATCTGGGAACGAGCTCTCCAGGGAGAGGAACAGCAAGTGCAAAGGCCTTGAGGGAAAATTGTAAATGACATGTTTGAGGAAGAGCCAGGAGGCCAGCCAGTGTGGGTGGAGCAGAGGTCAGAACCGTAGATCATGTGGGACTTTCTGGGCCACTGGGAGGAATTTGGCCTTTGTTCTGAACAAACTCTATGAGAATTTACCTCATGAGGCTGTTGTGAGGTTTAAATGAAATAATTTGTTGTAAAAGAGTGCCTAGCATATAGGCAGTCTCCCATAATTGTTAGCTATTGTCTGTTTGTTTATTATTACAACTACCTAGGATATAAACAAGGAGCTCTGGTAGCATAGTGCCTAAGGCACTTGACTGCTCACCAGAAGGCTGGCGGTTCAAACCCACCAGCCACTCCTCGGAAGGAAGGTTGGGCAATCCTACTTCGGTAGTGATACTGCCTTGGAAACCCAAGGAGGGGTCACTATGAGTCAGGGCCCACTCTACGGCAAACAACAACAACAACAACGACAGGATATAAACATATAGAACAAGATTAGGACACAGAACAGAGCTTTGTACTGATCAAAGCTAATTGTTCCTTAGGAGAATTAGAGTCCCAACTTTGGCCCCTTAAGTATTCAATTCTATCAGCTCAATAGGTCTCAACTCCATATCTTCACCCATACACAGGGAAAAACTTACTTTTTAAAAACTGGCACTTTTTAAGCTAAACCATTGTTTGGACTATGAAAGTACCAAGTCCATACTCTCTAGGGACAGGTGTATTTTGAAATACTTGATTCAAATTTGAACTATAGAAGTCCTGTTGAATTCCAAGAAATTCACATGATATCACAATATACTTATTTTGAGTTTTTATATGGATTTCCTTCTCTAGGTCACAGGATGTGAGGTGGGGAGGGACTGTTTCAGATATAATGAAAATAAAGAATCAATGTGTTTTTATTCTCCCCAGAGTCCAGAAAGCAAGATCGAATTTCTAGGACACTTTAAGAAGCGTCTCTCAAAATGATCTTCCTAGACATCTTTCTGGGTGTCTCGATTCTTTATATATGCTTCTTTGAACTTGAAGGGTTTGGTTCTAAGTAATGTTAAGTGAGGCACTCTGGTGGTATAGTAGTTAAAGCATTCAGCTGCTAACTGAAAAGTTGGTGGTTTGAACCCTCCAGTTCCTCCATGGGAGAAAGATGACGCAGTCTGCTTCCATAAAGATCTACAGCCTTGGAAACTCTATGGGGCAGTTCCGCTCTGTCCTATAGGGTCCTTATGAGTTGGACTTGACACTGTGGCAATGGGTTTTTTGGTTTAATGTCAAGTGATTACTAGCTCAAGAAACCAGGGGTATAGTTAGCCTAGACTAGGTTCTTGGGTGATGCAAATGGTTTAATACTCAAATACTGATCTAAAGGTCGGCAGTTCATACCTACCCACTGGCTTTGGGGAAGAAAGTCCTGGAGATGTGCTTCCATAAAGATTACAGCCAAGAAAACCCTTTGGAGCAATTCTACTCTATAACACTTGGGGTAGCCATGAATTGGAATAGACTCTGCAGCAATGGGTTTAATTTTTGATTTGTTTACCCTGGAGAAGAGAGGGAATTATTTTCTCCAAGCATTTTAAAACATCTTTTAACATGTTTCTTGCTCCGGAACCAGGATAAGTGGTTTAAGAGCAATAAAAGGAAGTAGTACTTGATAATTAGCAATATTCAATAACAATAATAAAAAAAGATTGTCAAAAAATGTGTGCTGTCATCAGTGGAAATGTTTCAGGACAGATGGGTAACCAATGGTAAACAAACATTGGGATGAGAGTTTGACTTCTAAGACCCCTTCCAAATTTATGATTTTGCTTTCTTCCAATATATGCTTATAGAAACCCAGATTCTCCAGGAAAAGTCACTTTAAATTCTCTTTAATGATCATCTTGGTTTGGGAATTCTGAGAGCAGGAAACAAATCATTGTGTAGACTCTATTTCACTTAGGGGTTGTGGCCGGGGCAGTTGTCCTCCTACATTGGTAGCCTGGTCCTGGTCCCTGGGGACCCACCACTCCCTGGTGCTAACAGTTCTGTGCACCTTTTTGCAAATTCCAAGGTTGGTATGTTGTCCTATTGCTGCTGCTTGCTGCAAAGCCTACTTGGTTATGAATAGTGAGTAAACTGAGCTTGTTTTTTCTTTTAAACAAACGCTCGTATTACACTTCTTATTTTCTAAATGATTTACAAAAATACTAACTCTCTTTACAACTGTGTGACATAGACACAGATTTTATCCTTATTTAATAGATTAAGAAGTTGAGACATAGCCAAGTAACTTACCCGGGGTCACAGAGTGACACAGCTAGGATTTGAGCTGCAGGCAGTCTGCCTTAAGGGTCTGTGCTACATTGGATTTGCCCAGAAAATGCTTCATCTAGTCTTAGAAACCTGTTTTATGTGTTGTAGCTCTCCTGTTGATTTAGAGAAAAAAAGTGGGTCCCGTTGTGTGATATGGCAATCATTACACTTTATTGTCCTCTCTGAGGGCAGGGAACATAACGTGCTTTTCACCATTGGTGCCCAGTGCATAGTGTAGTGCCTGGTACATCCCAGATACTCAAATATTTGTTGAAAGAGTTGAAGAAGTGAGGGTGTGACGTGAATAAACAGCAGTAAGACCATAGAAATGCCTCCCTAGTCTCATGGAGCCACAAGGATATATGTGATTGCAAGGTGCCACTTACCTAAAAATGTTAACTTTGAAAAGTTAAAAATACAGATAAGATTATAGAGATGAGGATATCATGAGATAATTACTTGAACGAATGTCAGCAATTCATCTCTTGTTAGGTGCTTATTGATATTTTAATTAATAAGTCACATCACAGTGGAAAGACCAAAAAACAAAGAACCAGCTGCTGTTGAGTCCATTCCAATTCATGAAGACCTCATATGGGCAGTGTAGAACTTCTCTCCATGAGGTTTTCAGATGGTGACCTTTCAGAAGCTGATCACTAGGCCTTTCTTCCCAGGTGCCTCTGGGTAGGTTTGAACCTTGCAGTTAGTAGTTGAGTGCTTAACTGTTTGCTTCACCCGGGGACTCCCCACACAGGAAATAGTGCTTCTCAAAGATCCTGATATATTAGACTAATACCTGCCAAGTGACAATCGGGGAAGGAGGGAAAAGGGACAATTGGAACACTGTGAATTCCAGCAAATCAAGGTTTTGGTTTATATTTGGACTAACTACACTTAGCAGATAGGAGCTCTGGTGGCGCTGTGGTTAAAACATTGTGCTGCTAACCAAAAGGTCAGTGGTTTGAACCCACCAGCCGCTCTGCAGAAGGATGAGGCCATCTGCTTCTATAAAGTTTTACAGCCTTGGAAACCCTATGGGGCAGTTCTTTCTGTCCTTTACAGTCGCTATGAATCAGAATTGACTTGATGGCACTGGGTTTGGATTTTTGGTCTGACACTTAGCAGAAAGTCATTGAGAATCACAGATTTGTTATGGGGTAGAAAAGGAGAAACTGAATCTGGTCAGTTGGTGTTTCTTAGGCAACAGTTAGGTGCAAAAAAAAAGCAAACCAACTCACTGCCATCGAGTTGATTCAACTCATAGTGGCCCCTCCTTAGGTTTCTGAGACGGTATCGCTACGGAAGTAGATTGCCCAATCTTCCTTCCGAGGAGTGGCCGGTGGGTTTGAACTGCTAGCCTTCTGGTTAGCAGTCAAATGCCTTAGGCACTACACCACCAGAGCTCTTCGCTCAGACCATCTCAAGTCAAAAGAGCATTCTCTGAAAAGATGTGGGGGAAGCTTATGGAATCCACTGCAGGAAGCCAGGAACCCCTCAAAGTTTAACCTAATGATTAAGAGCTCTGTAATCAGAAGACCTGATTGAGAGTCCCAGTTTTGCTGTTGCTGAATTCATAACTTTGAATAAGTTACTTTAATTCTCTAGACTTTGTTTACCCATCTGAAAACATGGGAAATAATGGAAGTACCAACTTCATTGGATTGTTGTGTAGATTAAATGAGGTAATACATACAAAACCCTTGTAACATCACCTGATACATATAAATTTGTCTTTAGAATTTAGAAAGTGGAAGCTATTTACTTTCTCTCCGGACTGTGTAGTCTCATCTCAGTTGACAACACTGGTTCTATTATCCTCCCTGTAGACTGACTTCCTCTCTATGGAAGACCTGGTTCTCTTAGAATAATTTGGAGCATAAGTGTTCTCTCTGATAAAATACACACAATATCTGCCCAGCTCTGCCTAAGATAGCTCTGTGTAATAGGCCACTCAATTGAAAGTGTATTTTTAATAGATAAAAATGACTAGATTTCAGATATGTAAGTACTTTAACAGAGAGTGCTCTGATGTTGGTAAGGCATTTGGCTGCTAATCAGAAAGTTGGCAGTTTGAATCTACCAGCTGCTGCATGGAAGAAAGATGAGGCAGACTGCTTCTGTAAAGATTTACAGCCTTGGAAACCCTGTGGGGGTTACTATGAGTTGGAATTGACTCAATGGTCATAGGTTTAGTTTTTGGGTTTTGACACAGAGTTAAAATCTGATGACTTCATAGTCTTTGGCCCGACTTAAATATTGTTGTTAGTTGCCATTTAACCAGTTCTGACTCATAGTGACCCCATGTACAAAAAGAAAACATTCCCTGCACTATCGTTATGGTCCTTGGTATGCTTGAGTCTGTTGTTGCTGCCACTGTGCATTTTGGGCGCCTTCCAATCTGTGGGACTCATCTGCTAGTATTTCATTGGGCTGTATTCTGTTGTGATCCATAAAATTTGAATTAGCTACTTGTGGGAAGCCCACACAGTCTTTCTTCCTAGTCTGCCTTAATCTGGAAGCTTTGCTGAAACCTGCTCATCCTGGGTGACCTTGCCAGTATTTGAAATGCCAGGGGCATAGTTTCCAGCAACATTAGCAACACACAAGCTACCATAGTGTGACAAACTTGACAGATGGGTGGTGGAGACTTAAATAGGAGAAGAAAATTTGGATTCTTATCAGTAGAGAATTAGTGAAGGATTTGAGAAGGGGTTGTGACTAGGGGAGCTAAGTAAAGACCATAATGAAATCATTGTGGCCATGAGGGGCAGGCCAAATGGGAGATCCAGATAGAAATAACGAGGAAAATCCCATGGAAGGTGGTTATATAGGAAATTGAGTCTGTGGTTCGTGATGTATGGCCAACTCTTCAATTTTAAAATACCTTATATTTTAAGTTATGAAAATGATCAAACATTCATGAAAGTAGAGAGTACCACAAATTCCCATGTACCCACCATCTAGCTGGATGACTCTTACTAAGTAGAATACGACAGGAAGGAGGAGAAGATAAAAGAAGGGAACAGGATCCAGTGAAGTACAAAATATTCAGTGACAGATGTATTAGTGATCTTGTTAGAACGGGACAGGAAGTTGTAATCCAAGACCTTTGTTCTTTATAATGATAGATTAATGAAATAATTGCTAAATGAGATCTGGCTTCTAGCTATTTGAGTACAGATTATGTAATTTGAGGAAGCAGACCCCATGGCCTAATCTCTAAATTGCTATTGGGGCTTGGGGAGGCTGAAAGGCCCACATTTTACACAGTGACAAGGCTAAGAAAGCAAGAGACAACATTTATTTGACGTCCAAAAAGTATTTCAGTATCTCCCAGGCACTGTGATATACTTTGCAGGCACATAGATCAGAAAGAACCACCCCCCTCCCCCCAAAAAAACAGCCAAAACCCAACCCTGTTGTCATCAAGTTGATTCTGACTCATGGCAACCCCATGTGTTACAGAGTGTAACTGCCTCCTAGGGTTCGTATGGCTGTAGTCTTTAAAGATTGCCAGGCCTTTTCTCTCTGGTGCCACTGGGTGGATTTGAACTACCAACCTTTAGGTTAATAGTCAAGTGCAAACAGTTTAAGTCACAGGAGCCTTGCTTTCGGAGAATACAGTGCTAGTGGGGGAACAGGTAAAAGCTATGATTAAAATAAACATGCCATAATGAAGTTTTCTGGTAACATAGAAAAGGTGAAGGCTGCTTGTCTGAGCATGATTGTCTTGATTATTAGAGGAATGCATAGAAATTAGATGAATTTAGTGGGTAAAGCAGTCTAGATAAAGAAAATAGTTTGCACAGAGGCAGAGTGGTGCTTGAAGAGAACCTTAAATCAGGGCTGCGGTCAGGTTGTGCACTATGTCCTGCCAAAAGACTGGGTGAAGGTGGGGAGGGGGCTGGCCAGGAAGTGGGGAGCAGGGTCTGAAATCTAGCCCGGGAAGCCCATCAGCCCACTCTCCCTGGCACAGCTGCCATGTACCTGGAGGAAGAAGATGCCTGTTTCTAATTTGCCCAAGGTGCCGCCTTGGCTGGTGTAGCCCCTGTCTGAAGGCATTTGGTACTATTTGGGTCAAGAGTGTTTATGAGTTTGAATGGGACCCTGAAGGTAATGAAGAGCTAATCAAGAACTTAAAAAGCAGAACAGTTACCTGTGTTCCAAAACAGACTTGTGTTTGAGAAAGATCATTTCTGTCTGCATTTTGGAAGATGGCTTTGAGATGGCAAGACTGGAGGAAAAGAAACTAATGAGAGAGGATTGGTCATGGTACAGGTGAGAAATAATGAGGGCCTGAAGTAATGACAAGGAGCCCTGGTGTCACAGGGGTTAAGCACTTTGCTGCTAATGGACAGGTCATAGGTTTGAACTCACCAGCCACTCTGTGGGTGAAAGATGCAGCAGTCTGCTTCCCTAAGGATGTAGAGCCTTGGAAACACTATGGGGCAGTTCTACTCTGTCTGATAGGGTCTCTATGAATCAGAATCCACTGGATGGGATGGCAACAAGTTTGTTTGTTTGAACTAAGAGTAAACTCACTGCTATTGAGTCAATTCCGACTCATAGTGACTTCTTTAGGTTTCCCAGGTGGTAGATCTTTAACGAAGTAGATTGCCTGGTCTTCCTTCTGCAGCGAAGCTGGTGGATTGGAATCACCAACCTTCTGGTTAGCAATCAAATGCCTTAGGCCTTACGCCACCAGAGCTCCTTGAACTAAGAGAGTATAGAAAGGAAATGGTGAATTTGACATCTCGAAGTAGAATAGGTAGAATTGGTGACAAGCTGGCTGATTGGGTGAGGGAGAGGAAGGAGATTAGGATAACTCTCAGGTTTTTAACTTCAGCAGCTCAGTGGACAATTATAGCATCTGAGCAAAGACTGATAAAGCCAAGAACTTTGACATAGGTGGTAAGGTGTTAACTGTTGAATAATAACATTTTAAAAAAAGAGTTCTTTATATAAGCATTGTAATAAAGATTAATAAGAAGGCTTTAATAGTTGTATTTTCAGACAGAGGAAAAATATCCTATTTTGAGTTGTACTCCTTTAGAGAATGATCAATTAAAAGGAGAGGAAATTGTAGCTGTTTTTTGGGTTACTATCCAAGGGCAGTGAATGTTCAGAAGTTGAATTCTCGGCCCCCATGTGAGAGACTTGGGTTTGGTTTCCCAACCAATACACCTGATGCTCAGAAGCCACCTAACTATGTCAGTGGAGGCTTTCATGTGATGGAGAACAGTTTCAACGGAGCTTCCAGACTAAGACAGACTAGGAAGAAAGGCCTGGCTGTCTATTTCCAAAAAATCAGCTTGCAAAAACCCTATGGATCACAATAACCTAATCTAGTTGTGCATGATCAACAACCCCTTTCAAGTACAGCAAAACCTCCTGCACTGGATAATCAAATCAGTCTTTTCAAGATAAGACATGAATAATGCCTGGCCCTAAACAGTTAGTTTGTCACCATTATTCTTTCTTTAAAGAACACAGTGTTATAAACTTTAAGTATCCCAAACGCATCTTCCCATTCTTTTGGGTTGTTGTTGTTGTTATATGCCATTGAGTCAGACCTGACTTGTAGCGACCCCTCCTTGGGTTTCCGAGGCAGTATCACTATGGAAGTAGATTGCCCCATCTTCCTTCTGAGGAGTGGCTGGTCTTTTGGAGAAAGGAGTTTTTTCTTTGGTTGGTTTGGTTCTGATAGTGGATCTGCCAGCAGTGTTCTTTCAGATCTCTTTGTACTTGGCATTATGGTTTAGTAGCCCAAGCTTTGAGGTTGAATGGTCCTGGGTTTGAATGTCAGGTCCATCCCTTCTATTCCTTTGGACAGATTACTTATCTCTGTGAACCTTTTCTGTAAAGTGGGGAAAATGTGACCTACCTCATTGAGCTGTTGTGAGGGTTAGGGGATAATGAAAGGGAAGTGTTTGGCCAAGGGCCTGGCACATAGCCTACTGTAGGTCACAAGTCAAGGTGGTAGAACTGGTCATTATCATTATTGCTGTTATTGCTATTAATGCCAATTTTCAAACACTAAGAAAGGATGAAAAAAATCAGTTACCGTTCAGTCGGTTCCAACTGATGGCAACCCCATGTGTGGCAGGGTGGAATTGTGCTCCATGGAGTTCTCAGTGGATGATTTTTGTTAAGTAGATTGCCAGGCCTTTCTTCTGAGGTGTCTCTGGGTGGACTTGAAACACCAGCTTTTCCCTTAACAGCTGAGTGTATTAACCATTTGCACCACCAGGGACTCCTAAGAAAGGATACAATTTGCTCTTTTCACCCTTGAATTATTTCTTGGGCCTGCATCTGTTAGTTGGTGACTATACATCATGCTTCATTGGGGTTTGGCCCTAAGAGAAAGAGTTCTATGTCATGTGAGTAAGAGGGGAGGTTACATACATCACCTACTCCTTGATATTACTGAGCCAAGGGGCTCTGGTGGTGCAGTGGTTAAGGCATTCAGCTGCTAACCAGAAGGTTAATGGTTCAAACCCACTGGCTGCTCTCTGGGAAAAAGATGAGGCAATCTGCTTCCATAAAAATTTACAGACTGGGAAACCCTATGGGGCAATTCTATTCTGTCATGTAGGGTTGTTATGAGTCAGAATCAACTTGACGGCAGTGAGTTTGTTTGTTTGTTTTTAAACTATAGAAACCACTGGAAAGAAGGCAGAGAACTGTGATACTCCAGGTTTTCACATGACCAAAGATGTTTTCCTAGATAGAATAGGCCACCAAAGCTAAACTTGGTATTACATTTAATAACTCAACAAAGAATATTCATTGTTGACTGCTGGCATGTTTTTTAGCAGCCAATAGCACTCACAGAAAATCTGCTTCAAGTTTCTTATCAAGAAACGGTCCTGATAAGACACTTGGTGACTGTAGCATTGGTCATTGCTCTGGAATGTCCCTGACTGGTCCTGCCAGTTTTCACTGCCATACAGGTGTGATATGGAAATTTTTCTAACTGCCCCATTATGCTTTCACAAATTAAAATTGCTTTTATGTTCTACTGTAAGGAAAACAATCATCCAGTGAGCTTCTATCTCACCTATAAAAAAGGGAGTGGTGAAAATCTGGGAGTTAATGTTGTTAAAGGGCCCAGGATAAGAAGTATATGTTTAAGCATAAAGTATTATTCTTATTGGTTGTCACTGAATCTTTGTGAAGTCACTATGAGAATAAAATGGAATCAGAGACTAGGAAAAATAGGAAGTTTATATATATATATGGCTGTTTTGTTAGTTGCCATCAAGTTGATTTTGACTCATGTAGGCCCCACGTGTACAGAGTAGAACTGCTCCATAGGGTTTCCAAGGCTGTGACCTTTCAGAAGCAGATAGCCAGGTCTGTTTTCTGAGGTGCTTCTGGGTAGGTTTGAACCAGGGATTCAAACCAGTTCACTCCTGTTTCCTGGTGGAACCACTAAGACTATGGCCCTTAGCTGCCCTTCAGGTCTGTAGTTGAACGCACACCTGTGGCTTCCAGCCAAATAAAAGACAGGCATATGAGTTGAACATTTACCTGAGGTAGATACACTCCTTGAAGAGAACAATCATGGGAGAAAGAAGGGCTGCTTATGTACAGGGAGACAGCTCAGAGGCAGGAGGGATGGACACAGGGAAGAGGTGGCTGTCTGGAGGAAGTTGCTGTCGGGGGAGCTGTTGCATTGTGGTAAATTGTGGTCGATGTCATGAGACAAAGTGTATGTGAACTGCTGTATAGAAAGTGAATTTGCTTTGTAAATTTTCGCCCAAATCACACACACACACAAAAAGAATTCTCCAGCCCCAAATGGCAGTGGTGCTGCAGTTGAGAAACCCTGAATTAAATAGTTGCTGTTGGAAGCGACAACTGGTTATTATTCAGTACTGGACTGAGAAGTTAGCCTTCCTATTGCTTTCTGAGAGTTGGAATTATTTTCCTGAGTCTGTACAGGGAAAAAGCTTACTTATACCTTGTTATAGTTTGGCTGTCTTTCTCCTTAGTTATCAGACAATTCACTCCAAAAAATCATCAGGCTGGTTGCTTGGGAGATTGTGGGTGGGGGAAAAAAAACCCAACTAGCTAAATTTTTCACCTTTCAACTGGCTGGTTTAACACTCTGTAGACACACAATCTTTTTGTGGTGATAAATCGAGTTGAAGAGAGAGGCTGAGTGAGGAAATGCCTTCATATTTCAACACTCTCCTTCATGGAAGGGGAACGCTGGCTTTTCAAACACATGCCAAATATGAAGCCATCCAGGAGCAATCGCTGAACTGATCTTTTCTTCTTTCTTCTCGTTTATTCATTGATTGTCTTTATTTAAAACACTGCTTATTGAGTACCTGCCATGCTAATTCCTGTGGTAAGTACTGCTCATGATATAAAAAACCTCAAACGATTCTTGCCTTTGAGTCAATTCTGACTCAGAGTAACCCTGTGCATGTCAGCTTAGAGCTGTGCTCCGTCAGGTTTTCAGTGTCAGATGTTTTGGAAGTAGATTACTAGGCTTTTCTTTCACCACCCAACCGAAAAAACCAAACTCACTGCCATGGAGTCGATTTCGACTCATAGCGACCCCCTTTGGGTTTCTGAGGCAATAAACCTTTACAGGAGTAGATTACCCAGTCTTCCTTCTGTCAAGTGATTGGTGGGTTTGAACCACCAGCCTTCTGGTTAGCAGTCAAATGCCTTAGGCACTATGCCACCAGAGTGCCTTCAAATGATTCTATAACTAATTAAGAGCAAATGACAATATCCTAAGGCACTTACATTATCTCAAAAATAAAAATCTAACAAAGAGTTTCTCCGCCAGATTTTAAACTCACTGCCATCAAGTTGAGAGCAACCTTTTAGGATAGAGTAAAACTGCCCCTTAGGACTTCCAACGTTGTAAGTCTTTCCAGAGGCAGACTGCCATATCTTTCTCCGTGGAACCACTGGTGGGTTCAAACTGCCAACTTTTCGGTTAGCAGCCGAGTGTTTTAACCACTGCACCACCAGGGTGCCCCTATTTATATCTTATATGGTATATAACAGTCCACATTTTGCTATACATTTCATTGTCATTATTGAAATCCAAAATTCATAATAAAAAACTACTGCAGCCACGTGTCAATTTTTTTGATTTTTTTTTTCCCTTGGTAGAAAGTTTTTGCTTTCTCTTTGAAAGGCTATCCAGGTCTGGGGATTGTTTGTGGAGGTGTATTGCTACAAAACTAAAACCCAAACCAAACCCACTGACATTGAGTCGATACCCACTCAAAGTAACCCTGTAGGATAGAATTAGAACTGCCCCATGTGGTCTCCAAGGCTGTGTGTCTTTACAGAAACAGACTGCCACATCTGTCTCCAATGGAGTAGCTGGTGGGTTCAAACCACTAACCTGTATTGCTGCCTGCCAAATTTAAATATTAAATTTAATTAACATAAATGATGTAAAATGGTTTTTAAATTGAGACTTTATTGGTCAGGCTGTAGAAAAACTTTTTTTTTTTTTAATTTTTCCATTATGATAAATACCAATATTTGGAAACCCATTGGGTTTCCAAGGTGGTGAATCTCTATGGAAGCAGATTGCCCCATCTTCCCTTTGTGGAACAGCTGGTGGGTTTGCACTGCCAAACTTCTGGTTAACAGTTAAATGCCTTAGGCACTGAGCCGCCACAGCTCCTTTTTAAGTATTAATAGATCTTCCTATACATCAGTGGAACACACTATGCAATATAGTACTGAGGCAATATGAGGTCATTGTTGTTGTTATGTGCCGTTGAGTGGGACCCGACTCATAGCGATCCCTCCTTGGGTTGCCTCATCTTCCTGCTGAGGAGTGGCTGGTGGGTTTGAACCGCCCCTTCTGGTTAGCAGTCAAGTGCCTTAGGCACTAGGCTACCAGAGCTCCCATGAGGACATCAGGAGGATGAATTCTGGAGCCAGATTGCCCGAATTTAAATTCTGGCTTTGCCATTTATTCTTTGTGACTATGGGACTCTGGGCAGATATTTTCTCTGTGAGTGTCTCATTTTTCTTATCTTCAAAATATGGATAATATTATTTTCCTGAGAGGGTGATTGGAAGGATTAAATTGCCTATATAAATGACTAGCACACAGTAAGAGCTCAATACACGTTACTTATTTTTATTTTATTATTTCACCGCAGTTCATTATTGGTACTAATCAACGGACTGACGGATGGGGCCATTTCAGCTTGCCCAAGTCCAGTGTTGTGCAGATGTACCTAATTTTGATCACCTCTTGTCCACTGAGGCAGTTTTTAAAACAAATACTTTGAAATTAATGTGACAGGAATGTATTGATTTTTTAACCAAATCCTTTGGCTTTCATGCAGTATGACCATATGAAATATTGGAATAAGACCAGCATCTTGGATTTCTTAGCCTTCAATCCATCCTAGGTTTTAAGCAACAGGGAACATATATTACAATTTCCATTTTACAAAGAACTCAAGCCTCAGATTGTCTTGAAAGTGGATGTTATAAAGGATATGGCTATCAAATAAATAATCTGGCTATGCTTACGCCAAGTTGCTAACATGTTATATTTATTATCGTTAAAGCTAGTTAGGATAAAAATGGTGTACACAAATAGGTGGAGATAGTTTTATAGCTTTGGGTTTTTAAATTTATTTCCTAGGAAAATATTTCACTTGCTAAGTAAAGACATATGGTTGCTTTCAAGCATAGCTATGTCACTTAGTATATACCTCCTATGTAGATTGTATCTAAATTGCTGTGTATTATTCCAGTAAACAAAGGTGCTTGATCAAACTAGTCTCTTGAAAGTCTGAATTTCCTTACTAAAATGTAAACCATCCATCTAAACAATGCCTGGATAACATTACAAGTATTACAAATCATTCTTTTTCAAGTACTGAGGTTAATAATAAATAGACAAGGTCTGAAGCCTTTGAAATCATAAGTACCTAAAACAGAGGGAGAAGAAAAGGGATAAACACTAAATTGTAAGTTTCATAAGATAAAAAGTGATTTTGCTTTTAAGGTAAGAGATCGTGGGAATTATATTCTAGTTAGTCTAGATTGAATTTCTAAATACTAGCAAAGCAATGGGAGCTCTGGTAGCATAGTGGCTAAGACACTTGCCTGCTAACCAGACGGCTGGTGGTTCAAACCCACCAGCCACTCTTCGGAAGGAAGGTTGGGAAATCCTACTTCCGTAGTGATACTGCCTCGGAAACCCAAGGAGGGGTCGCTATTGGTCGGATTTGACTCGACGGCACATAACAACAACAACAACAAGCAAAGCAAATAGGAAAAACTAATTATGTGAATGTATAAGGCTATACTCCTCTATAATGTACTCCTCTATAAAACAAAAGGTGTGAACTAGTTGATCTCTAAGGACCTTTTGTTCTCTAAAAAATTTTGGATTGAATTCTTCAAGGGACAAAGTAGATGCACATTTGAGTCAGTCCTGAACAAAGCCTTGCTAGTGAACAGTACATTGATTTGGATTTAAATACTGTCTTACACAATTTAAACCTGGGCTCTAGCAGTAATGTTCCCATAGTGATAAAAGCCTCAGTGTGAGAGTACGTGTGGACAGGTTTGTTGTTGGAAGATCAGTCGGCCCTATTTCACAATGACATCATTTATGTGGGAGCAGCAGTGGTGTTAATGTCTTGATGACACCATCAGAGTGAAGTTTAATTAAAAACAAAAGTGGAAAAATCAAAGTCTAGATTTACTCAGGGAATAGCTAAATGACATTCAGCCCAGAAGAGATATTTGGAAGCACCATTTTATTGCATGTTAGTGGGAGAGAATAGCTCTCATGATAGGCATTCTAAGATAAGTTAAAAAAATAATGAATACCATGAATCAGATTTGGATCTGACTGCAATGTAGTCTCAAAAACACCCCATTCTGTCTTCCATTGAACTCCAATGTATCCCTTCCCACTGACTTGGATAAGCAGAAATTCTAAAGATCCTAATAAGTCATAAATAGCAAAAAGGAAATAATAAAGTCAAATTAATTGCCTGCATCTTGAGGGAACTGCGAAACTCAGCTAAATGACAATAATGGGAGAAACCTCATGGAATTGTTGTTGTTATGTGCTGTCAAGTCAGACTGATAGCGACCCCTCCTTGGGTTGCCGAGGCAGTATCACTACGGAAGTAGATTGCCCCATCTTCCTTCCGAGGAGTGGCTGGTGGGTTTGAACCGCCAGCCTTCTGGTTAGCAGTCAAGTGCCTTAGGCACTATGTTACCAGAGCTCCCAATGGAATTGAGGAGGAGGGAAATACATATTTTCAGTGGCATTAATTCCAGAGCAAAGAAAACAAATAAGGAAAAGTTGTAGGTTTTTAAATAGATGGAAAAATCCTTGTTTTCTGAAGTGTCCCTCCTAAGACATTTGATGGTAATTCTAATAGTGCCAATTAATTTTTCTTCTGATAATCACATTTAGATACAGAATCATTTTTTTTTTGTCATTTCAGAGTTCCAAAAATTTGTTAGCAGCACAATATTGTATAATTTAAACATATTTATAAATGTCATGCTTACTGTTCACTTTGCCACCTCCCAGCTATTTAGCTATTTAACCACTCTGGTTCTCGGTTTTCTTACCTGTAAAATGGGGATAAAAATCTCTGCCCTGCAGATTTGCTGGGAGTATTAATTACCTAAATACACAGATATGTAGTATTGTACTGGGTAGCTAGCAGGATAAATGACATTGATAAATAGTGTTGTTGTTGTTGTTGTTATGTGCCATCAAGGCAGACCCTACTCGTAACGACTCCTCCTGTGGTTTCCAAGGCAGTATCACTATGGAAGTAGATTGCCCCATCTTCCTTCCGAGGAGTGGCTGGTGGGTTTGAACTGCCAGCCTTCTGGTTAACAGTCAAGTACCTTAGGCATTATGCTACCAGAACTCCCGATAAATGGTGTAGGGGTATTCAAGAAGTGGTCTTACTATATGAGACTTTATTCTGACTCGGGCACAGTTTGCATATCTTTTAACAAATTGGTTTATCGAACATAAATGTTAAATTCTGCAAATGTAGTAGGAAAACTGTCACATAGAGGTACTTGAGATTTGCAATGTGTTCATGAATATATAGCCTCATGGAGAAAAAAGATCCCCCTCAAATGGAAATGGTTATTTATTTTCCCCAGTTTCATAGAATAAAAGCATCAGTTACAACATCTCATTATAATCTGGTCCATTTCTATTTTATAGAATCAAAACTTGTATGTTTTGAATCAATATATTTATGTTTTGTGGGCTTTCTGGGTCTAGGAGATGAACAGGTGGAACTGGAAATAAACAAAGCCAGGAATTTTAAGCATGAGCATAGGGACCTATTCACTCCCACTGCCTGAGGAATTTATGACCAGTAAGTTGTTCTCTAATGAGCACAGAATGTGAGCATTGCATCTTCTCTTAATTAGTTTGACAGATATTCATTTAAGTTTGAAAAGATCGTGGGCTTGGGATAGCAAAGGAAGGTCCTGAATTCATTTTGCATCTTAATTCTGTTTTTGTTGTGGTGGCTATGGGGATTGTCAACATCTGAAGGTGAATAAAGCCCATGTCTTCATCCAGGGACCTCCACATTCTATTTGTAACTGCTGCAAGCCACCATGCTGCTGGTGGGCAGCTGTGAAGTCCGGCACAAAGCACCAGGTTCTGTGAGAACACTATTGGGCCTGATTTCTATGAGGGCTGGATTTTTTTCTCATTCCTAATAAGGGATTAAGTAGCAATGCAGTCCTTAAATAACCAGCTTTCTATCAGAATAAGTCAGTGATTTGAGGCTGTCAGTGACCTGTGGTATAAACCCAAGTTGATTAATTCACTAAGTTGCAAATTATTTTTACTCTCAATACTTAAAACCATCATGGATATCAGGTTACCACCATCCTTGGTTGTCCATGGAACTGAGTAATCAGAAGGCTATATTTATCTATTCCCAAATGCTTTTCACCAATAGTAACAGAGTTTTTCTCCCAGCCAATGTACCTCATGTGCAGCTATCACCCATCTATCCCCAGAGGCTTGAGTGTTGCTATGATGGTGAACAGATTTCAGGGGAGCTTCCAGACTAAGGTGGACAAAGAAGAAAGACCTGGTGATCTATTTCTGAAAATCAGCCAGTGAAAACCCTATGGGTCACGGCGGTCCAATACCACAATCAATCATGAGGACAGTGCAGGACAGGGCAGTGTTTGGTTCCATTGTGCATTGGGTTGCCATGAATTGGGGCTGACTCATCAGTAACTAGGAGCTCTGGTAGCATAGTGCCTAAGGCACTTGACTGCTAACCAGAAGGCTGGCGGTTCAAACCCACCAGCCACTCCTCAGAAGGAAGGTTGGGCAATCTACTTCCGTAGTGATACTGCCTCAGCAACCCAAAGAGGGGTCGCTATGAGTCAGGACAGACTCGATGGCACATAACAACAACAACAACAGTCAGTAACTAGGAGCTCTGGTGGCATAGTGCCTAAAGCATTTGACTGCTAACCAGAAGGCTGGTGGTTCAAAGCCACCAGCCATTCCTCAGAAGGAAGGTTGGGCAATCTACTTCCATAGTGATACCACCTCGAAAATCCAAGGAGGGGTCACTATGAGTCGGATATGACTCGATGGCAAAACACAGCAACAACAACAACAATAGTCAGTAACTCCCACCACTTGTCTGTCAGTTTGTTGTACTGTGGTGATTTGCATGTCACTATGAGGCTGGAGGCTACACCATTGGTATTTCAAATACCAGCAGGGTTACCCATGGTGGACAGGTTTCAGCAGAGCTTCCAAACTAAGACAGACTCAGAAGAAGGAAGGGGCCATCCACTTCTCCAAGTATTGAGAACCCAAGGCATAATGTTTTCATTAGCCTCATATGCATGTGAAAGTTGGACAATGAATAAGGAAGACTGAAGAAGAGTTGATGCTTTTGAGTTGTGATGTTGGTAAAGAATACTGAAAGTACCATGGACTGCCAGAATTGCTAACAGATCTGTCCTGGAAGAAGTGCAGCCAGAATGGTTCTTGGAAGCAAGAATGCCCAGACTTAGTCATGTTGTCAGAAAGGACCATTCCCTGGAGAAGGATGTCATACTTGGTAAAGTGGAGGGTCAGCAAAGAAGGGAAAGGCCCTCAATGAGATGAATTGACACAGTGGCTGCAAAGATGTGCTCAGGTATAGAAAGGATTGTGGGGCTGGCACAGGACTGGGCAGTGTTTCATTCTGTTGTATGTAGAGTCGCTATGAGTTGGAGCTGACTCGACGGCCCCTAACAACAACAGACAATAACTCATTGCCATTACCATCAAATTGATTCCTACTCACAGCAACCCTGTATGACAGAGTAGAACAGCCCAGTAGGGTTTCCAAGGCTGTAATTTTTATGGAAGCAGACTGCCACAGCTTTCTGCCACAGAGAGGCTGGTAAGCTAAAACCATAGAACCTTATGTTAGCAGCCGCGTACTTAGCCACCAGGGTTCCTAGTTCATGACACCCTGTGCCACCAGGGTTCCTAGTTCATGACAACAGCAGGGTTTAGCAGAGCTGTTGAAGTATAGCAACTCTAGTGAAGACTCTTGTTTTGTCACACTTTAATCTCTTGCTGTGCAGGCTATTCACTGCAGACAGTGCCAGTTAAGGAGAACATCAGAGCTCCTTACCAGCTCCAGACCAGCCCACCCTCACTTGCCTGACCAGGCACCTGTGGTGCTGGCTCCATAGACCTTGAGGGGTGTCATTTCCTTCTGTGCACAAAGGCCCCTTTGTGGGCTACCTGTGGCCCTGACTGGAATAAAACTGCTATCATGGAAATGTTCAAAGGTAGACAGCCTTGAGAGGAAGGCACAGCACTTGCCTAATGTACCAAAGCTAAATATTTAGCTTTTGAGAGAGTTAATTCATTAGGTCAACATGGTCCAGCTTCCCTTTGGCCGAATGTTCTTACCCCCAAGCAACCATTTTCTCCATCGCCCCGAAGCAGATTCCTTTTGCTTTGTCAACTTATCTTGCTCTCATTCTCTCTTTTTGGGATAATTTCTTTTTGTTGTTGTTGTTGAAGATACACACAGCAAAACGGACACAAACTCCACAATCTCTACAGTGACATTGTTTGCATTTTTCAAGACATACAGCCATTCTCACGTTCCTTTTCTGAATTGTTCTGCCTCTATTAATATAAACTCACTGCCTTTATGCTTCCCATCTAATCTTTCAAGTTGCTGTTGTCAGTTTGATCCCATATAGATAGATAGTTCATTAAAAAGCACAATATTCAATCAAGGTAGAGCTTTGTCAATTCATCTTAATGAAGCCAGAGCATAACATCCAAAGAAAGTTGTTTGGGATTTCAGTTGTATTTAAAGTGACAGTGGTTGTTGTTGTTAGGTGCCATCAAGTTGCTCCCTTGTATATAGTGACCCTATATACAGCAGAACAAAACACTGCCTAGTCCTGTGCCAGCCACGTGATCCTTGCTGTACCTGAGCCCAGTGCAGAAAATCACCTGTTCTCTGAGTCCATGGTCCTGGTCATTTTATTATATTCTCTGTGAGCCTGTTTGACTTCTAATGGCAGAAATGATATAAGACAGTCAGGTCAGAACGACGGGGTGAAAGCCCCTGCTCTACCACTTAGTAGTGGAACAACATTCAGCAAGTTACTTCTTTTTGAGCATCCATTCCCTTATCCTGTGAAATAAGGATAATAATGTGAGGATTAGGTGAGATAATACATGTAAAATGCTTAACACACTATTGCCATGGAAAGCAGTACTTCTCAAAGTGTAGGCCTCAGATCTGCAGCATAAGCGTCACTTTGGAATTTGTAAAAGATGCAAAATCTTGGGCCCCAAATAAAAAACTCAAGTGTGAAGCCCAGCAATCTGGGTTTTAACCAGTGTCTGGGTGGTTCTGATATTGCTCAACTTTGAGAACCATTGATGTAGAGTAAGCACTTTAATAATGGTGGCTCCTACAATAATATTAATATAGAATAATAATAGAGGATCACTATCCATCAGAATCAACTTGATGGCAGTGGATTTGGTTTTGGTTTATAATTTTAAAATTAAAATTACTATTGTTACATATTCGTCAGTAAAATATAAATGATGTTCAGTATAGTTAGATTTAAAATACATTCCCTGATATCCTACTTTGTTTTTTTTTTTTTAATTAGTGAGCTGTATATGGAAAATCTTACCAGGTGAATTTGAGGAAAGCTTGTTTATAATTTCCTGATAGCGGAATGGAGGACAATCGTTTCATTTCTGGTATGCACGTTCAGCCTTGTAAAGCCAAATCGTCTAGACTCTCAGGGCTTAATAGTCCACACAGTATATTTCAAGGGGTCCTGGAGGCACAATAGTTAAGTACTTTGCTGCTAACCTAAAGATTGGCAGTTCGAACCCTCCCAGTAGCTATGTGAGGGAAAGACTTGGTAGTTTGCTCCAGTAAAGATTACAGCGCAGGAAACCCTATGGGGCAATTCTACTCAGTCACATGGGGTTGCTATGAGTTGAAAATCAACAAGATGGCATCTAACAACAACAACAATAATAATATATTTCTAGAATCCTGTCGAAATATTCCTTGTTCTGTTTCTGACTTTGTTTTCCTTCTGGATTATGGAGCTACATTAAAAAAAAAAAAAAAGTGAAAAGCCAAATATTTCAAGCGGTTTGTCAGATTTAGAATGGATGTTAACAGCAGTGTTAGCAGGCAATGTCTCTTTGTGCTCATCCACTACTTCCTAACATTTAGCTAAATAGACTTAAGTATAGAATTATGGGAGTGCTGGTGGCGTAGTGCCTAAGGCATTTGACTGCTAACCAGAAGGCTGGCAGTTCAAACCCACCAGCCACTCCTTGGAAGGAAGGTTGGGCAATCTACTTCTGTAGTGATACTGCCTCAGAAACCCAAGAAGGGGCCACTATGAATCGGATCTGACTCAATGGCAGTGAGTTTGGTTTTGGTTTATAGAATTGTAACATACTCTATAGAAGAGGCAACATTAATTTACTTTTTCAGTAGATGCTGCTTAACTGGAAACATCTTATTCACCTTGAATTTAGATTCTTAAGCTTATTTCTAGGCAGCCCTTCCCACCTGGTACCCATTTTGCTTTATTTTCATTTATTTTTTGGAGGACAAAGAGCGATGGACTTTGAAAATTCACTCCCTTAGGCAAGTGAGGAGAAGAATTTTCTGCAAGGAAAATTGACTGCATTTTGTTTTCCTTTACTCAAACTTTGCTCAAGTAGAGAACCACTGGTAGAGTAAGCACTTCAATAATGGTGGCTGCTATAATAATATTAATATTGGCAATGAGGATATTATTGCAGTGCTACATTGGACCATCATCTGTTAAACCAAAGCAAATAAACTGGTGCCAATCTTTCTTCATTATACAACTGGGACAGAAGATAACCACCAGAGGGTGGTTGTCTAGCCAAAGAAAACTCTCATTTCATAAAATGTTTACTTTTTGTTCTCATTGGGTGATGTGCCACTAAGGTATTGGTTATATTATGGCATTTTGTGGGAAGCTCGAATTTGTTTAGCAAAACCACAGCTCTTTATTTTTGCTAATTTTGCCTTGCTGAAAAGGTGACAGTAGGTTCTGCATGTGATTTTTAGTAATCTTTAACGGACTTTTGTTCATATTTGAACATGAAGACATTGAAGCACCTAAAAATGATCACAGTGGTTAGCATTTTGTTGTGTGTGTTAATGTGAAAGTCAGAGATTAAACCTCCTCTTTTGCAGAAATAACTGCCTCTCCTGTTTTATGCCATTCATTCATTTTTATGTATTTCCCAGTAGCCACATCTATTGGTAAACTCTGGTAATGATTCTTGTTTTGTTTGTATGTACATTCTTTTTTCATTGAGATGTGCCTTTTCCATATTTTCTTCTGTAATCTGGGGTTTTATTTTCAAATGCCCTGGTGGTGCAATGGTTAAGTGTTCAGCTGCTAACTGAAAGGTTTGTGCTTTGAACCCATGCAGTAGCTGCATGAGAGAAAGACTTGGTAATCTGCTTCTATAAAGATTCAACCAAGGAAAACAAATTTACTATCATTGAATTGATTCTGACTCGTAGTGACCCCCACTGGGTTTCTGAGGCTGTAAATCTTTCTGGAAACAGACTGCCTCATCTTTCTTCCACAGAGTGGCTCATAGGTTTGAACCATTGACCTTTTGGTTAGCAGCCAAATGCCTTAACCACCACACCATCAGAGTGCCTATTTTATAAAGATTAGAGCCTAGAAAACCCTATGAGGCAGTTTCACTGTGTCATGGGGTTGCTATGAGTTAAGACTGACTCTACAGCACTCAGCTACAACATTGGTGTTCCTACAGAGGGATCCTGATGTTACTTTCTCCAAGCCAGATCTCAAGTGTGTCTCACTCTTCTCTTGACAAACAGTCCAGAGTCCAAGGTTGGGGCAGGGATTCTGTGCATTGCCAGATTATCCAATAAGCAAAATAGGCACAGGCTTACTTGTGCTTGTTTTCTAATCTGTAGTGAACAGTTTCACATGTTCTTCACCACATCTGTTTTTCACTCTGTAGTGAAAAACTTGTAAAATTGTTCACTGTAAATTAGTAAGTAAGCACAATAAGCCTATGTTTCCTTCCTTCTTGAGTAATCTACCCTTGATTCTGTGTATGCTGCTGGCCCAGCTGCAACTTGTCACCAGTGAATGAGCCCTCCTCAGACCCAGCCAAGATTCTGCCGATAGGTGAGGTAAAGTACTGTTTCCATCCCAGCTCAATAGCTCTTGTTCAAATGAAAAAGTTAAGAGGTTTTACCATTTTGACCTGTTTTTCTCCCTGGGGGTGGGGATCAAGGAGCTCTGGCAGTGCAGTGCCTAAGGCATTTGCCTGCTAACCAGAAACTTGGTGGTTTAAACCCACCAGCCACTCCGCAGAAGGAAGACGGGGCAATCTACTCTCATAAAGATTTGCCACCTCAGAAGCCCAATGGGGGTCACTGTGAGTTGTAATCAACTCAATGGGAGTGCGTTTTGGTTTTTTTAGGGGGTAGGGAAGGGGGACAGGGACTTGCTTGAAGAGTGTAGGTGATTTTTTAAAAAAAGTCACTTCTTGCCTCAGCTCCCAAATTCCAGTTGATGTTACGTGTTCTGTTCTGTCTCTCTATATTCCTATTTTGACTCTTTAACTTGAAGAGAAGGAAGGATTTATTTATTTTTTTAACACCGCATGATGGATTTATTTCAGTGGAATTCAAACGATTTTGTTGTTTTCGTTACTTCTTATCGGGAGTACTAAATTTTTTCTAACATTGACGGCAGAGGTGAAAGGTCAAAAGGGAGGCACCTCTTCTGTGAGTCAGTGTAGCTAAAGAGAGGTAATGGTGAGGTGATACAAAATCATTCCTGGAAATAGCTGCTGCATGCTAGAGGGGCATATTGCCACTTGGAGAACTGAGACACCCAGTTTTTATCTAGTAAACCTGGCTGTACTTTAGGGCAATCTGCTCAGTGTTTTCATATTTACTCTCCATTGATAAGAAATTTTTAAGGTCATAGTGTCCTTGGGTTCCCACTAAACTGGGTGGAGAGACATTCTTTAATATTTACTGACTGTGCATAGTCTATCAGGAACTGTGCAAAAGATACCCAGAACCTGGCCAGCCTCTAACTCAGCTTGACATGGAGAGATTCCCACAAGAAGCACACTGTCTGCTGGTTCCAAGTTCTGGAGTTTCTGGGGATACCTCTTAGGAAGAGACAATAATTTTCTTCTCTTAGTGTCTAAATGAGAAATGTCTTTGTGCTTCTCATTAGCATTGTCTTCCACCTTTGCTTTGATAAAATCTCTCTGCTGGTCTTGGGAACATAACACAGGCAAGCAGATTGGGATGGGATTTGCAAAAATCAGAAAGGACTGTGATGGAAGTCACCCATTCAAACCTATATTTCATCTTCAATACCATTTGGGTCCTCTTGTTATAATTGTGATGACAGGGAGCAGAGGGCCATACCTTGGTTCAAGTGAAGAGCATGTATATCAGACTGAGAGCTGGGGGAATAGTTGGTCACTCAGTTACAGCTTTCATTGGTCATGCTGGTTTCTCAACCTCACTACCGAGGAAATGAGATCAAGAACAACATGATATCATTTTTGCTTAGCAAGCCACTAAACCATATAATCAGAGAACTAGAAGGCCAACCTCAATATTTTACAGATAAGAAAACAGATTTAATGGTCCTGAATCAAAAACTTAAATGGCTATAGGACCAAAGTAAAAACACAAGTGAATGAAGTAGAAAATACAAACACCTGTACCAAATACAAATGCCCTCATTTCCAAGAATACAATGGAGAGTGGTACAGACTAAAGGGGGTGGTTTCATATCATCTATTATTATCAAAGGCTATAGATCTAGTGTTGCCAGAAACCTGGAATTTTATATGAAAGTTCCAAAATGATTAAATGTTCAAATGGAAAAACACTGTGTGGACTAACACAATGCAGGCCAACGGAAACAAGCCTATAAGGCAAATTCTGCTTGCAAATATTGGCCTAAGGATCCCTGGTGGCACAGTGGTTAAGTATGTGGCTAGTAACCAAAAGGTCAGTGGTTCAAATCTACCAGCCACTCTGTGGGAGAAAGATGAGATAGTCTGCTTCCATAATGATTTATAGTATTGGAAACCCTGTGGGCAATTCTACTAGTCCTATTGGGTTGCTATGAGTCAGATTCACTCAACAGCAATAGGTCCAATTGGTTCTCTGCAATTGACCTTTGCCAATCCCTTCTCCCTTCTGCAAAAAGGATACAGTTAATCTCTGTGCCACTCCAGGAGAAATGCCTGGTTGCCCTCGTGAGATCAGCTGATCTTATCAGACTGTAAAAGAGCAAGCTTGCAGAAGATGGGAGCATGGGAACAAATATGACATTTGCAAGGAAAGAATATGGAACACAAGAGACCACAGAAAGGGTCAAGCACATTTGAAAACATGCCTAAAGTTTTTTTTTTTTTTTTTAAATTTTACTCACTTTCTTGTTGAGAATATACACAGCAAAATATCCACCTATTCAATAGTTTCTATATGTCCCATTTAGTAACATTGATTACAGTCTTTGAGTTGTGGAACCATTCTCCCCTCCTTACCTGCCTTGTTCCTCCCCCATTAACATAAACTCACTGCCCCTCTGAGGTTCCTATCTAATCTTACAAGTTGCTCTTGTCACCTTGATCCTATATAGATAATTCTTTTTTTTTTTTTTTGAACATTTTATTGTGCTTTAGGTGAAAGTGTACAAGCAAATTAGTTTTCCATTCAATTATACATACATAAATTGTTCTATGACATTGGTTGCAGTTTCTGCATTGAGTCAACATTCTCCCCATTTCCGTATAGATAGTTCCTAAAAGAACATAATGTTCAAGACATACCTAAAGTTTTGAGGTTAAGAGCGTACTGAATTTTTCTTTCCTAAAAAATTCCTTTTACTTGGTGAATATGCAAGTACCATCTTTGAAAGTGTAGTTAATGGATTTGAAATCAGTGCTCTCAAATCTTACATGACATGCTGATCAGACGCCTATAATTTTGCCTGACATATGCTCTTCAAAGGATCAGATGGGAAAGGCGCCTGGCAGGAATGCTAGGGAAATTCAGTTCTGATTTGAAACGAACGATTTATACCCACTGATGCTGCAATTTAGTCTGTTTCCATTTAAGAGAAGCTGCTTTTGTGCCTCTCCCCATTTATCATGGTGTTTACAAATCCTGTTTGAAGCTGAAAGTAAATCATCATCTTCTGCTTGGTGGCTGTTTTACAACTAAGACTTTTAGAAGTGGGTTAGCATGGAGAGTCATGTTATGGAGTGAAAAAGAGTGGGCCGGTGGTGAAGCACCCACTTTTGTGAGCATGTAACATTTAATCTGAGGACATTGGTGGTTCAATGGTACAGTTCTTGCTTCCATGTGGGAGACCTGGATTTGATTCCTGGCCAGTGCTCCTCATGCACAACTGCTGCCATCCATCTATCAGCGGAGGCTTAGGTGTCTCTATCATATTGGACAGGCTGCGGTGCGGTTTCCAGACTGAGATGAAGTAGGAAGCAAGGCCTGGCAATCTATTAACAACAGTCAGCCAGTGAAAACCCTATGGATCACAAGGACCCGATCCATTTTGCTCCCTTATGCATGGGATTGCCATGAATTGAGAGCCAGCTCAGCAATAGGTAACAAAAACAGCAACATTTAACGTAAGGAATGATGCTAATGGCTACATTTTGAAAGAAGGAAGCATTTTTTTCTCTAGATAATTATTATCCTAGTTGAATGGGATTGCGATATAAAATATGGAGGCAATTCCTTGGAAACGGGACTGGAAGAGCTAGATGGTGCCCAGCTACCATTACTGAACATTTTGATCAAAGGTTCCATAAAGGAATACTGATCAAAAGAGGGAAGATATAGTACAGAATTTCAAATTATCATGAACTCTAGACTTTCTGGAGTCATGGAGGGTGAATGAACCACTGAAACTATTGTCCTGAGCATTGGACTCTTTCAAGACCTCTCTATATGGATAAAATTGACAACAGGAACTTGAAAGTTTAGATGGGAACCTTCGGAGGCAGTAAGTTTATGTTAATGGGGGAGGAACAACTCAGAAAATGAGGGTGAGATAGGTTGCAACACTCAAAGAATGTAATCAATGTCACCAATTGTATATGTAGAAACTGTTGAGTTGGTGTTTCTTTTGATTTGTATACTCTCCACAACAACAAAATAAAATTTAGAAAAAAAGATTATTAAAAATTTTCAAGAAAAAAAAATGTGGAGGCATTTCAGAATTGACTGGGATTTGCAGTTTTGGTGACAAAATCAAGAAACACTCTGGTCTCTCAGCTTCAGATATGCTTTTAAAATATGAGTGGGTATCATGGAACCTCATGCTGATATAGTTTCTTGGTCATCACATCTCAGAGTATTTATCTTGGAGTAGAGAAGACTCAGGGATTATGTTTGCCTTTCAAAATTTTATAAGGCCATTATATGGAAACAGGATTTTACTCCAAAAGGCAGAATTAGGACCAATTGATGGGAAGCAGAAGTCAGGTATAGCATTAGGAAGAATTTTCTAGCAATTAGAGTTGTCTGAAAATAAAAGGCTTTTGATCAGGTTTGAACAACTTCTTGGTAGTGGATATTCTAAATTAAATTCAGTTACCGTATGGGGGCTAGGTAAGATTAAGTCCCTGTTCTGATGAAATATCGAGATTCTATCGTCCCAGTATTCTCACTTGGAATCTTGAAAGGACCAACCCTCTTGCATTTCCTGCTTTCTGGATCATAGATAACATTTAAGAAATAATAATTTGGCTCCTTTGCCTACTGATTGAGTTTCCTCATTCAGAAGTTAAAATACAGCCAGTAATGAAGTTAAACAGGTGATATAAATGATATGAAAAGGGAGGAAATTCCAGAAGTTAAAGTGAAATTAATGTTTATTTAAAAATTAACTGACTTTACATTTGAAAGTTAATGAAAAGTGGTTTGTATTTTAATCTAAACTAGAGTTACCCATGAGAGCAGTATTCATTCAATAGCAGAATTCTTGACTTCCATGCAGAAGACCCAGGATTGATTCCCAAACTGTGCACTTCATACACAGCCATCACCTGTCTGTCAGTGGAGGCTTGAGAGTCGCTGTGATGCTGAACAGGGGTCAGTGGAGGGTCCAGACTAAGATAAACTAGGAAGAAAGACCTGGTGATCTACTTCTGAAATAAATCAGCAAGTGAAAACCCTATGGATCACAACTGTCCAGTTCACAATCCATCATGGCGATGGCGTGGGTCTCCATGAGTTGGGGTTGACTCGAAGGCAGTTAACCAGTGTTACCCTGATGGTTGAGCACACAGGCTCTGGAGCCAAATTGCCTGAGTTCAAGTTCTGACTGTATCTTAGACTAGACTTTGGGCAAATTAACCTCTCAGTGGCCCAGTTTCATCATCTGTGAATGGAGTTAATGATAGTATTTACCTCATATAATTAGTGAGAAGAGTAAGAGAGTTGAATGTGTATAAAACATTTGTAATTGAGTGTGGCCATAGTACTAAATCAATAATACTAGCTATTGTTGTGGTTACAGTTATTATACAGCTGAATGATAAACTGTTTACAGAGCTGACCTGATAGACTAAATTTTACTTTTTTTCTCTAAATAATTTATTTAGTTCAAATAATATCTCATGTTGGTGTTTGAAACATTTATAATATATTTATTGCGTATTTTCTTGTGTGTGCAGATGGGTTTATGAATACGATTTTTAAGAATGATGATACATTTGATAAAAGGAAGTTTTAGTGATCTAAGGGAATTTATCTTTGACTGCAGTGAGATATTTTTTAGAATCCAACCTTGTAGATCTATACTTCCTAATGCATGTCAATACATGTATGACTGCTTCACAGCATTATGTGTGTGTGTGTGTGTGTGTGTGTGTGTGTGTTAGCTGCCAGCATGTTCAAGTCCATCCTTGTCGCTGCTGTGCTAATCTGTCTCACTGAGGGTCTTCTACTCCCCCATTGGCCCTCTACTGCACCAAACATGATGCCCTGGTAACGTATCTAAAGCAGGCAGGTCAGACTCTGTTCTCTTATGATTCATATGTTTTTCATCAGCTAATTTTTGGAAATTGGTCCCCAGGCCTTTCTTCCTGGTCTGTCTTAGATTGAAATCTCTGCTGAAACTTGTCTACCATGAGTGACCCTGCTCATATTTGAAATATTGGTAGCATAGCTTCATAGCAATACACAAATCACCATAATTTATCACATACTAACTTCATAGCACTGTTGTTGTTGTTGTTGTTATGTGCCATCGAGTCAGACCCAACTCATAGTGACCTCTCCTTGCGTTTCTGAGTCAGTATCACTATGGAAGTAGATTGCCCCATCTTCCTTCTGAGGAGTGGCTGGTGGGTTTGAACTTCTAGCCTTCTGATTAGCAGTCAAGTGCCTTAGGCGCCACGCTACCAGAGCTCCCTTTATAGCACTACAGAAATGTAATTTAACAACTTAAGAGTTATTTTGTTAATTTTCGGATTTTAATTATCAGAGGTGTAGTTTCAACCTAATGATATGTTCTGAGTTACAGGAATTGGCTCACATTTACTTTATTTTTTAACCAAGAATTAATCCATCAAATAACTTTTTTCTTTTGAACATGTTATTTCGCTTTGGGCACATTAGTTCCCCATTCAACAATTTATATACATGTTGTTTTGTAACATTAGTTACAATCCACTCAGTGTAATAGCACTCTTTCCACTTTCTCCCTGAGTTCACCATTTCCACTTGTTCTTCTTTATTGTCCTTTCTTGACTTCTGCATTTGTTTTTTGGGCAAATACTACCCTTTTGGTCTCATATGGTTGATTGTTGTGAGAAGTGCATTACTCATGGGTGTTATTATTCACTTTAATAGGCCTATCTATTACTTGGCTGAAAGAACACATAGATTCTTTACTAAAATTTGGAACCTAAATTTGAGGTACTTAGGCAGTCCTGCAGAAAGCTAATTTTTGTAGCTCTAAAGGATGAACTGTTAGAATAACAATTTGAAACTTATGAACCCATATGTATTGCATACATATTTACTGCGTGTGTACATAATCCTCAAAATTGTCTTGATAGTTGTATAATTTGACTTGCATTAGGAACTAGATATTAGAAAATATAACAGATTGAATATCATGACCATAAAAGTTACACAAAAACCAAAAACCAAATCCACTGCCACTGAGTAGATTCTGACTCATAGTGACCGCATTGAGTTTCTGAGGTGGTAAATCTTTACGGAAGTAGATTGCCTCATCTTCCTTCCACAGATTGGCTGGTGGGTATAACCACCAGCCTTCTGGTGCCAACTGAACTCCTTAAATGTTACGTAAGTTGTTACCAAATTAAAGAAGGTTTATGCAATGGATTCATTCCTCAATTATGTTTTGATTCTCTACAATGTGGGGTTAGCCAGCTTGTTGATAATATGAATATACAAGCTTTTTTTTTTTTATTTTAAAAATTTTTTATTTGGAAATAATTTCAAATTTATAAAAAAGTTGTAAGAATAAAGATACTTATTTCACAGAATGCTCATATACCCATGACCCAAGTTCACTTATGGTTTGTATTTTACTCTATTTGCTTTATTATTTGTGTTATCTATTTATAATTTTTTTTGAATTATTTGAGGGTCAATTATAGCATGACTTTTTCACTTCTAATTACTTCAGAATGTGTTTCCTTAGATAAGTTCTATTTCATAACCACAGTACAATGATCAACTCTAGTAATTACAACATTAATATAAAACTTCAATCTGCTATCTATATTTTAGTTATGTCAGCTGACACAATAATGTCCTTTGTAGCATATTTTTTCCTTCCATTATAGGAGCAAGTCCTGGGCCAGATATTGCAGTTAGTTATAACGTCTTTTTGTTGTTATGTTGTTGTTAAGTGCCGTCGAGTCGTTTCCGACTCATAGCGACCCCATGCACAGCAGAACGAAACACTGCCCGATCCCGCGCCAGCCCCACAATCCCTGCTATACTCGAGCCCATCATCGCAGCCACTGTATCAATCCATCTCGTTGAAGGCCTCCCCCTCTTTCGTCGACCCTCCACCCTACCAAGCATGACATCCTTCTCCAGGGAATGGTCCCTTCTTACAACATGACCAAAATAGGTGAGACGAAGTCTGGCCATTCTTGCTTCCAAGGAGCATTCTGGCTGCACTTCCTCCAGGACAGATCTGTTAGTTCTTTTAGCAGTCCATGGTACTTTCAGCATTCTTCGCCAGCACCACAACTCAAAAGCATCAACTCTTCTTCGGTCTTCCCTATTCATTGTCCAGCTCTCACATGCATACAAGGTGATTGGAAATATCATGGCTTGTGTCAGGCGCACCTTAGTCCTCAAGGAGATATCCTTGCTCCTCAGCACTTGAAACAGTTCCTTCGCAGTTGACTTTCCCAATGCTAAACGACGTCTAATGTCCTGACTGCTGCTTCCGTTGGCATCGATTGTAGAACCAAGCAATGTGAATTCCTTGACAACCTCAATCTTCTCTCCATTGATTGTGATGCTGCTCATTGGTCCAGTTGTGAGGATTTTTGTTTTCTTTATGTTGAGATGTAATCCATACTGCAGACTGTATTCTTCAACCTTCATCAGTAGGTGCCTTAAGTCATCCTCACTTTCAGCAAGCAAAGTTGTATCGTCTGCATATCTCAGGTTGTTAATGATTCTTCCTCCAATCCTGATACCACGTTTTTCTTCATATAGTCCAGCTTCTCGGATTATTTGCTCAGCATATAGATTGAATAAGTGTGGAGAAAGAATACAACCCTGACGCACTCCCTTCTTGATTTTAAACCATGTAGTGTCCCCTTGTTCTGTTCGAACGACAGCCTCCTGGTCAAGGTATAGATTCCTCATGAGTACAATCAAGTGCTCAGGGATTCCCATTCTTCTCAATGTTATCCATAATTTGTCATGATCCACACAATCAAATGCCTTTGCATAGTCAATAAAACACAAGTAAACATCTTTCTGGTATTCTTTGCCTTGAGCCAAGATCCATCTGACAACAGCTATGATATCCCTTGTTCCACGTCCTCTTCTGAATCCGGCTTGAACCTCTGGAAGTTCTCTGTCAATATACTGCTGCAAACGTTTCTGAATTATCTTCAGTAATATCTTACTTGCATGTGATATTAGTGATATTGTTCTATAATTTCTACATTCTGTGGGATCACCTTTCTTTGGAATGGGCACAAATATGGATCTCTTCCAGTCAGTTGGCCAGGTAGCTGTCCTCCAAATCTCTTGGCATAACTGAGTGAGCGCCTCCAATGGGGCATCTGTTTGTTGAAATATCTCAATCGGTATGCCATCAATTCCCGGAGCCTTGTTCTTCGCCAGTTCTTTCATTGCAGCTTTGACGTCTTTTTAGCCTCCTTTAATCTGGAACATGCCCCAAACCTTTCTTTGTCTGTAACAGGATGGCATTTTGATGAATATATCCTCCTCCCCACTTTTTTCCCACTAGAGCACTGACTTAATTTTTATTACTAGCTCTTCTTGGTAGACTTGACCTTTTGACTTACATTGTGTTTGAGTTTCTTTTTAATAATTTTTTTTAAATGTTGTATTTTCAGCTGAAGTATATACAGCAAAATAGTTTTCCATTCAACATCTTCTACTCATATTTTCCAGTGATATTAGTTTCATTCTTCACATTGTGTCAACAGTCTTATTATTTCTGTTCTAGTTGATCCTTTTCTATTAACCTAGTCTCATAGCCCCCAACTTTCTGATCTATGCTGTAGAGTATTTATTTGTTGACCATTACGTCTCGTATAGATGGTTTTTGTTTTGTTTTGTTTTTAAAATGAACACAGTACTCCAGGGTGATACTTATTATTGTATGGGCTAACCTGCTATTTAGCTGAAAGGTGATTTGAGGAGAAGGGTGATTTAGTCTTAAATTCTCAGACAAAGCCCTGCCATCACTGCGCTGAATAACTGTGTCATGGTGCTTAGACCTGGCATTTGACTTTCAGTCCAGTCTTGAGAAAGAAGCCTGGCATTAAGCTTATTATCATCTCAGAGGTTCAAGGAAGCCAGCAACCAAAAACCCTCACACCTTACTGAAATTTATAAACACACATTTGCCTGTTTTTAAAATTTTCAAAATGCCAAATAATCTCGTGGTCTCTTATTTATTTTTTTTTGTAAAAGTATGAAAGTAAGTTGTGAAAGGTATGAAGAGGGCAGACAGAAATTCAGTGGAAGCATGGGGATTCGTACTGTTGAAGACTGGCCGTGAGAGGGTGAGGCTTTGTAACTCTGGGTGGGAACTTGGGCAGCTCTTAGCCGTAGAGCATTAAAGGCCATTGTGTGTTTTTAGCTTCCATCTTGGGAGAAAGCATTAAATAGTGGTTGTGTTTGTTATTCTCCATTTACCCCTCCCGTTCCACTTGTTTCCCTGCCCAAGGAATGAAGAATTTCCCCTTGGTGAGAGTGGCTGAATGTTCCTTTTCCAAGAGTGGCCATTTTATGGACCAGTGCAAGTAAAAGATTTGGTTTCAGGAAAAGTGGGTAAGACAGAGGAGATTCTGCTCTTTTTTTTTTTTTAACACCAGAAAAGTAGATTCATCGTAGAAGTAGTTCAGGCACTTAAAGCCTTACAGAGATCCCACTTACCCTCAAAATGTTGCTAAGTTGAAGACTGTTGGATCTTCTGTTTAAGTTCTGATTTCTTCAAAAATTTAAACAAAATTGGTTTTGAACAATTGTTCTAGAGAATTAAAGAAAGTTCATTTTTTCTGCATTTTCCCCCAAAATATAACAGAATGGGATTTTTTTTTTAATTATGTAAAAGAATCTCAGGTTTTTTTTTAAATGTTCATTTCAATTCAGAAAATATTCGTCAAATACACATTTCACATTCTGCCCTAAAGGGTAAATGGGTAGTTAAAAAAACCTAAAACTCACTGCCATCGAGTCGAATCCAACTCATAGCTACACCTCCTTGGGTTTCCGAGGAGCTCTGGTAGCATAATGCCCAAGGCACTTGACTGCTAACCAGAAGGCTGTCGGTTCAAACCCACCAGCCACTCCTTGGAAGGAAGGTTGGGCAATCTACTTCTGTAGTGGTACCGCCTCGGAAACCCAAGGAGGGGTTGCTATGAGTCAGGTCCGACTCAATGGCACATAACAACAACAACAATCACTGCTGTTGACAAAAGAATATAGTTCCAATGTTTTCTTTAGATTTAATAGTCTGATATAATTTGAATTTTTTTCACATTTTTTATATCTTGTAATTAATGTCAAATTATGCTTCTCTCCACCCCAGGTGTTATTTCTTTGTGAATTTTAAGTTTCAAGGATAGCTATATCAATATAATACATTTAATACAGTACCAGTTTGCAGAAATGTAAATACTGTGTTCACTCCTACCCTTTTTTCCTGGAGCCGGATCATTAGCAATCAAATGCCTTAGGCACTACGTTACCAGAGCTCCTAAATGGGTATACAAGAATATTAAAATTACAATAAAAGGTAAGAGAGGTGTGAAGGAAGTTTAGTTAGAGATGGCAGGCTATCAGATTGCAGAAAACCAGGAAAGTTTTTATGAAGTAGGTAGTAATCAAAGCAAAAACCCACAACCATTGAGTTGATTCCAACTTGTAACAACCCTGTAGGACAGAGTGGAACTGCTCCCATAGAGCAGTTGAATCTTTATGGAAGCAGACTGCCTCATCTTTCTCCCATGGAGTGGCTGGTGGGTTTGAACTTCTGACCTTTGGTTAGCAGCCGAATATGTTAACCATTATGTCACCAGAGCTCCTTAGGTAACATTAGGGATGGTTTTTGATGGATGGGTAAAATTCCAACAAGTGGAGATTGTTGTGGGAGAGAAAGGATTTTTGGTGAAAAAGTACCGTATGACCAAAGGTGGAAAGGTAGACAATGATCAACAAATTGTGATTCAACCTGATTGTAGCACAGGGCACATGTGAAGGGATGGGAGCCAGGATGGAAAAGCAGTTTGTTTGGAGAGGCCACTTCAGGGTGTCAAGTCTGGACTTGCATGGGGAAAGTTTATGGGTTAGTTGTTGTTGTTGTTGTTATGTGCCGTTGCGTCGGACCCGACTCATAGAGACCCCTCCTTGGGTTGCCGAGGCAGTATCACTATGGAAGTAGATTGCCCATCCTTCCTTCCAAGGAGTGGCTGGTGGGTTTGAACCACCAGCCTTCTGGTTAGCAGTTAAGTGCCTTGGGCACTATGCTACCAGAGCTCCTTATGGGTTAGTAGCCATTAAAAATTTTTAAGTAAGAGAATGACATCAGATTTCTGAGTTAGATTATGTATCTGCTAAGCCTGTAGAGAAGAAATTAGAGATGCAAATCACAGCTCTCCCATGTATAGTCTGTGAAGCTCCTAAGGCTCATTTTCCTCATCTACAAAAGGGAGGCAGTGACAGTACTTACATGGGTACTGTTAAAATCAAACAAGAATTTAGATAAAGTGGGCAGCACAGTGCCAGTATTAGCTATTATGTTTATTATAAGAGAAATACATGTAGTGGTTAAAAAAAAAAAGTTACCATGCACTTAACCCTGACTGATGGCAACACAATGTATGTCAGAGTAGAACTGTGCTCCTTAGGGTTTTCTGTGGCTAATTTGAAAGTAGATTGCCAGGCCTTTGTTCTGAGGTTCTTCTGGGTAGACTTGACCCTCCAGCCTCTCAGTTAGCAGCCAAGCTTGTTAGCCATTTACTCCACCCAGGGACTTCTGTAATAGTTTAGGGGAAAAGTAATGAAAACCTGAACTAGGGTGGTGTTAGTAGAAATGGAATGGAGAGGATGATCAGGAGAAGCCCAATGGGCTCGAAGAAACAATAGGATGTTTGAAACAGATTGACTTTTGTGGAATTGTGATGTCATGAGCAGAAACTGGCACTTCAACAGGATGATCTGGGATTTTTTTGTTTGGGAGAGAATAGTGATTTGGATCTTGGATAAGTCTTAGGCTTTGCTGGTGAAGATACACAATGGACAGTTTGAAATGGAGAATCAAGTCTGCAGAAGCATCTGATTTAAAATATAGATTCAATTATAATTATAGAATGTAGGTACAAAAAACAAAACAAAACCCACAAATCAAACTCACAGCCATCGAGTTGATTCTGACTCGTAGCGAAGCCCATAGGGTTTCCAATGCTGTAAATCTTTATGAAAATAGATTGCCTCATCTTTCTCTCTTGGAGCAGCTGGTGGGTTTGAACCACTGTCCTTCTGGTTAGCAGTCAAATGCTTTACCCAGAGTGCCTTTAGAATATAGGTAGAGATTTAGAAGTGATTGTTAAAGACAAGAGTGAATGAGAGCAAAGAAAGGAGGGCCTTGTACCTTGATACTTTGAAGAAAGAAAAAAATATAATGAAAAGGATATATGAAGGAATAATAAGAACATGTTATTCTGGAAGCTAAGGGAGGAAAGAATTTCAAGGGGGTGGGAGTGGTTAACAATGTTGACATTGAAGAGAGGTCATTGAAGATGTACCTTGAGAAGAGCCATTGACTGAGAGCAGTTTGGACAACGATGAATTCCAGAGTCCAACTTCAGGGTGTAAATAGATGTGGAGCTCAAGGAGGCAGAGGCAGAAAGGGCGCAGGGCTCTTTGGAGATGTCCAGCTCTGGGAGCAGTGAGAGGACTGGGGGTTCGGGTCACCAGGCTGAGGGACCTCATACCTATCTTCCTGGATAACTCAGTCTTTCATCTTAGTCTGGAGGCATTTCCCTGCTCTTTAATGAACCTTTAAATCATTCAACAGTCACTTCTATCCCACAAGCAGATGAAAGAATGAAGGGATGCTTTTCCCTGGGTCAGCCCTCTGGCCTCGTATCTGAGGTTCTGCCAGGGAAAAGCACCTTATCAGCCCCATTATGTGAGCTGAAGGGACTAGGATGACCCAAATTAAAATCCTCAGGCGTGCAGCCCTCAAGAGGGAATGTGAAAACATGAAGCAGCCCCTTAATAATGGAAAGTGAAGCTGACTTCTATTGGAATTTTGTGGTTTCCTCCTTTTTTTTTTTTGTTTCCTTCATATTATTGCCAAATATTTTTCAAAAAAGAAAAAAGCCTTCTACCAATTGTCTTAGTTTCTTTGTTGTTGTTGTTGTTATGTGCCATCGAGTCAAACCCGACTCATAGCGACCCCTCCTTGGGTTTCCGAGGCAGTATCACTACTTAGTTTCTTAGTGCTACCATAATAGAAATACCACAAATAAGTGGCTTTTATGCACAGAATTCTTTTCTCACAGCTAGGAGGCTGGAAGTTCAAATTCAGGGTACCAACTCTGAAGGAAGGCCTTCTTTCTCTGTTGGCTGTGGAGGATGATCCTTGTCTTGTCTCTCTCTCTCTTTTTTTTTTTTTTTTTAGCTTCTCTTCCTCTGTTCCTTGGTCATCTTTCCAACCAAAAAACCAAACACACTCCCATCAAATTGGACCCGACTTATGGCAACCCCTCCTTGGCAGTATCACTATGGATGTAGATTGCCCAACCTTTCTTCCGAGGAGTGGCTGGTGGGTTTGAACCGCCAGCCTTCTGGTTAGCAGTCAAGTGCCTTAGGCACTACGCCACCAGAATCTTCCCCTGTGTTTGTGCTTGCTTTGCTTTGCCTAATCTGCTCTTTTGATATCTCAAAAGTTGTTGGTTTAAGACACACCCTACAGTGATATGGCCTCATAAATATAACAAAATTGTCTTCCCAAATGAGATGGCATCCACAGGTATGGAGGTAGGATTTACAACATATATTTCAGAGGAGCACAGTTCAGTCCATCACACCAATCAAGGGCAGAGGCTCTGCACCCCAGAGAGCCTCACACTTGGCTAACACTGGTCACCAGGTTACCAGACCACAGGTGCCAGCCAGAGTGAACTCTGAGGAGCTGTGAAGTTGCTTGGGGATGTTAGGCTCACTCTTCCACAGGGTCACTTCAGAGAAGTTTAACTAATTTATGCTGGATTAAGAGAACACACAAAGAAATACAAAGAAGGATTTCTAACAAGTATTATTTTATGCACTTTCCTAAGTCTCAAACCACAATTTTTGTACTAGAGTAAACTCTGAACATTGAGATTTAGAGGTTATTTATTTTTACAGTGGTTAGAGGTGAAACTATTTTCTTTCACCTTCCACTTTAAATTGGTTGTAGGTCTTGGTTGCCAAAAGAATATAGTTCCAATGTTTTCTTTAGATTTAATAGCCTGATGTAATTTGAATTTTTTTCACATTTTTTATATCTTGTAATTAATGTCAAATTATGCTTCCCCCCACACTAGGTGTTACTTCTTTGTGAATTTTAGTTTCAAGGATAGCTATATCAATATAATTCATTTACTACAGTACCAGTTTGCAGAAATGTAAATACTGTGTTCACTCCTACCCTTTTTTCCTGGAGCTGGATCATTTACATGAATGTCAATAAAATGGCAGCGCTCAGCAAGAGAACATTCTTGATTCCTAAGGCAGGGAACCAAGCCAGGCTCTTGTAAATTTGTTTTCAAATGAACTAGTTCTTGTACTGTAAATATTTAACCATTCACCATAGTATTCTTACCAAAATTTCCCTTAGATTTTCAGTTAATGTCGTTTCCCAAAGGTCCTCTAGTTTCTAGAACCTTATTTAAGCAAATGGGAACTCTGGTAGCATAGTGCCCAAGGCACTTAACTGCTAACCAGGAGGCTGGCAGTTCAGACCCACCAGCCACTTCTCGGAAGGAAGGTTGGGCAACCTACTTCCGTAGCGATACTGCCTCAGAAACTCAAGGAGGGGTCACTTTGAGTCGGATCCGACTCAACAGCACGTAACATTTAAGCAAATAAAGATTATATTCAGGAGAATTTGGTTTGAGAAAGAGAAAAGTAGAATCTGGAAAACATACCTTTCCCTTAGTTGAGACGAGAGACCATGGAGAACTAAATTCACCAGCAAAAAAAAGTAATGGTGGTAATGGTGAATCTTATTGATGGCCACAGATATTCTTATTGTGCCCTATGATGTGTTGCTTAAATGGCTGGTGGTGATAGCTAGAAGCAAAGGTTTTTTTTTTTTCTTCTCAGTTTATGGTTTTGAGAGTCAGATAGAGAGGCATTATCTGTTAAAGCTACTGTGGAGGGTCAGATGATCTTATCTCTTTAATGAAAATGACTCTAGTCAGCTCTCCTCTAACCTCTTTGTGATTTGGGTTCCTGAACTTCCGTTTCTCACTGATGTTTGCTCTCAGGAGGAAACTAGGAATGCATTACGCAGAATATTTTGATCCATAGTTCATCTCGTTTTCCCTTTTAATGATATATTTGTTTATTTCAGAGAAAAGAGCTCCTTTTAAGACATATGTTATGCTTTTTGACTTCTTTAGATTTTGGGATATTTTGCCTCCAGACAATGTATTTTGATCCTTTCCAAAATGAAAACTTTCCTCTCTTCCTATCTCCCTCCCTGTAACATGCATGTCCTGCTGTCTCTAGTCTGTGGACAGCAAGGCAAGAAGTCAAGGGAGGTCTGAATGTCTGGGCTCATCAGTCAGTACACCACCTTTAAGAATGCTTGATGGCACTTGAACCACAAATGACATTTAAGGTCAAAGATCACAAGCATGAGTCAAATTGAAACCATTACTTTGTAGAGCCTGTCTGTCTGCCTGGTTACTTAGCAGTTTATAAAACTTGACTCCTAGCTAGAAAGTTAACTGCCGGGAGGCCTGAGGAAAACACTGTGCCACCCCTTGGAATCTTTCACTGACTAGACCTTTTCAGGGAGTTAGCAAGAACGCTCTGTATGTTCCTCATCCAACTTGCACACATATTTAAGAAAGACAATATTTTTTATTGTTATAAATACGTAACACAACATTTGCCAGTTCAACCTTTTCAGGTGTATGGCCTAGTAATATCAATTACATTAAGAAAAAGTGATATTTTAAATTTTTTTTATAAGTTTCAATATTTCTTAAATAATTTTAAAAAGTAATAAACATGATTCAGGACTGTTTTCTTTCAAGTGATTATGCTTCAAAATCTTTCTCTATGTCTTTCCTGTTTAGCTTTGGATTTGCACGAAGCACCAGTGTGTTTTTCATCAGTGTGAGCTGAGAGGGGAGATGGAAACAACAGTCTTGGAATTTGAAATAAGGGGCTGGGGGTGGCAAACGTAGTCCCTCTGTGCTCGACCGAACCACGGCTGAAGAACCTGCATCTTCTTCTGCAAGTGTTCTGTGTAGAGTTCAGACCCAACTCCATCCTGTTTAGTTTTGTTTTGCTTTTAATGCCCATCATGTTAATATCCATAGCTCATTTACATGGGTTTTGAATGTAGGTTATTTAAATTTTTTGACCAACTGTTATTCAAATACACATTTCTGCTGCAGAGAAATGGTCATTCTAAAAAAATTAGCCATTATTTTTAACGATTACATTTATATGGGTAAAATGTTCATAAAACCTTCTCATTTCCCCTTTTGTTTCTCATTAAAATGCCAATGAAAAATGATAAGAGACGTGCTCTGCACTCAGACATGCCTGCGTATTGCACTTCTGTCGTTCTCTTGTGCAGGGCCAGCTATCTGTAATCACTGCTTTGTGCTCGCTGATAGAGGTTTTCTTCTGCATGCGGTGCCTGCCCGTGGTCTTGTGGCTTTGACACTGAAGCACTGTTGTCTGCAAAGACAGTACATTATAGCTCCTGGGTTCACTCTGCTGCCTGCGTTGCTCCCGTAACCTCATTCTTGGGAAGTTTCTGGGTTTCCCGGGAGATGAAGCATGAGGGACATTTGAGCCAGCCTGAGTTATTTCTGAAGCCTTGAGTCCTGTTTTGTTATGCAGGTTTCCAAGGGTGGGTATGGGGCATGAGAATTCCCAGCAGGGCAATTACTGCTGCAAATCAAAAATTGGTACCATGTGTTTCTCTTCAGTCAGATTTTTGTAAAGAGTGATTTTGGTGATGCTTTAAAGTTGAGCCATGCTTTCAGAAGCTGAGCAGAAAATAGAAAGAAATGTGTGAAATGAATCAGTGTGTTAAAAGCACATCTGAACTAACCTGGTGTAAGTATGTCTGTTGGATGTATCAGAGTTGCCTTACTTCCTTTTGGGATTTAATAACAATATTGAACACTTGAAACATTGGTTGAATTAAAGCCAGATGAGACTTGCCATGTGTGCAGAAATTTTTGATGGACTCTGTAATGGTTTTTAATTTAATTAAATTATGATTTTGTATGATTTATAATTTTTACCTTTATGACTTACTGGCCTCTCATTAGCCTTGGTACAATGATGCTATGTTATTGGAACTGAAAAAACCCCTTGTACAAAGTAGATATGTGAGCTTTGCTTGGTAATTCAGGAAACTTTGAATTGTATAAGGATAGCACAGATATTCTAATGCCAGACTTCTAGTTTATGTAAATGCTTTTCAAATACAGTTCCTTTAATTAAATGAGGTGGTCAGACAAAGCTTTGCCCCCACAGGAGGCTAAAACAATTTCCAAGCTACAGTGGTAGTAGGTTATGGTTTCAACTTCATCAGCCTCAAAGTAAATTCTAATGAAAAACGATGCTATCAAGTTGGACTCATAGATCCCCTGTAGGACAGAGTAGAACTAACTGCCAAAGGGTTTCCAAGGCTGTAAATTTTTACAGAAGCAGACTGCCACATCTTTCTCCATTGTGGCAGCTGGTGGGTTTGAACCACTGACCCTTTGGTTAGCAGCCCAATGCTTTAAGCACAATACCACCAGAATGCCCCTAAATTCTAATGTTGTTGTTGTTAGATATTGTTGAGTTAGCTCCGACTCACAGCGACCCTATATACTACAGAATGAAACACTGCTTGGTCCTGTGCCAGCCTCATAATCCTTGCTTTGGCTTTAGTATATGCTGAATATTTGTGTGTGTCCTCTTTTTTATTGTGATGTGAAGATTTATCATTTTTCTTTGAGGTTACCCTATGATTTATAATTTTATCCCCGAGTTTAGAAGAGTACATTGTATCTTGCAACTCTCTTAACTTCCTCACCGTTTAGAAGTTCTGTAACTACACAGTCTTTTCCCTCTTTTTGTTTGTAGTTGTCCTCACTTGCCAATTGATGTCTCTGGTTCCCTGTTTACAATCTT